>NC_073693.1:11137266-11507503 GCF_029784155.1 Uranotaenia lowii
AACCGATATCAAGGTATAGTTTCTTAAATACATACATTGCGACAGTTATCATCGGAATTATTGTTGTTGTCAATATCTATTTGTCGTTGAAATTTTAATGTTTTATATAGATGTAACTACTTTAAATCTGTTGTTACATTACATACAATTGAAAAGTTGGATTTATAGTAATAAATTAGCAACTACTAGTTAGTCATTTGCATTATTAAAATTATACTTTTCACAACTTTTAGTGAAGTTTTGATTTGAATTTATACACATAATCAATCTAGCATTCGTCGTGATTCCGAATTTTTAAATTGTAACAAAATATTGATGAACCTTCAATACTAAACTGAACTTTTACCTCAATTTTCCTTTCGTGTTACTAAATTTTATTTATTGCTGCCCTAATAAATTTCACGATTATTTAAATTCTTTGGTAATGCCATTCATCTGATTCGCGACCTTTTATTTACCTACAATTTTTTTTTAACGAGTATTGTAAACAACAAGCTTTTATTGAGTATTAAACCCAATGTTAAACAATATACTTTTCAAATCAAAATCCTTAAAATTTTAAATTGAAAGTTAATTTTAATCTTTTTTTCGGATATAATTCAATTTTTTTTTTTAATTTGTTGAAAATTTGGTTTCTATTCCAATTAATCAGACTCCTATTAATCAGATTCTCATGAATCAGATTTTGAATATTCTTTTGAAATCATTAATGTGAAATTATACCTTTATATATTCTCTTACTCACTCTAGATTGTTTTTCGACTTATATGAATCTGAATGTTCTGGACATAAAATGAGATACATACTGTTACTAGTTATTCATATTTAATCTTAAATCTCTTTGCTTTATATCTTTCTTCCCTAAAAACCGAATCCAAATTTTACTTGACTTTGAAGTTCAATCGGTAGGGGAGGAGCGGGCTATATGCGCCTATTAAACAGAACACTGATTTAATGAAATATCACATCGAATATGTGTACAAAAACTATATACACGTGTGCAGGCATCTGTTTTTTATACATTTGAGTAATTTTTATGTTGAAATTTTCTTCTGTTTTCAAGAAAATGATTTTATTATAAGTGTTG
Organism: Uranotaenia lowii; assembly: GCF_029784155.1. Taxonomy (NCBI): domain Eukaryota; kingdom Metazoa; phylum Arthropoda; class Insecta; order Diptera; family Culicidae; genus Uranotaenia; species Uranotaenia lowii. The sequence continues at coordinate 11,138,354 of NC_073693.1, forward strand.
TCTAGAATGCCGAACCTCAAACCGTGCGGGCTAAATGCGCCTATTTAAGTTTTGAACAAAATTTCTGTTTTTAAGAAATATATCCGTATAATTTCATTGAAACTGCTAGAATGTAATAATATCCGTACGACAAAGCTGAAGTTTTATAAAAATCTATGTATATTATAATTTTATGGAATAAAACAAAAGTTAGGGTTGCCATACTATGGAGGCAGTTCATCCATGAGAAAAACTTTTTCAAATCTGTTTTTAGATCTTCAATTCTTTCTAAAGATGTTATTCAGAGCTTAGGTTTGAAGGTTCAATGATAAAAAATCATTTATTTATTCTATTTAACCTGTTATTTTAGGAGGGAGGCATTTTACAAACATGATGGGGGCATACAAAAATACTCTATTTTTCCACTATATAATCATTATTAAACCTCCACAAAAGCTGAAATATGTTTAATTTCTAAAGTTCATTTGAGTAAGAAACAAAAACCATCCTAGTTTTTGTTTTAAGCTTCTTTACGTATAATTTTTAAAGTCGAAATATTACATCAAAATGTATCAAAACCTTGTATAATTTTTTAAATTTTTTGAGTATGTAAATTTATAAAATTCTTTCTTGCCTTATGTTCTAAGCGTATCACCCTCAAAATGCATTGGACAGATAAGCTGTCTAGTCAGCCATGTCATCAAACAGCCGTAGGGTCATTTAACCCGATAGGCCCATTTAGGAAACCTTTCCCCTATGTTAAAATTATTCAGGATTTAAAATCTTAAACCCGGTTCACAGTTCTTGTGAACTCGGACGCGAACATGAATGTGAATTCGCCACCGTGAAAATATTCCGTAGTGAAATGTCAAATCGGTCAACACTCCAAAATTAGCAACACGTTTGTTCAATGACAGATCGAAATTACATGTACATAAAAACAAAAATAATTATTGTTCTTCTTCAAAACATATTAAGCTTTGAAAACGATCGATTTAAGAAAAATAATCCAAAAGTCCTTATCTGTGAATACAACGAATTTAAATTAAAAATTTTAAGTTCTCTGAAAAAGTATTTATCAATCAAGGAGTAACGAGCTTCAGCGATTTGTTTCTTTTGAAAAATTTATTGAAATAACGTTATGAATAACTTCTACAAAATAGCCATTTTTTTGTTCTTGCAAAATTGTCAAGAAAATGTTTCGAAAATACTTTTTATAAAATAAAACAATCGAAAAGTTTTTATGAAATTTAAATGCATTATCAATTCCCTTTTGGTCATTAATTCTGCCGCGTTTCAGTTCTTTTAAAAAACATTAATTTTGAAAAATTTCATGAATTTCCCATAATGGATATAACTTTTCTGAAACGAATTATGAATCTTGTTCTTCTAGTCTGAGTTTCATTATTTTAGGTTAGTCCGGTAAACGGTAAAAATTGATTTTATCTGTATTTATGTATGCATACAAAATCTCACTACAGAGTGCATTATGATTCTTTTCGTAGAATACTGGATATACTCATATACGTTAATAAAATCTTCGAATTGATTCTTGATTGAGTTGGATTTGTAATCTTGATTGAAAATCAGATTTTTTTTTTAATATATTATTTGTACATCAAATCATACTCTGGATAACTACACATCATTGAAACATTTGGAGCATGAACTTTGAACTGCTAATTTGAGATTTGTCTTAAAATGTCCATATTTATTAGTTTTTCCAAGCCTTAATTCCGATTCTTTTGTATTCATTTCTATACTACACCTGAAGACAATTAAGCCGTCCGGTGCTTCAACTACGTACTTAGTCGTGGTTAGTGTATTCTATAAATCTGTTTTTTTTTCTCAATGTATGCATCTTAATATCAAAATAATTCCTTTATAGTAATGATTTATTTTCATGTTTCGGAAAATTGAATGGTTGTTTAAAGTGTCCAAATATTAAATATTATTTGATTTTTTCGTTGAACCTCGCAAACTCTTAAATCTATCTTATATCGACTGTTGTTCCACTTTTTTTTTTATGTTTCCTGTACTTTGGATTTTCTTCTATTTTAACCTCAGTGTTTTATTTATTTATTTATTTTTTTCAAAAACCTGCAGAATGTTTTTTTCATTTTTACATGTTTAACGCTTCTTTTTGTTTGTTTTAATTTCAATAAATATGCTTTTTTTGAGTTTGCTTGTATTATTTATATCGTAGGTGTATATACATTACTCACAAGTATTTTAACATTTATTCGAAGTTAACATCTCCTTTTCAAAAAGGAAACCTTCTACATATCATTGTTATTTTGTTTTGACTGCAAGTTAAGTCTACTTTTCCCTCATTTTAAACCTTCTTGCTCAATTGCATGAATAATGTTCAAACATTTCATCCATTTATGTACATGTATTATACCACTCTTAAAGCCACGTTTCTTAAAATATGCTTTTTTCAAAATTCCATTGTTTCATTAAAAATTTAATTTTGTTTTTTTTTTTATCTCATTTTTTTTGCACATAATTAATTATAAACGCGAAATTTATTTCTATTTTATACTAATTTTATCTTATCTTTTCTCGACTTCTATTTCTAACAGCTTTTTTTTGCTTTGGAATTTTCTTTATTTATCTTTATTTTTTTTTTCAGCCGCCAATCATGGCCTAAAGGATAGTGTTCAAAGCTTCTAGGACAGCGGTCTCAGTCAAGGCATACACAGTACTCTTCTTTTTGGCCTGTGACTTTAGTTTTTGTAAGATACTATTCTTTAAGTTTTCTTTAGTGCAGTTTATTGGATTATCCTTCAAACAAAGCTGAGATCTGGTAGTTTGTCCCTTTTTAATTTTTTTCATTGTTTTTTTTTTTTAAATTGGTTTTCAAGTATCTTTATATTTATTTAAGCAGTTATTTTTCTAATTTTATTTCTAATTCGACTTCTAGTTCCATATATAAAACACCCCTTTTTTGTGTATGCCTTCCAAATGATGCCTTTCTGGATTTTTTCGACGTTTTCTGTATTCAAGATTTCGCACCTTTCTGTTTGCCGAACCATATTTATCACGATATGGTTATTGTGATTTGTACAAACTATGTTTTGTGGTGTTATTGCGCTTTTTGACACAGTTTGATGCTTTTTTTCAATTGTGCTTTATTTTTTTTGTGGAATCCTTTTTTTTTTTGTTCCATTTTTCTTTTACTTCTTTTCTAAATATATTTCAAACAAATCTGTATTCCGATGCTCGATTTTTTCCATTTATTTCATTCCACACTTAAATCCAGGCTTTGTTTTATGTTTTTTTTTTCAAAATTTCGTTGTTAAAATTTCAAAAACTACTTTTTTTTTTAGATAGTTATCACATAATTTTATCGGATTCTGCTTTTATACTTCTATTATCTTTTCTTTTCATGTTTTACTTCCAACTAGATTTCTGGTTTCATATATTTTACAGTTTCTTCTTGATAATTCTTTTTACAACTTCTCATTTGATATATTTTCTTGTATTTTTCTAGAACTTTTCTTTTAAACCTTTTTCTTTTCCGTGCTATTTTTTTTGTTTACCTATATATGTTAAAAGAAATATATCTTTTCTGCTTTGATCTTATTGTCTTATATAAATCAACTTTTTAAACGTTTAACTTTTTATACACATATTTCCATAAATTTTAATCTTCTTCTCTATCTGTATATTTTATTTTTGTTTTTATTTTTACTCTTTTATTTATTTTACTGTTAGTGTTTTTAAAATTTTTTTTTTTTGCACCTGCTTTTGGACATAAATTTAGGCTCCCATCAATTTTATTCCAGTTTTCCTTTCCTTTTATGCATTCTTTTTGTATGCTTATTTTTTTCTACTGATACATCTTCATTTGGTTTTCTTAGGTATTAACTTTTTTCCGCCCTATTTTTTTCTTTTTTTTTTTTTTTGTTTGCGTTTAAGTGATCCCTTTTTTTTTTTACTTATCTTCCGTTTAGTTTAGAAAGCACCTCTTTTTTTTTTGCTTTTCTTCTTCTGTTTTTGGTATTATTTTCGCATTGACTCCTTTTTTTTTGTCATGAGCACATTTTTTTTTGCTTTCGTTTTAAGTTAAACTAGCTCCCTTTTTTTTGCTAATTTCTTCGTTTTATATTGCAAGCATCTTTTTTTTTTGCTTTCGTTTTAAGTAATACTAGCTCCCTTTTTTTGCTAATTTCTTCGTTTAATATTGCAAGCATCTCTTTTTTTTTGCTTTTCTTCTACTTTTATTTTTTTTTAAATTCACTCCTTTTTTTTCAAATCGAAAGCATCTTTTTCTTTTTACTTTCTTTCATGTCATCAGCACTTTTTTTTTTGCTTCTATCATTTTTGATTTTTATGTATAACTTCATTTCTGGCTGCTTTGTACTTTTCACTTTTTTTTACGTTTTCATTTACACTTAGTATTGCCTTTTTTTTTTTAATTCTTTTGATGACACATATTTCCACGCCTCAATGTTTTTCCGAAGTCGATCGTTAATGATAAAATGATTCCTTCCTCGTCATAATCAATACTTACATATCTCCCGACTGCGCCATTGTAGTGCTTGTAGTCACCGATCTTTGACATCACGTCCATTTTGACCGGTATTTTTCATCGGATCAGCACGGATGAAAAAGTGCGTGTATTCGCTCCAAAATTTTCCAATAAACTGATCTATCTCCTCGTTTCGCGCTTCGAGAGTGTGGAAGAGACAGAGATTATCCAATCTCTCTTTTCCCATTCAATAACACGTGGTGCGCGATGAACTTGCTTTTTGGTACGAAATAAGGGTTTGCATTTGAGCGAGTGGGATGCCACTAGCATTTCATGCATTGCCCAAAATTGTTCATTATGCTTTTTGTTTACGCTTAAAGCATATCACTCAATTGTTTTTCAAATTTTAACTAGAAAAGGAATACAATTCTGCACACTCATCAAAACTAATCAATGCAAGGTTAATATTTTTATTTTTATTTCTGCTGAGTAAATCTAGTATCCTACAGGGACCTTGCCACGAGCAGACGTGGTATAGGGTTCAAACGCTGGAATTTGTTTATAATAGGGTATTTCATAGGTTTTGTCGTTCATCAGAAATCATCTGTCCCATAGCCTCGGAACCAGATATACAGCTTACGAGCTGTGGATCTAGCAAATTTTTTTTGTTTCAGGTTAGGTTTGAATGACTCATTAAGAGACAACACTTTCAGCTTAGCGGAGAATTTTTTTTTGGAAATTTCAGTGATCTACCCTTAGTTTTTCGCTTATTGAAAATTAAAAATGCTGATAAGAAGCTTGACTTTCCTGATGACCCTTAGCCGAAGTTGCCGATCATATGCTTCACTCCAATGGTTGATTTGAACTTTGTGGACATTTTTGACAGTATTTCCATTTTTTTCCACCACTCACACACAGAAGTTCTTTGAATAATCAACGGTTTTGTCGGCTATCAATTTGATAATTATGGATTTTAATGAAACTGTGCAGAATTATTTTTTCCTTTTTCTCTTGCATAGTAAATATCTCAAAAACACGTAAATTTTAAATTTTGAAAAAAATAGGTCGGATAGTACTTTTTACAGGCAACAAAATGCTGTCAAAATTTTTAATGTCCGATAACTAGTAAACGAGCTATTAGCAAAAGAAAGTGTCCCATTTCTAAAAGAACTAAGCTTTACATTTCGCGACCGATCGTTGAATTTTGTCTAATTTTGACTTATATTTTCAATCCGTTAAATGAGCATTCATGAATCAAAATTTGTTGATTTATTTATTCTAAGGCCCGGAAATATTTATCTACTTAAAATGATAGTTTTATGCGCATAACAAACAAATGAACCTCAATGGATTTTAACGGATGTTCTAACCAAAAAAAATTAGGCGTATTTCTAGAATTTGAAGAAAAAAATAAAAGTGACAAACCCTCGTTTAGTTTTTTTTTTAAATTAATTTACCACTTTTAGTATTCATTTTTATGATATAAAATGTTCAATGCATCTTTTAAATATTTCAACAGAACACATCGAAAGTATATTTTTATATTGGAATAGGTGTTCGGAAAGAATTGCACGAAACTTTGAAATGATAAATTTTATCAGGTTACAATGGCAAATCTCTATAATTTAACGTTACTAAGCTGTACCCGTTTTGAAAATATATTGATTTAGAAGAAAGAAAATCGCTTCCGTTTGCCAATAAAACAATGAAATGAGTTCTTATTAAGATGCAATGTATCTTAGCGATCACCATTATTTGTAGTAAGGATAAAATGAAGTGCGGCTCTTTCAAACTTGGAAATTTCCTTAATTTGCAATTTTTGGCTCTTCTGTCTCGAAAGGTTGCCGACCGCTGATCTAAGCCATCAGGGGCGATCCTGAACAGTCGTGCACAGTGGTTAAACAGAATTTGCTTACTTCTTTCTATTTTAAGCCAATTTAAAAAGTTTTTTGTTCAAAATGGTATCCTCAAATTCCTGATTATTTTTTTTAAATGAAAATACATGCCTTACTTTTAATGTAAAATAATTCAAACCTTAATGATTATATACAACCTTAATATTTTTTAAGTTATTTTTTATGTCTGCATTGTTCACGCAAAAATGTTCAGCTCTGTCGAACTCAGCTTTGCTACCTTGCTTAAGGAAAAAAGAGATCGGTTTTGAGTTAGCAGATCGAACTCCATTTTGAATCATCGCAAGGAGGAAAAAGAGAACTTAACATTAAGTTCAGAGAATTGAACTATGATTTGAACCTCGGCCAAACTTAATTTAAGTTTGAAAAAGGAGTGTGAAGGTGTAGCACACAGGATCAGCTAGTTTGAATAAAAGAAATTTAGGAGTCGCTTGATGTTGGTTAAGGTACCTCTAGTTTGAGCGAAAACTTTTTACTGATACAACTTTAATCCAGTGTATAGGGTGACGGAATTATTTTGGACCGGGTTTTATTTTGGACCACCTTACAGCTTTTTTCCAATATTTCTCTCATAATTCATGTTAATCATGAAAATTTCGAACAACTATATTTAAAGCTACTTCTTATGATTCTAATCATATCTAACATTCTATTAAAATAAGCTGATAAGGGAGAGAAAGTTAAAAATAAAAATTTGGATTTTCTTAGTTGGGCCGAATCAAGAACGTTTCAGGAGGACGTGCCATTATTGGAGTGAATTTCCAAGAGGTTTTTTGCAAAGCTGCTTAAAAACAAGTTCGCAAGCTAAAAGAACCAAAAAAAACTTGTTTCAATAGCAATTTGACACATGTCGAAAACATGTTTCCTTAGGGACTTATTACGGATCACTCAACATAGCTGGGGTATTAAACTTTGCTGTTTAAACAAAATCGAGTGATTAAAGTGTCACTTTTCATTATCATCTTTTTATCGATGTACGTCAGCAGCATTCAAATCGTTCTTCAAACTTCCCAAAAACAATTCAGGAAAAGATAGCTTTCTATTTGAGCCAGACAATAGTTTGCTTTACTTGTCCACGTTACTTTGAAAACCAGTCCTCGTATTTATTGAATAAAGAATATTATAGGAGTTCTCAGCGAATAAACACCATTATTATGGATTTAAATTTGAAATATTTTCTTCACGTGAGAATAAGTTTTACGGTTTTTACGGCGGCTTGAATAACTGTATCTTAAATTTGTCGAATTTAAAACAAAAAAAAAAAGTAGGTAATAATCAGTTGTTGAAAGAAGATTTGCAGTACAGAAGAGGTAGAATACAAAGGAATCATCTCCCATTTTCATTAATCATTAATTTTGCACAATTATTTACAAGGTAGTATTCATTAACTTTAAACTTAATCATTGTTTGTGAGAATTATGCAATTTATGAATGGATTCATAGCCTTTACATTTATCAATCCATAGTCCGATTTTCTTAGATTTACTGTATCTCTGGCCACGCAATCTTTAGAAAGCTCAAGTTGTGTGATATAATAGTGTGATAGTTATGGATGTTCAAAGTTAAAGTGACAGTGCGCGTGCTTCCAATTTCTATACAATTATGAACGGTACTGTACTTTCCTATGAAAAATTTGACCGCATTTGCTTAAAATGTTATCGACTTAGGCAAGAAAAGTATGAGAGCCCCCCTCTTCCCTATTCATCATCCACTGCAGGGTCCCGGAATGAGCATAGAAACAATTCTCCATCCCAAAAATCCTTCCATACTAAAGTTGGTTTCATTCGTATGACTAATTATATAGATACTAGCTGACCCGGTGTGCTCTGCTACACCTTCCAAAAATAAATTAAATTTGTTAAAATAAATGAAATTTAATTTTATTTCTAAGGCAGCAATTCCAACCAAATTTCATTATAATCTTGAAGCGAACTCATTTGAAAGAGAGTTGCAACTGGAGTTTCGAATTTCAGTGCAAAGGTAATTCAATAATACTTTCTTTAAATTGATCTCTAAATTTGTTTTTCATTATCTGAAACTTTTACTCTGTTTTAATAAGTTTGAAGTGTTGAATGATGATATAAAAATGTATGTTTTAATGATTTGGACATCCAGCCCTTCCCCTCTTCCTCACGAAGTCCTCACGAACTACTATACAATCATTTTTAGTATCTAATTGAGGTAACATTTTGCATTATTTGTCTGAGCAGTTTTGATATTATACCAAATTTTATATGAATAAAGACTTGCCTTCTTCTCTCTGACTCCACCCAGAAAAAAAGGAGGGTCTCAAATTAGTTAATAAATTTTTAAGCTGTACAACGCAATTTATATGGAACTCCCTAAGTCCCTTTCTTCTCCACACTGCAATTCGGAAAGGTTTGTAACAATCAAAGAAAAATATCTCGTACCCAAATACCGTCCCATGTTAAAATCATGTTAATATTCTTTTTCGCAAAATACTAAACTTGCAAACGACAAATTACAACTTGAAGTGATGCCGAGCGGCACTTGTGATGGTATGAAATTTGACGACTTTTTATATTGCAAATTACTATACTTTAAATTAAAATACACATTCAATTCATATGGATAAGCTGTAAACCAATGATTTGAGGAACAGAATTGTTTTAAAAAGAGTTTTTTTTTTTAATTTGTTATTTGACTGAATCACAGCAATTTTTCTCTTTTTTGTGCTGATGGACCTTTTAGAGACTTTTCAAAATTTAAACTACTGATTTATCTGTTCATTAACAATCGATTGAAAAGCAGATTTTCAAAAATGGAATGGATTGTACAAAAATCTGTTAATGCCTAGACGGTGGTATGAATATTTTCCAAAAATGTTCATGTAAACATCACACAAAACCTTAAAATGATGATTTTTGTGCCGAGAAAGGTACCAGTTATCAAAGTTTATTTTGTTTCTTTTTTTTTTTATTTCAAACTTATTCACATTTATTATATTTATAAATGTTCAACTATGCTAACGGATTTTAGCATAGTTGAACATTTATAAATCTTAGAAAAATGTGTTAATCTTTAAAACAACTCAATTTTCGTATGTTGTTAAACTAAATCAGTTCTTAACAAACTCTTGTTGAAAGTAAAATATGCAAAAATGATGACGTTTTTCGCGTTTATTAAGGTCAGTGAAAACATAGTGCATTTTCTAAACTGATACATTCATATATCTGCAATTTTTCAGCAGTATAAGTAAATGTTTAGTACTCCACTTTTAATGGATAATGTTTTAAGCAAAAGTCTCTTATATGTAGCCAAAATAAGTAAAGCAAATATAAATTTTCATGTTACGTACGTACTTGAATTGTGTGTAACCAAACAGTACAGTGTTATTCGATGAATGATAAAAAATTGGGTTTATTTAGTCTGATTGTTTATTTGAGCCCAACAATTTATAAATGAAGAAATAATTTAAATATTTTTTGTAAATGTTGAACGTTTGCACTTGCTCTAGTATACCTTCTCAACTGTAAACTCCTCCGGAGAATGCATATCCTTTTTGTTATGAAAAAGGGTTTTTTTTATTGATAACCTTCACTTATGCTTGCAAAAAATCAAAACGTTATCTGAATGCGGCCTCTAAATACATTATTCCTCTATTTTGAAGGACAGGCTCTAGTTCAGTTCAGTGCTTGTTCATTTTCATTGGATTTTGCTGTTGTTCTGAAAATCTATAAGGCGCTAGATACAGCTTCAGTTAAGTACATGCTCAAAAATATTTCGTTCTATTTCTGTAGAAAACATCTTATTCTTTTTTTTTGTTTTCGAAATGAATCAAAACTATCCTTCTAAGCATATTGGATTATAAAATTGTGTATAAATCTTCCCACTTTCTTTTTTCTTTTCAAACGTCCACAAAGAGTCATACTAATATTTCATATGCATCAGTATTAAATTCTTAACTTTTAGACAACAATCTCTTCTTTAATTAACACGAAATCAAAAAAGGTTTAAAGGGCTTGTGATATAGCTCAGTTGGCAAGTCTGTTGTCTCCTGAGCCGATGTCCGCGAGTTCGAGCCCAAGAGTAAACATCGAACACAGTTGTACCGGATAGTTTTTCAATAACGATCCGCCAACTGCAACGTTGATAAAGTCGCGAATGCCATAAAGATGGTAAAACGACTATAATCGAAACAAAAAAAAAAAAAAAAAGGTTTAATTTTTAAAACCGTTTGTTTGGTTGTGATTCGATCGGCAAAATATCAATCTTTATAACGTCTAGGCGTCATTCATTACCATGTGCTACAAATTATCTAGGAATCAAGAACAAAAAAAACTACATCAAGGCTTCATATCGCCACCACTTGCTTTGAAAATATGATTGGTTGAGAAATACGCGCCAAAATATTCTCACTGATCAGTATGCTATGCCATGGTTACTATCTTCTAACGACGTCTGCTCGCGACGCCTCGACCTTGGAGACGAAAAACAAACCGCCCAAAGGAAAAAAATATCTCGAAAAAATGGAAGCCATGACTTTTATTTCATTCAAAAAACTACAAATTTAATTATTACGGACAATTGATGCGACTTTGTGTTGTTTTTATTCGATATAAACCGATTCGTATGGCTACAGAATATTCTAAAAATAATTTCATTCGAATCTTTTGAGTAATTTCGGAGGAGTAGTACTACAAACACCGTTACAAGAGAATTTTATATAATAGATGTGACAAAAACGGATGAGGCTCCCGTCTCCTTTTCCTTTCTCACTCAATGGAAGAAGGGAAGGGTCCCAAATAAATAAAGAAACATTACTCGTACTGTGCTAGTTTTGTAAATTAATATTGCAACTAAGCAATCGATGTGAATGGAGGGTGGTTACCTGTCAACCGAAGAATAAAATCTGATAATAAAATTAGTCCGTTCAAGCCCTGATTGATTCCGAAGATTTCTAGAATAAAACACGTACCAAAATACAGTCTCATACCAAATACAGTGCCTTTCGACTGATAAGCTCTCGGTATTTAAAAAAAACTGAGGTGGCCTCTCTTCCTCAATGTTTGTTTACTGGAATCATGGAATCTTTTTCCGTATCCAAATACCCTCTCCAACTAAATTGTGTTCCATTTGCTCGATTATTTCACCAGTCATGCAAAAATGTGTGTGGGAGTCTCCTCCCCCTTTAAGTTTCTCTAATGAAAGGCGGAAAGAGCTTCACATCATCTTGGGAACATTTCGTTCACCCAAATATCCTCGCATGCCCCATACGAATTTAGCAATAAAAATTGTATGGAAGCCCCTCTGCACTTTTCAATCTCTCCAATGGAAGGAAGGAGAGAAAGATAATTCTCGAATTATGTTAAAAACTGTAGGAGAGCCCCCTACCTATATTTTTTTAAATTTTGGATTCTTAGTCTAAAATTTTAACGTTACTCCCTAATTGCCATGATGGAATTTTCAAGTAAAAATGCATCAAATTGATGTCGCGGAGTTGATGATGTCAGAGTTTCTCAACTTATCGACCCTGAAGGAGATTTGCGTTCTATAAACTGATAAGCCAACTGGCCAGTATTTAACACTGCAGGACAAATTTCTTCGAGAATGCAGTGTGCTGTCGGTATTTTCGAAACATTAAAAAAACACTATAAGTATAACGGAGGAGTATTTCTGTTTTTGCTTTATTGCTATCAAAAATTACTGTTTTCAAGCATAAAAAGTTGTAGAAGAAACAGATGGTTGTAGTAAGAAATTTTCAACAAACAAGTGTACCTAAACAGAGACTGGGAAGAAGTTCATTAACGTGAACAAACAAAACTTGACTACATACAAGAATAAGAAAAAAAAGAACTGTTCGTACAATTGCGCATAAATCACTGTCGTAAATGTTGCAAATTTTAGAGTAAAAAAAAACTTATTTTGTTTAAGGGTGGTCAAAAATAGATCGAGAGGGCGGTGGTGGTTCAAAATACCATCCAGAGTAATGATCGAAGAAACAAGTTTTGAGGCTTGAATCTTGTTACATTGCAACAAACGACGATATGTTTCGATTGAAAAAAGCCTTGATATTCGTATTGAACCGATAAACTGCCCCTACTTTCATAACAGTCCCATATGCAAAAACAAGCAAGCGAGAAAATCAGCTTTTTCTGTTTTGGAATATATTTCTAAATTGTGACCACAACTTTCAGCATAAACAAAAATCTTTTGATGGATTGTGTTCTAGGTTGTCATAATAAATCGTAAGGCCTGAAATTTTCGAAATTGGACCATTGGTAAGGCCGGGAGCAACGTTTTCATTCGTTATGGGACTGTTATGCGAGCATATTTGAGACCTTTTTCAAATCTACTCGCATAACAGTCCCATACAGAAAATGTTTTGCTCACCAAGCTACTTTCTAAGACTTAAATTTGATCATTTTCAAACTTCTAAATGCAGTTATCAGAAAAAGAAACATACTTTAGGAAAAATATCGTGAATTCCACATTGTAAGTTTAATTTTTCTACGATGTTTGGTTTCATCCGATAATTTTTCGCTCAGGATGAAATTCCTTCCTCCTTATTAACCTGCCTTCGAAACTAGTGTGCATAATTCGACATCAAGTGAGTTTATTCTTTTTTAAATGATTCAAAGCAATAAATCAAAAACTATTTCGCCGAAAAACATTGAAATGTAACTAAATCCGTGGTATTTCACATGTGGGACTGTTATGCGAGTATATTTCATATGGGACAGCCACAAGTTGATATTTTTTTCAAATCTCTTTTTTTATTGTTTTATATTGAAGCCCTACTTTCGAAATGACAAACTGTCAGGTTAGATGAAAAATGACGAAAATTCATATGGGACTGTTATGCGAGTAGGGGCAGTAAGAAAATTTTAACATGTACTTTTTTATTTTAGAAAATATAATAGCCACTTCCCAAAGCGGTTCAAAATTACTCCGTTATTCTATTTACACTTTTCGTTTAGTTTTATATCGAAAAAATTCATACTTATGAACGAATTTGAAAAATCATCAACTATCCCGTTAGGTTAGAAGTAAGCTGAAAACTACATTAATGTGTGCAGGAACAAAGCTTTTATAAAAAAAAAACATAATGGTGGCTCCAGAGAGTACAGTTGTTTGAGGAAGTTTTTTTCACACAGGCATCATATATTCTGTTCCGCTGCGATGTTAATGAGTCTGGTATAAAATGAAAATGGCTGAGCTATTCAAATCTAACCAATGCTTAACAATACCCACACACTCATTGGCATTTTCGGACATACGATTCCTAACTGGATTTCAACATCCTCTAAAAAAAACGTATATCATCTTCATTCAGTGATTGACGTGCAAAAGGGTTTCCACAATTTATGACGATATATTTGACCTTTAAAATCGAATTCGGAAGTGCTGACGAGCGGATTTTCTTCGGGTAAGAAAGTATCTCGATTTATCCTTTATCTTTTGGCCTTTTGTATTGCCTCTGTTTTTTTTTTTATTTTTCTGGGAAATCCGGATTATTGTTCCCTTACCGTTACATACCAAGGAAAGGGGTTTGCCTCGGTTGACTGACTGAGTGACTGATGGGATCCTTCCAGACATCTTGATGTTGTTAGAGATGTCTGTGTGTCTACCGTCTATCCGCTGGCTAACTCTGGTTTGTGTGTGGGAGGGATTTCGGAAGAGATAGACAAAAAAACTATATCATGATTTATCTTTGCACTCAAACTTTGCACCCGAGAGTTGCTGCTGCTACTGTTGGAGAATTTTCTTTTCTTAAGCCACCAAAGATGATCACAGCACGATGCGACGGTGGATCAAAGAGGATGACCATTGTTCCTTTAGGCCGAGATCCACCGTCTTATTGGCTGATGAATGATTGTGCAGTTTGATTGATGAAGTTTTCTGTAAGTTTTTTTTTATTTGGCAAGAGCTGTCAAAAGTTTGGGTTTGAGTTTTTATTTCATTTCAAAAATAAAACTTATTTCAAAACTGATGCTTCATAGGTGTTTATTTAATTTTATTTTTAAAACACAGCTTGAAAATCTATGTTTAGATTGAAAACAATATACATACATAATGTGATTGTAACAGAATCTTCCAATAGACCGTCTCACAGTGTTTTGTTGATAAATCGTTGAAATATATTGTACCTTAGTTGTTACCTTCTGGAACCAGCCACACTGAAAAATAGAAATAAATTGAATAGTTTTATATGATTTTTTCAAAGATGTTAGTCTTTTAAAAAAAAACCCCAACATCGCTATAATTCTTATCATTCTTCACACACACTATTTAACCTCATAAAAATTCCTGGCTGCCCTTTGGAATTCAGGATTACATTTACTTGAAGGAAGCCATATTTTACTGAGGCTCAATCTCATCTCATTGTCTTATATGCATAAGGGTGGCAATAAATATAAGGGAAAGAATATCTTCATGAAATTCCGAAAGCTGATCAAATACAATTTGTTGAGTGACCAATAAAACTGACCTGAGAGAAATCAAAGCTCAGACGAAATTCATTGAGGATTACAGCACTCCTCCAAACGCTCAAATATTCGAATTTAAAAATCATCTATTTTAAAAGTGTTAAATATTATAACAAAAATTAAAAAAAATACAAAAATAACAAAAATTTACAAAAAAAAACAGGATTGACTAACTTAAAAATAGACAAAATTTACATAACTGACAAAATTGACAACATTGACAACATTGACAGAATTGAAAAAAAAAGACAAAATAGACAAAATTGACCAAAGCGAGAAAATAGACAAAATTGACAAAAATGACGCAATTGAAAAAATTGACAATATCGAAAAATTTACCAATTTGAAAAAAAAACAAAAAATAACGAAATTGGAAAAAAATACCAAAAATGACAAGTATGACGAATTTTACAAAATTCAGAAAATTGACAATGAACAACGAACAAAATAAAGTAAATTGAAAAATTTGACAAAATAGACTAAATTGACCAAATTTAAAAAAATTAACAAAATTGTTCAAAGTGTAAAAATGATCAAATATGTCAAAATTGAAAAATTGACAAAATTGAAGAAATTGTCATAATTGACAGAATTGACAAAAATGACAAAATTTACAAAACTTACCGAAATGACATAATTGACAAAACTAACAAAAAAAAAAACAAAATTTATAAAATCGACAAAATTGATTAAACAAAATTGAAGAAAATGCAATTTGATAAAAACGACAAAAATGAAGAAATTGACAAAAATGACTAAAATCGAAAACATTACAAAAAATGACAAAAATGTCAAAAACAACAAAAATGACAAATGTGACATAAGTGACAAAAAATGAAAAAAATGACATAAATATCATTAATGACAAATTTTGACAAAAATGACAAAAATGACCAAATAACAAAAATGACAAAATATACAAAAATATAAAAAAATATCAAAAATTACAACAATGCCAAAAATGAAAAATATTACAAAAATGATCAAAATGACAAAAATTACAAAAATTACAAGAATTACAACAATGGCAAAAATGATAAAATTGAAATAAACGACAAAAATGACAAAATGACAAAAAAGGCAAAATGACAAAAATGGCAAAAACAACAAGAATGACCAAAAATGACAAAACTGACAAGAATGTCAAAAAATATATGAGTGACATTAATTTAAAAAACGAAAAACATGAAAAAAAGAAGAAAATGACAAAATCAACAAAATTTACAAAATAAAAAAACATTGACAAATTTGGCAAAATAAGCGAAATTCACAAAAATTCTTAAAATGACAAAAATGGCAGATTTGATAAAAATAACAAAAATGACAAAACTGACAAAAATGACCAAATAACAAAAATTACCAAAATTACAAAAATGACAAAAATGACAAAAATGACAAAAATGACAAAAATGACAAAAATGACAAAAATGACAAAAATGACAAAAATGACAAAAATGACAAAAATGACAAAAATGACAAAAATGACAAAAATGACAAAAATGACAAAAATGACAAAAATGACAAAAATGACAAAAATGACAAAAATGACAAAAATGACAATTAATTACGAAAATGGAAGAAAATCGAAAAATGACAAGAAAAAAAAAACAAAATTAACAGAATTGAAAAACTTCTAAAGATACACATAATTGACAAAAATGACAAAATTAACAACATTCACAAAATTCACAAAACTGACAAAATTGGCAAAATTTTAAATTGTCGATTTTGATTATTTTGGCAATTTTTACTATTTTGTAATTTTTGTCAATTTTTTCAACTTTGTCAATTTTGTCAATTTTGTCAATTTTGTCAATTTGGTCAATCTTGTCAATTTAGTCAATTTTGTCAATTTTGTCAATTTTGTCAATTTTGTCAATTTTGTCAATTTTGTCCATTTTGTCACTTTTTTTTGTCAATTTTGTCAATTTTGTCAATTTTGTCAATTTTGTTAATTTTGTCAATTTTGTCAACTTTGTCAACTTTGTCAATTTTGTCAATTTTGTCAATTTTGTCAATATTGTCAATATTGCCAATTTTGTCACTTTTGTCAATTTTGTCAATTTTGTCAATTTTATCAACTTTGTCAATTTTGTCAATTTTGTCAATTTTGCCAATTTTGTCAATTTTGTCAATTTTGTCAATTTTGTCAATTCTGTCAATTTTGTCAATTTTGTCAATTTTGTCAATTTTGTCAATTTTGTCAATTGTGACAAATTTGTTTCGACCAAATTTACAAAATTAAAAAAATTATAAAAATGACAAAAATTAAAAGATTTACAAAAATTACAAAAAAATCAAAATTGACAAAAATGACAAAAATGAAATTGACAAAACATTCGAAAAATTTTTAAAATTGACAAAAATCACAAAATTGACAAAATTGAGAACATAGAAAATTGACAAAATTGACAAAACTGGCAAAATTGACAAAGTTGACGAAAATGACAAAAATGACAAAATTGACAAAAAATGACAGAAATGGCAAAAATGTCAAAATTGACAAAAATGCCAAAGTTGACTAAAATGAAAAAAATTACAAAAATGACAGAAAGGACAAAAATGTAAAATTTACAAAAATGCCAAAAAGGTTAAAAACGACAAAAAGGTAAAAATGACAAAAAATGACAAAAATGAAATAAATCTCAAAAACAAAAAAAAAATTACAAAAACCACAAATTGACAAAAATGAAATAAATCACAAATACAAAAAAAAAATTTACATAAACGACGAAAATTAAAAAAAAAAGACAAAAACGACGAAATTTAAAAAGAAGACATAATTAACAAAAAAGACAAAAATGACAAAAATTAACAAAAATGACAAAAATGAAATAAATCAAAATCAAATGAAATTCTGAACCCGAATCTGTGAATTTTGTATTTTTTTTAAATGTGTAAGTTTAAATTCGTTACTTTTTCCACGTTTATTTTCTGAAATAAATTTAAGTTTGGCATTTTTTGTGATTGTTTGAAAGTTTGCTGTTCCTGTTTTTCTTGTAATATTAAATTTTTGTTACTTCAGTCATTTTTGTCATTTTTTTTTATTTTGTAAATTTTAGTTTCATTGTTATTTTAGTACCTAGTTTTTGTTTTTTTTGTTGTAAATTTTATATGCTTATACTTTTATAATTTATTATATAAAAGTTGTGTTTGTTTTTTCTTGTTTTTGACATTTTCTTGGTATTACATTATTTTAATGCTGTTCCAAATTCCCTTGTTTTGTTGCTCATTTTTGCAATTATTGGATTTTTTATAAATTATTTTATATTTGTCATTTAATATAATTTTTGTCAATTATGTCATTGGCTCCCTAATGAACACAAAAAAATCAACGCCGGAGAGATGGTATCATTATCATCATCATCAGCTCGACATTGAATGATACGAATGTTATGCCACAACAGTTTTCCACCCAAAACATGCAGCGTCATCCGGGGCTCACTGAATCATCTTAACTCGAGAATTCCCAATGAATACTAAATTACTTCCAATCATCGCTTGGTTGTGAGCTGCTAGCGTTCTTTTTGCTTCCCTCTACCAGACATGAGCTCAGAATTTCACAGGCCCATTGCATTTCGGCAGAAACTTTTGTTATTTCATCATCGGGATTGAGTTTCCGTTTTCCGTTCTGTTCTTTTTGCATCCGCCAACCAAATAGACAGGCAGGCTCCAAAAATTCTGAACCGCAAAATCCGTTGCCGGATCTTTCGCTTTTGGTTGATTCTTTTCGGGATGCTTCTGGAGCTTCCAGGCACTCCCCCCACTCTTGAGAGGCCCACAATTTGAGGGGCTTTGAGAGATGACCTTTCATTCTGTGGTAGGTTTAGCAGTCACTCTTTTCTCCCTGGCAAGGCAGCTGTCGTTTGCTCGGAAAAAAAGTCTGGTGGAAATATTTCCACTAAAGTCAGAATGCCTCGCCGGAATTCCAGACCAGCCCAGACCAGACACATACCATGTTTACGTTTGGCGGCGCCCTGAACATTTCACAGCATCACCGAAGCCATTTTTGTCCGGATGCTTTGCACTTTTCCACCCACCCACATAACATTCACCCGCAGAGTGTGACATGATGAAGAATGATGATAATAACTTTTCGACCTTCACCGAGAAGGAGGAAAGGATTTCTTGGGCTTGGGTTGATCCACGACGAGAAAAGCCATCCGTCCATCACTGCCAACAGAGAACGAGCGAAAATTTCCAGACCAAAGAGCGCTCGCTGAGATCATGCTGAAGGTTCATTCCTATGCATGGTATGCTAGGCCGATTGCGTCGTCCGGATGTGATTGCCGGCATCCAGGGGCCATTGGCCGCCCATGCATCGTCATGACGGAAGTGGACACGGAAAGATGGACGTCGCCGAAGTTTTCCACTCGTTAATTGCTTCTCTCCATCTTTCTCGGTCGCTTCCGGTTTCGATGTTCGTTGCGGAACAAAAGTAATTTAGTATTTTGGTTTAGTAATTTCTGATGCAATGTTAATGGGTTTGGCCGCAGCCTAAAGAAAAATGTGCGCTATAGTTTGAAATTTGAATTTGCGATACAATACCTACGCTTGAACGAAGCATAAAAAAGTCTACCATTCGTAAAACTCTGTGTTAGAATTTGTGGGTGAAACAATTGTTACAGGTTTTTATATAGAAATCTAAAAAAAATTTAAAAAAAAAACTACAGAGTAAACAAATAATGATAAACAGGATATGCTTGTTTTTATCGCTTCCCGGAAGTGTCATACCAGATTAAATGCTAAATTGGCAATCAAATGTCTAAATCGGCAAGTCACTTTGGCCTCTTTGCTACATAAACTAAATCTTAGAAACTTTCATGCTCTCTGGAGCCACATTTGCAACTCATTTTTTAAATTCTTCATCGAACCTCCTTATTGCGGACCAAATACGAGATTTCCCGTTTTTTCCCGTTTTTTAAGGTGTTAATACGAGTTTTCCATAGAAACTTAAAAAACAACAACCATGTCTTTGAAAGGCAACTTTGTAAACCTAATTGTCCTTTTAATAATAAAAAAAACCACAAAAAATGACATCGAAAACAAATAATGACGAACAGGATATGCTTTTGTTATTCTAACCCCGGAGCTACCATACCAGATAAAATTCTAAATCGGCTATCAAATGTCTGAAACGGCTAGTGACTTTGGCTCCTTTTCTACCAAAATTGATTCTTTTGAAAATTTCAAAATCTCTGGAGTCACATTTGCAACCATTTTTTTAAATTCTTCATCGAACCTCTCTTAAAAACAACAAAACTGTTTATGAAAGGCAATTAAAATTAATTTAAATCTGAACCCAAGAACCCAAGAAGTACTTGATACAAAGCATCATAAAAATATTTCTTGTACTCAAATACCCTCCTATTACGGGTTTTGCTTAAACAGCTCTCAAATTGTGCCACAGCTTGTATGAGAGCCCCTCTCCACCTTTTTTATCTCCTCTGTGGAGCAAGAGAGTGGTTTGAAACAATCATAAAATCATTTCTTTCATCTAAATACCCTCCTATGCCAAACAAGGTTTCATTTGCTCGATCACTTATCAAGTTATGCAAATATGTTTATTGTTGATAGGTTAAAAGTATTTTAAAAAAGTCATTAATTTCAAATATGAAACAGAAATTGTTATTGAAATTGTTATTTTTGAATGACTGGATGTTGAAATATCCCATATGATCAGGTTTCAATGAAAATTTTTGAAATAATTATAATCTCAATGTTCTGTTTTTGGAGTCGCAAAATGACAAAAATAACAAAAGTGACAAAAATGAAAAAAAAATTACAAAAATTACAAAAAGGACAAAAATAAAAGAAATGTTAAAAAAGACAAAAATGACAAAAATGGAAAAAAAACTGACAAAACAATAAAAATAACGAAATTAAAAAAAATGACAAAATGACAAAAATAGCGAAAATAACAAGTCTGACAAAACTGTAAAAAATGTCAAAAGTGACAAAAATGATAAAAATTACAAAAAAAAAAACTGCAAACGACAAAATAAACAAAACTGACCGAAGAGCCAAAAATAAAAAAAAAATAAAAAATTACAAAAATATCAAAAAGACAAAAAATTACTGACATAAAAAAAATTTACAGAAACGACAAAAATGAGAAAAATGAAACAAATGAAAAAAATGTCAAAACTGACAAAAATGATAAAAATGACAAAAATAACAAAAATGACAAAAATGACAAAAATGACAAAAATGACAAAAATGACAAAAATGACCAAAATGACAAAAATGACAAAAATGACAAAAATGAGAAAAATGACAAAAATGACAAAAATGACAAAAATGACAAAAATGACAAAAATTACAAAAAATGACAAAAATGACCAAAATGACCAAAATGACAAAAATTACAAAAATTACAAAAATGACAAAAATGACAAAAATGACAAAAATGACAAAAATGACAAAAATGACAAAAATGACAAAAATGACAAAAATGACAAAAATGACAAAAATGACAAAAATGACAAAAATGACAAAAATGACAAAAATGACAAAAATAACAAATATGACAAAAATGACAAAAGTGACAAATAACAAAAGTGACAAAAATGGCAAAAATACCAAAAATGACAGAAATAACAAAAATGATAAAAATGATAAAAATGACAAAAATGACAATTTTATCAATTTTGTCAATTTTGTCAATTCTGTCAATTTTGTTAATTTTGTCAATTTTGTCAATTTTGTCAATTTGGTTAATTTTGTCAATTTTGTCAATTTTGTCAATTTTTTCAATTTTGTGAATTTTGTCAATTTTGCCAATTTTGTCAATTTTGTCAATTTTATCAATTTTGTCAATTTTGTCAATTTTGTCAATTTTGTCGTTTTTTGTCACTTTTGTCAATTTTGTCAATTTTGTCAATTTTGTCAATTTTGTCAATTTTGTCAATTTTGTCAATTTTGTCACTTTTGACATGACAATGACATGACAAAAATGACAAAAATGACAAATATGACAAAAACGACGAAAATGACAAAAATGACAAAATCATTTTTGTCATTTTTGTCATTTTTGTCATGTCATTGTCATGTCAAAAGTGACAAAATTGACAAAATTGACAAAATTGACAAAATTGACAAAAGTGACAAAAAACGACAAAATTGACAAAATTGACAAAATTGACAAAATTGTCAAATTTAACAAAATTGACAAAATTGACAAAATTGACAAAATTGACAAAATTGTCAAAATTAACAAAATTGACAAAATTAACAAAATTTACAAAACTGACAAAATTGACAAAATTGACAAAATTGACAAAATGAACAAAATTGACAAAATTGACAAAATTGACAAATTTGACAAAATCGACAAAATTGATAAAATCGACAAAATTTACAAAATTGACCAAATTGACAAAATTGACAAAATTGACAAAATCAACAAAATCAACAAAATCAACAAAATTAACTAAAATGACAAAAATGACAATTTTTTGTAATTTTTTGTTCAATTTGTCTTTTTTTTTTTCATTTTTGTCATTTTTGTGTTTTTCGTCAAGTTTGTCATTTTTGTCAGTTTTATCATTTTTGTCATTTTTGTCATTTTTTGTCAATTTTGTCATTTTTGTAATTTTTGTCATTCGCGAGAGTTTTGTCAATTTATCAATTTGATCTGTTGTCAATTTTTTTTATACCCCGGAGACTGAGATAAAAGGAGAAGGTACGTCAATCATCACACAAATTGTGCAGCTAATCATTGAAATTGCGATAATTAATGGCAATTTGTGCGTGAAAATGAGAATATTTTAGTTAAAATGAGAGAAACTAGTGCTCAGAGAGAGAGAAAATGGGCGAGTTGTAACAAATTGTGAAGCAGTTGTGGAATTATGATCTTTACCATTTCAAATGCAAAGAACAGTTCCCTCCCCCTCTCCCAAATTTAAATCAGCCAAAATTGATTTGTTTAAGCGAGACCCAGATTATCCTATACAGCTCTTGTCTGGTGGCCCAAAACATTACAGGAAACAACATGGAAGAAACTATTCAAATTACAAAGAGCAGCATGTCTTTCAATAACTAGAGCATCAAAGTCAACTCCATCGTCTGCGCTGGATTCAATCTTGAACGTTTTGCCTCTACCTGAGTATGTGCAGTTGGAGGCGGAAAAAGCAGCTTTAAGACTGAAAAAAAACTGATTTATTACAAAATTAGAAGCCTAAAGGACACCTTAATATTCTAAATAGGTTCAAAGTGAATGACCTAGTTACATGTTCTAAAATTGTGGCTCGGATACCACGGAAGCTCAGATAACCGATACTCGGATAAGCGGGGTTAATTTTTTTTATGAATGCACTCTGAAAGCTTTTCATAAAATAAGAAACAATTTGATATAGGAATCATTTAATTTCTTTGATAATTTTTTTCCTGCTTAATTTCACACGCAAAACTTTCCAGTATAATTTTATCAAGTTCCCTTTTTTCTTCGTAACTCTATCGAGTTTCCATACAATTGCGTCTCCCTTCATGTTTGAGTCCGATTTCTGGTTCTGGTTTCTAGAATATTTCATAAGGGAAATCGTTCCTTCCTGTCAATCCGTTGTTGGAACGGATGTCTCCCAGATAAGCATTGATGAATCTTCGGAAGAGCAAATTAATGCAGTGGTAAACAATCCGTAGTAGAGGTACATGCCTACCAGCAAAGTACAAACAACATGAGACGTTCCCTGGTAAGACAACCGTTTGTTGGGTCGGTCCAGCTTTGGGACGACATCAAATTGGCGCATCACAGCATTGCAGTAGTGTGCAGTGTAACAACAGTTGCATCAGCTTGCACCAGATGCTCACCCAGGGGCATTCTACCACCAATGAATCAGTTTTCCACCCCCACACACACATAATTTCCTGGGGGCACAAACAACACCCTCCCACAAGCATAAAGAAATACCAGGGCATGGGCTGGAGCCAGCCAGAAGTAGGGAATTCTTGTGTTTATTATTGCAAAAATTTCGCACTGCGACCCGGCGACTCAGTCGTTTATTTGGTTTATTAAAATGGGGGCCGAATGGCGTCACATCAACCAGCTGGACTTTAATTTTAAATTGAAATAATACATCTCTGCATGATTGTACTTTCCGAAAAAATATCCTCAAAATTGCAAATAAAACTATTGAAACGAAATACCTATAAGAAAAAATTTCATTAAAATTTAAATTAATTTTTTTTAAAGAATTTTTTAAGGAAAATTTCAAATTTCATAAAATTTTCCAATTTCCACATTCCGGGAAAAAGGGTAATCGATTGTAAGCACCTGTGTATTACGTATGATAATCACTAATCACTAATCACTAATCGTACTTCCATAGCCAGAACTTATGTCTGAGTCCCAAAGAATAATAAAAGTGTCTTATTATTCTTCTTGTCTATGTTCATGTCTTTAATTATTTTAACATAAAAACATTAAAATGATCAAAAACACAAAGCGGTTGGGCCTACCATGGAGCAGAGAACGCAGAGACATCCGGAACACAGGAACAGGAAGAAACGTGGACCACCAGTACCATACGTTTCAAATGGGCAATATCGTTGGAAGCATGCTAAGAAAAATGCTCCTTGATGAAGTAACCATACGTATTGTGAAGAAACTCATCCGATCACTAGAACCATTCTGGAAGGGCTGGAAATGATTTATTTTGTACACAGAAATCCTAAGCCTTATTTAGATTAAAAGAATTTTGAAGAATATATGTTATAAATGAAAGCATCTTACGTTTTATTTTTAATTGCTAAACAGCTGAGGATTTCAGTGTACAATCATTTCTGGTCATCGACCAAGGATAAAGCGCCTTTACTCGCTCTTGAAAATAAAAAAAAAGAGAAACGGAAAATATCAGCAGATCATGAAACCTTTCGAGGTCTGTTTAGAGCTCGAAAAGTTTCTTTTTTCATAAAAAATATTCCCCCTCACATTTATTCTACATGATATATGCACAAAAAAATAGAAAAAATTCTGGAAATGTACTCCGTATGCCTTATAAATATCGGAAATTCAAACATTAATTTAAACATTGGATCTCCCCAAATAGGTCGACAGCAAACATTCTTCGCTGATGTGGAACCATACATCCAAAAGCCACGATTTCTCAATTTTAACTATTATCCGGTGATCACATAATATTAGGAAAAACCACATCACATTGTGGAAATCATGTTATTTCACTATCATATGAACCTAAAGCACTTTCTTTGAAACCCAGCTTACATTCCACCTTGATTTCCTGAGTTTTCTGCGCTTTAGCTTTTATCCAACGTCGTTTGAGTTTGTCTTAATTCAAATTTTCTTTTTCACTTCATTTCAAGGACAGAATGGTATGCTTTTAACACTTCGGTCTGCTCATAATTCACACCGGAACCCATTCCGATGAGCTTTGCACATTTGAGCAAGCGTTGAGAACTTATATTCTGCACTTCATGTTGTTATGACAATGAATTTTGTCTGTTTTTAACTAGCGAAAACATTCACTTTACCGCCATGATAATTGCTGTGCTGTGATAACTAATTGCATAGATTTTTCCGAAATGATCCGATGTAATGTACAACACTTAAAATCTCTTCTTCTGTGGGGGAACATTTAATTTCACCCAATCCTGGTTTATCGAGCTTATTTAAGAGCTTATCAATGCCGTACAACTCTTTTCTCCACACGAACGCAGATATTACCCAACTGCTGATTTGCCACATATTTCATCCTAAGTATCTTTATCTTAAATCCCTTTAACTTTTCCTCAAACTTTATGTTATTCGTTACCGGTAAGGCAAAATAAAACTTAAAACCAATTCGAAATTAGGGGGTTTCATTCTTCGGACACCACATTCTTGGCCTGATATTCCACTGTTTCTGAATACGCTGTAAACTGTAACTGGTAAGCACATCCAGTGTAAACTCCATGTTAAAAATAGAAGCTATTTTATCGAAATTTATCTTCACTTTTCACGATTTCAAGTTAAAATTTGGAAATTTTTCGCGACGGACGAAATAAAAACACGTGCGCTTCGTTTCAGCCAACGCCTACTCCTCCGTATTACGTATGATAATGAAAGGAAGGAAAAATTCAAGAAGACCGCCCAATGTCGAGTCCTAGAAAAATTCAATGCCTAGTTTTAATGAGAAGTCTTTTCAATAGCTTGCGCCTACACAACGATGGCAAAAGGAGACTTTTCTTCAGGCAACTGAAAGAAGAATCGCCCGTCTGACGCCCGCAACAGCATGATACACATAGACACAGACACATACACGCTCCTAACAGAGCTAAAAGGAAGTCCTTGGTGTAAAGCATCTCTGAAATAGTCTGAAATAGCACAGTTCCGGACCAAAGCATATCGCAATCATCACTCACTGTCTCATAAATGTCGCGTACTTATTTTTCTCCATGGGTCTCCCCCACAACCCAACACGAGCTCCACTTTTCCTTTTCCATTACTTTCCTAGGCCAAGCGAGAGGGTGAGTTTGCTGGTCTGTTTCGCCTCGTCTCGCCTTGTGGGCGGTTAGTTTATGTGACAGGACTCTTATGTTTTCTCCTCTCTCGCCAAAGCATCATTGTGATTATATCTTTCAGCATGCCAGCATGCTTTCCCGCAGCAGGACATCTTTCATGTAATACTTTGTTTGGAAACCCGAGCGGAGAAAACAGAAAAATCCATTCCGCTTTCCTCCCTTTCAGGGCAGCACTTTTTTCAATAGCTATCATCATCAAATAATAATAACATCCTTTTATTCGTTCTCAACCCACCACACAAAACGTCTTCTTTTGATGGGCTGTCTGGAAATCTTGGAAAATGGTTGCGGGTTGGAATGTTTGAATTAAAAGAAAATGGCCTTTGATGCCGGAAGACAGGATATGTCCATGTCCAGAACCAGTCTTCGATGGAATGTTTTGTGGGGTGCTTTCGGGGTCGTAGAAAAGGTCTCGGAACATACAAACAGTGACCCTCTCCCAGAAACCGGATGGCATACTAACAACAGAATGGATCAGTTTCTGGCTGCCCATCTTCGCATGAAAAATGACCGTTGATTGCTCCTTCTTAACTAGACTAGACTAGGAGCCATTGAATAGCAGTGGCAGCGTGGATTTGACAGAGGAAATAAATTACCCTGGGCGCAACAAGTACCTACTACGCACTTTTAAAGAGATTTTTGTACATTGTCGAGAATTATCGGGCACTTAGAAAGCCACGAATAACGTTTTGTATAGAACTTTGAAAACGATATATTGTGCTTGTGCACAAAATAACTAGAAAAAAACTAATGAACTCTTGTTTTGATGAAATTCTAAGGTACCTAAACAAATCGATTTTAAATTAAAATCTTTAACATGTTTCTTCGAAAAAATTTTGTGCATGGGAGCGAATCAACTACAACAGTGATAGAAAAAGAAAGTTTCAACGTGGCTCCAGAGACCGAGAGTATCTAGAGTAGGTTCTTGTTTATTCACGGTGACCTGTACCTTTTGTATGTACATAGACCAATTCTCTTTTCTGCATTCTGGACGTTGCTCTGCCAGATGCCGATTTTTTAGCCAAATCATGGCTTGAGACGTTTATTATTTTATTTTCGTAATATTCCGTCCCATGACATAACTTGACGAACAAAATTCCTAAAATTCACTCGGTCCATGCCAACCGTTCTCCAATTTCTCGGGCACCCCACGTTCGCCAGATCACGCTCCACTTGGTCTAACCACCTCGCTCGTTGCGCCCCTGCTCTTCTCGTTCCTGCCGGATTCGTAGCGAACACCTGTTTTGCAGGACAGTCGTCCGGCATTCTCGCAACATGTCCCGCACAGCGTATCCGGCCAGCTTTCACCACCTTCTGGATACTGGGTTCGCCGTAGAGTCGCGCGAGCTCGTGGTTCATCCTTCGCCTCCACACTCCATTCTCCTGTACGCCGCCAAAGATGGTTCTTAACACTCTTCGCTCGAATACTCCGAGTGCACGCACGTCCTCCTCGAGCAATATCCATGTCTCGTGCCCGTAGAGGACAACCGGTCTAATGAGCGTCATATACAGGTTACACTTCGTGCGAGGACTAAGTCTTCTCGACCGCAGTTGCTTGTGGAATTCACAGTAGGCACGATTTCCGCTGGAAATTCGCCGCTGGATCTCACGGCTGGTGTCATTGTCTGCGGTCACCAGTGAGCCGAGATAGACAAAGTCTTCGACTATCTCCAGCTCGTCGCCGTCAATCGTGACCTTGATATTACTGGACAAGCGGGTTCGGTCGGTCTTGAATCCGCAGGCCAGCATACATTTCGTCTTGGAAGTATTAAGCATCAACTTAATCATTCCTGCTTCGCGTTTCAGTCTGCGGTAGATCTCCTCCACCGCCGCAGATGATCTGCCTACTATATCAATATCATCGGCAAAGATGATAAGTTGACTGGATCTGTTGAAAAGTCTGGTCTTCTTCCCGGAAAGGCCGTTCTCGTCCATGATTTTCATAGCTCGTCACGGTCGATCGTGTCGTATGCGGCTTTGAAGTTGATGAATTGATGGTGCGTAGGGACTTGGTGTTCACGGCATTTTTGGAGGATTTTCCATAATCTGAAGTTCCGTCTTGTCATTGACCGTCCCTCCATGGAGCCGGACTAGTAACTTCCCACGAATCTGTTTGCTTGTGGCGTTAGGCGGCGGAGTAGGATTCGGGACAGCACTTTGTAGGCGACATTTAGGACGGTGATCGCTCGGAAGTTCTCAAAGTCCAATTTGTCGCCCTTCTTGTAGATGGGGCATATTACCCCCTCCTTCCACTCCTCCGGTAGCTGTTCTATGTCCCAGATCCGGACTATCAACCGGTGTAGGCAATCGGCCAACCTGTCCGGGCCCATTTTGATGAGTTCAGCTGCGATGCCATCCTTCCCAGCCGACTTGTTTCTATTCAACTGGCGAATGGCTTCCTTAACTTCACTCATCGTTGGGAGTGGCTCCTCTTCGTCGTTGGCTACGCCGGCGATGTACATTCCCCCACCGTCTTGATCTCCTGCATGTGCGCCGTTCAGGTGTTCATCAAAGTGCTACTTCCACCTTTTGATCACTTCACGATTGTCCGTCAGGATGCACCCGTCCTTATCCCGGCACATTTCGGCTTGCAGCACAAAGCCTTTGCGGTGTGCGTTGAGTTTCTTATAGAACTTTCGTGTTTCTTAGGAACGATCCAGCTCCTCGAGCTCCTCCTCCTCCAGGCGGCTCCATTTCGACGGGTGCCTCTTTGCACTACTGCCGCTGCCCTCCTACACTCCTCGTCGAACCAGTCGTTCCGTCAAGTTCGTTCCACATAACCACTGACGTTCTTCGCAACACCGTTGATGGCTATCTTGATGGTATCCCAACAGTCCTCGAGAGGGGTTTCGTCGAGCTCGCCCTCTGCCGGCAGCGCTGCTTCGAAATCTATTAGTCTGAGGTCGTTTTCGTTGGTCAGCTGGTGCGCACTAACCTTGGCGCTGGCGCTGGTGCACTAACCTAACCGCCGGCCGTGGCCTAGAGGATAGCATTCCAGTCTTCTAAGCCAGAGTCCATGAGATCGAATCCCGATCACGGCACACATAGTACACTTTCTGTGGTCTGGTGGTTTTAGCATTTGTAAGATACCCTTGAAAGATGTACGCCTTAGAGTTAAGTAAATTAGATCTCTTCAAAGAAACATTAAGTTTCACTGAGATCCTATATGTGTGTGTTCGTTTTTCAATTGTCGGTTTGAATTCCTCCTTCTGACCGACCTGAGCGTTAAAATCCCCGTTGACTATCTTGATATCATGTTTTGGGCAGCGGTCGTATTCACTCTCCAGCTGCGCGTAGAATTCGTCTTTGTCTTCACCGGTACTTCCTAGGTGAGGGCTGTGCACGTTGATGATGCTGATGTTGAAGAAGCGGCCCTTGATCCTTAAGCGGCACATTCGTGGGTTGATCGGCCACCACCCAATCACGCAGCTCGTGTGTGTTGCCTCAGCTCTGGTAGATGGCACGACCATCTGGGTACGTTCGTACCTTGGAGCCCTTCCAGCATACAACCTGCAGCCCTACGATGTGGATTTTACGGCTCTTCAATTCGTTGGAGAGCACGTGGGTACTGCCCAAAAAATTTAGAGATCGGCAGTTCCATCACTGATCACACTGACATGACACTTAGAACAAAAATTCAACTTTCTGTCTTATTTATTTTGTCAAAGTTTGTAGGTTCGCAATACTGACGGCAGGTGGCGAACCTGAAAAATGTAACAAAAATGCCCTGTAGGAAAAATGTACCTGTTTAGCCCGATTTTATCGTAGAAATTGCCTGTATTTTTTTAAAGTTGGGTGGCATTTCCTAACTGGGATAGCATTTCTTCAAATCGATCGATGCGCACTCTGGAATCGATATTGCGTACTGTTGGAAAAATTACCAGAAAACGAAATCGAGTTTCCAGTCAGTATGGTCAGTGGTTCCATGTTCCAAGTTTCCAATTGCCAGTCCCTTTTTGTCGCGTGGGTTTTTGCCGATTTCCATCCGAAATTTGTTGTTCGTTGTTCGTTGCTTGTGCTTTTTTGTAGTCACGAACTCGCAAGGCCCGCAGCTAAGCCCACTATCTCGCAGGAGGACTGTCGTGATGTTACTGTTTTGGGTCCCGAACACTACAAGGACGTTGTTGCGAACAGACGCTTACAGAGCCCACTCTCTCAGCCTGCATGCGACCAAAGCATCCACCGGGGTTGGGTACCCGATCTCCGCTAAGGTTGCTCGCCCCCCAGCTAGCACCACGGAAAGGTAGAGAATCGGAGTTGTAAGACAAGAGATGATATGACCACTAACCGAAGGTTGGGTGTATGGGATCTCGAGTTGCACATTGCCTAGCTTCGCCAGGCTTGAGATGTGGTGATTTGCTTTAATCACCCGCTTCACCTTTCTCTCCATCTTTTTTGTTCTCCGGTCCCGGTTTTCACTAGCTCTTTTGCCGTGGTCCAACGTCAATCGCTCCTGGAACCGCTTCAACACTCTGGATATGTTCATCATTTTTCCCAACTGCAGGTGCGACAGGTCAGGAAATTCCAGGTTGTTTGGAAAGAATTTGTTCTCGCGACTCACATTAGTTCACATTCCATTTTCCAACACGACTTCGAGTTTGACAGTATGTAAACAATACACATCAATGCAAAAGTGTGCAAAATTTGGTTGATTTTTAACCAATGGTAAAACAGTTATGCCCTGTTGAATGTGTTCGTGTTCGCCTGTTACATATAATCGAATCATTGGGCCCCGCGAGAAAAACTGCCCCGGGCTCAATTCGGCTCTTGACATTGTTTATAAACCTTCGAATACTTTTTTTTTTACTTTAAAGATTTTTAACCCTAACCATGCCACTCTTCGGTTCATCTATGTATCAAAAGAATCGAGGCGGAATTTTTGGCACTGAGTAAGGAAGTAGGTAATTTGTCAAAATATAGCTAAGCTGACCCCTTAGACTTACTTACTTAATGATCCCGCGCCGATCCTCCGGTGCATAGGGCCGTGGTAAAAGACCTCCACTGTTGACGATCCGGAGCCAGCGTCTTCACCTGGTCCCAGTCAAGATTCTCTTCGACAGTTAGGATTTCAGCGGCTAGGCTTCGCCGCCACGAATTTCTGGGTCTGCCTCTTCTTCGATGACCTTCTGGATTCCAATCTAGCGCCTCTCTGCAAATCTCGTTTTCATCTCTTCGCAGCGTGTGCCCAATCCATCTCCACTTACGTTCCCAAATCTCGATTTCTAGCGCCTTTTGATGAAACCAGCGATGAAGTTCCACGTTCGAGATCCAGTTGCCAGGCCACCAAGCGCGGATGATGTCCCGCAGGCAGCAATCCACAAAAACTTGCAGTTTTCGCGTCGTCACCGCATATGTGCACCAAGTCAATATCCTAAAGCAACGCGACGTAGGCGCGGTAAAACCTACTTATATGGACTCTTGGGAGCAAAAAGGGATAGGAAATTATCCTCTAGCTTTGCAATCCTCAAACCCTACCAATATCCTTCCTTAGCTCATCCTATTCCTTGTAGCAAAGTATGACTTTGTAGTTTACCTGCCGGAACACCAACAAATCCACCCCCGATGAAGTCATAGGGGTCAAGTGTTAATCACGTGCACATCTGTATCACCGGCTTCAGCAGTCGACAACAGGCAATCCTCGGTTTGGTCTACAGTCAATCGATCCAATCAGAATCTCATCCATTACGATTGAAAAAAGTAGCGGTGATAGAATACATCCTTGTCTCACTCCAGCAGTTACCGGGATTGGTTCGGACAAGACACCGTCGTGCAAGACCTTGCACGTAAATGCCTCGTACTGTGCTTCGATGAGATGGACTAGTTTCTCTGGGACCCCTCGTTGCCTTAGAACCACCCAGATGTTTTCATGGTTAAGTCGGCCGAAGGTTTTTATCGAAATCAACGAACACCAGCAGAAGAGAGTCCTGGAATTCGTTGATTTGTTCCAGTATGATTCGTAGCGTGTGATGTGGTCCACACATGATCGTCCGGATCGGAATCCAGCTTGTTGCCGTCGGAGTGTAGCGTCGATTTTCTCCTGGATCCTGTACAGGGTTCAGGATCACTTTGCTGAGTACTTTGAGAGTTGTACAGATCAAAGTTATGCCTCGCCAGCTACCGCACTCTGTCAGGTCTCCTTTCTTCGGGACTTTTACGAGGATACCCTGCATCCAGTCGGCCGGGAATGTTACAGTATCCCAGATGTCAGCGAAAAGACGGTGAGCGAGGGCGCTTCCGAGTTGACGCCATTTATGCGACTTACTGTTGGCACTTCGAGCTGCGGGTTCTGTTGGCCATCGCTATTCGGGACTCGGAAGAGTTGTTCGAAGTGCTCAGTCCATCGTTTCAGCTGGTCTGTTCGATCGGTCAATAACTGACCTGCTCGGTCTTTCAGCGGCATTCTTGCATTAGTCCTTGCACAACTGAGGCGGCGAGAAATGTCATAAAGTAATCGGATATCTCCATTGGTCGCGGCTCTTTCTCCCTCTTCGGCTAGGGAGTTTGTCCAAGCTCTCTTGTCTCGTCTACAAGCTCGTTTAACTGCCTTTTCCAGCTCCGCATATCGTAAGCGGCGGCTGCTTTGGCTGACCCGGTACATGCCTGCTCAATTCCGACTTTCTCCTTTCTCCGATCATCGACCATCTTCCAAGTTTCATCCGACATCCATTCTCTTCTTCTTCCAAAAACTTTACCGAGAGTAACATGGCTCGTCGTGATAAAGGCATTCTTGATTCCGCGCCACTGTTCTTCGACTGTTCCGTCTGTCGGCAATTCCGAGGCTCGGGACTCTAGCTGTTCTACGTATGCCCTTTTCACCTCTGGGTTCTCCAACCGGCGGACGTCCAATCGACACCCGACTTTCTCCTCGCGCCGTTGACGCGCCGGTGATGGTCAGATGCAATGTCTGCGCGCGGACGTCAAGAAGTCTCCTTGTCCACTTTCGGCTGATTCAGATGTGGTCAATTTGATTTTCTGTTCGGCCATCTCGGGATACCCAAGTGACCTTATATGCTGGTCGATGGGGGAAGAGCGATCCACCGATCACCATGTTGTTGTTGCCACAAAATTACACTAACATCGCAGATTTTAAATCTAATATTAATAGAATAGAATCTCGATCGACAAAGACATAACTGCTTACCAAATATGAGTATATAGATAAGTATTATTGGAATGTAAGTGGTCAACTTCATTAAGATTCCCAAAAAACCGTAAATATTTACTTACAGAGCGCTTAGCTCGGGAGACCAACACACTCTCTGTGCAATGCACAGTGGTGCAGCACATCAATCTAGCTGTACGATATTAATAGCACCCAGGGATGGAGAGGTAAACATTTGATGTCTTGAGCAACATTGTTCAGTTTTACATGCAGCATATTTTAGTATCAAAATTTTGGCCGAGGGGTCCACCGATAGCGAGAAAAAAAATGCTAATTTATTTGTTTTTCAAATTAGGGATTTTGATGTCTTCGACAGAGTTGTTTATCTGATCAAAATACATTAGTTTGTTGAATATGTCAAAGTCCTATCACATCACCCTCAGGAGTTACAGTCAAAGTAAAACATACCTTATGAAAAAAACAGTTTTTTGAACCTGACACGTTGTAGATTGGATAAAATGGTTCGCAGTCTTTGAAACAAAGCTGTAACAAGCCACAATCTATAATTGTCTCATACATAATGATGGGTTTAGAAGTTGCAGAAGCCCTACAAAAAGCATTTAGTGTTTTTTATTGGCATTGGCGAAGATTTTTTTTCATTCCATTCCAAGTTCATAATTTTACATAAATTTATTTAGTTGAAAGCGACTGCCTCTGATTGATACAGGAGAACGATGTTATGCGTTTGAGTTTAACGTAAATTCAATGGTATCTTTTAACAGCTGAACCGCTAAATATAGCGGCTCCAGAGAGTCACATTGCATTATGTACAGATCTGTCTTGAAGGAGTTCCGTGAAAGCTATTTTTAATACGTCATAAATATTTGAGAAAAATATCATATTAACATTAAGATCGGATTATGTTAGAATAATCGACAGTGGCTCCAGCGAGAAATAAAACAACTAAATAAAATGGTGGTTACAAAAAGCCGCACAGGTTACAAATGGACCTACAAAGGAATGGGCTAGAACCGAAATTCGAGCCAGTTTTTCGTTGTAATTCAGCTCACTTCGCCAGGTTGCTACATTGGATCCTGTTAATCTGCTTAAAGTAGAGGCAGTGGACGTTACACTGTTACAAGTTGTTTGTAACGAAATTTCTAATGTTTTCCATCGGCTTTCAGTGCATTCAGCTCAGCACAGTTTTTTTACGTGTGAGAATCAAATCGAGTTACGTGGACCAAGTAATGGCAACAAGCGTTTCTTATTCTCAATTGGACATTCAGTTGGATACAAACGTAGCCGATATTTTGAATACTGATAATTTTTTCATTACTGGAACTTGATAGTTTCACCTTTTTCCTAGCGGATTATTCAAAGCATGTTTTATGCCTTTGATCTTTCATCCTTTGTTGGAATGAATCCTTCGAAACGTTTAACTAAACAGTTTATTATCTCTGTTGTATACATTTTCATTCATTTTGTCTGTAAAAGCAAAATGTGGAGAGAAAGTTGAGAAAGTTGAGCAAAAAAAATATCAATTCAGTGACTCTTCCTTATTTCCTTGAAGGTTCCACCAGTATTTTTCATATGACAACCGGATCGAGTGTGAGTTTCAATGAAAACAACAGCAAATTGTTGTCCCAATTCGAACCAATAACAAATGTTATCACAATCGGCTGATACAGAATGAAAATAAAAAGACAGACCGAGGTTCCATTTGAACGGGTGAATAAGGAATCGATTTGGAAAACAGGGAGATGTTTTTCCCTTTTCCACTAGAAAAAGAGTGTAAGGAAAAATCGGATGTGATTTTCCAGAGCATACTCTATTGCCATCTGTTTTATGCTACGATAGTGGAAGCAAACATTTTAGAATTCAATCTCACTGGAAGATATTTACTTCTGATTTCAGAATACGTAAATTTCTCAAGTTTTTCGACGAGTTGTAAGCGTTTGAAATTATAACGTGTGTAGAATAGGTTTATAACATTTATAATGAATATAATTTTTTCTTTGTTGTAATTATATGATATGATGAAAAGTTTTTACGAGCACCTTTACCTATGCATTTTGTACCTAATAAAATTTGGGATCATGGCTTTCGGTTATGATAGAGCATATTTAACAAAGCATTTCGACTTCCCCTTAACCGGACAACACACAAAATTTAAAAAATTCTAAACCCAAACCCGGGACAACAAACATGATTTTTTCACAATTTTTATTTTTAATCCGTTGATTGTGTATAATATTTGAATAAGTTTAATATTATTGTTTCTGTATGTATAACAATTACATAAAAATCTAAATATATAGCAATGGGGTGCTGTTATCTCAAACTCTCTCTCTCTATCGAATAAACATTCTCTGCTAATGGATTGCCACCTGATACGAAGAAGGAAGACGATCGGGACCCTATCTACATTTCCAAGGATAAGTGTAAATGTTATTATTACTTGCGCGTGTTTAATTTTTTTTTATAAGGAGAGGCCTATTTAGCCCTTCTAACTCGATACCACTGTTTTTATTTAAGCTTTGAAGCAAGAGAAATCCACCGGATGTGAATGTTGTTTTCTTTTTTAGTTTTTGTGCGTAAGCTGACGTTTGGCTTCTACTCAGTGTAACATTTATTAACTAACATTGCTTGGTTCTGCTTATCTCTGCCTATTTATAGGTACTGTCCAAAATTGCAAACCTCTTTTGTTATTATTCGAGACACTGGCTTCTGTTTGCTGAAAAGCCTTCAAATTTTTGATTGTTCTTTTTTGTGAAAGAATTTTGTATCATCAAAAACATTTTTTTTTGAATGAACGATGAAGATGGAAAACGGAATTTTGGACAACACACACTGATGAAGCGATGGTACAGCGTCAGTATTTTTCCTTGATGGGTTTCACCATTACATCATTTTTTTTCGTTGCTACCTTTTCATGTGCGTGAATTTCTGCCCGGAATGAGATATGACACCTGAAGCTTATTGTGACTTTTGTTTTTTTTTTACATAATGTGAATCCCAAAATGTATCCTAAGAGCTAGACAGAAACGGGGGGAGTGTTTTGATTTGAATTTTTCATTTTTTTCGGTGCGTCGTCTCTTAAAGGTATATTCAACATGATGAAGGAGCTAGAAGGAACTAATAAACAATGGAAACTGAAAGAAAAGAAAAACGATCAGCAAATTGAAAATATTTTGTAATCGTTAGTATTGTTTTCTCTATTGTTGTTAGTTTAAAAAGGAAACAGTAACACTATCATAAGCTTATCAAGCAGCAGATGTCGATTGCAACAAAGTGTTCAGAATCTTGTACCCCTCATAAAATTACCAACATAACAACCTCCGTAATATTCAATGAGGGCTAAAATTAGAAACAAACTCATAAGCTCCGGCAGCTTATGGTCAATATTGGAAAGGTTTGTTCATATTTAAGGGGCAGGAGCGAGCAAATTCTCGCACGTTTTTCCTAACAAAGAAAGGAGTGTTCCAGCAAATAAAAGGCCTAAAAAATTACCTCCGGAAATAGTTATCGAGCACGGGAAATGCTCTGGAACGTTCCGCCTTCCCGGTGAGCTCGGCCCAACAAATCAAGTTGAACGGTTCTCGTCGAGGCAAGAAAGGTTACGAATAGGAAGAAAAAAATATAAGTAACAGCTAAACGAAAAATCCTATCGAGCGAGACCTACAAACACGCAAAACATATTGCTGCCCAGTTAAATTTTCTGGGGGCAAAGAAAAAAAAATAGCTGGAGCCCACTTTTTCAGTTGAGTTTCGGTTGTATTTTGTGTACGGATGCCTGTTTTTTTTTTCGTTTTCGTTTTGCTTTAAAAAAAAACACTATTCCGTGCACGCTGCTCATAAATAATGGAAGACAAGTCCAGAATTGGATATCTCGTTTATCTTCTTTGCATTCGATTTGTACCAAACTGAAACTAAGGGTGGTTTGGTGTACTACTTACTTTACAGCCCCTAAAATTAAAGGTAGCAGCGCAGATATATCAATGTTTTGGAACCGTTTCAAATACATACGGAATGCTCCGGCCGTTTTGAGGATTTATTTTCTTTGTTCCGTTTGGCTAATGCTCAGTAGTCATTCAAGCGGTCAAGAGTGGAACACAGAATTAATTGAAATGTCTGGGTAGGAACATTTAACTCATTTTATTAATTAACATTTATAAATCCAGATTTTCAAATATGGATAAAAATCAATTGATTAAATTACAGATCAATTTATTTAATTTATAAAGAAAAACCTGACTAGAAGATCACATAAGGCTATGATCATTTAGTATCCGGGAACTTTATTTCGGTGATATCTACGTTAACCCATTCGAGACGGCGACTTTTTTCGAACGCGTCCCCCAGGAGCGAAAAATTTTTATTCTTTGATTCGATCAATTTTTATCTGAAAAACATGAAAACATTGAAATTTCCAATATTTAATCGTGAATTCCGAAAAAAATGTCCATTGCACACCGTGTGTGCAGTCCGCTCCTCGTAATAAAATTATTGCCAGGAGCCGCATTGCACACACGGTGTGCAATGAGTAAAAAAAATAAAAATACACCATTTTAAACATATTCATCTTTCGATTCAATTTTTGTTTGGTTATAAAAGAAAGAATATAATGCAAAGAATATTATGTAATCTGGTTTTCACCAACAATAAATTTTTTTAAACTTTTTCCAATGGAAAAGTTTCTTTTTTCGGAATTAAAGACCATGTCAGGACATTGTCGGTACTCAAATTTTTCTTCTGTGGGTTTTTTTTTCTATTCGAGAACTATTTAAGTTGTCTAACTTTGTAAGTCCGGCTCACTAGTTCTTATGATAATTTAGGACTATATTTCATAAAAATATAGATTTTAAAATCCAGTGTTTATCACATAATCTTACGTATATTTTACTGAATAGCACCTTGAAAGAAGGGTGATTTCTTCTACATTCCATGAAAGCACATCGAAAAGAACGTTAAAATTCCAATAATGTACGTACAATATAAAACTAGAATTTACTAAAAAATCATTAATTAATTGTTTGAAACATTCCATGCAAAAACATTAAAATTGTTGATGATAATATTATTTGAAACTCCATAGAGCTAAAGTTTATTTAATTATTTTTTTTTTTTTCAAAAAAATTGTTTAAAAGTAACCATTGTTTAGCTTTTTTATCATTCGTTTAATAGAATAGCTACCGCAAACAATGTTTTCAACTATAAGATACAGGTTCCAAAAACACCTTTGGGACCATTCAAATATTACGTAACGCTATTAGGGGGGGGAGGGGGTATAGCAATTTGTTACGCTTTATGGATTTTGCTCAGAAATTTTGAGACAAATGTGTTACGTAGGGGGGAGAGGGGGTTGATAATGCTCGAAAATTGCGTTACGTAATATTTGAACGGCCCTTTTGTGAAAGTAGAATTTACTTAAAAATTCCCCGCCATGGAAATGATGAACCCAATAGAACGCTCTAAAGCTTGAGAATTTAAACTAAGACTTAACAATACGCAATTCACACAAACGCAATTCACACAAACGCAATAGGACAGGTCCTAGATGAATATCAACATCAGTTATTCTTCCCTTATCATAGCCTAAACAATCACCGACGCACACTTCCATAACAAAAACTTAAATAGCCAGCTATTGTCTGTGTCGATGAAACGAAACTCTGTCTGCGCTGCCTAATTTTATGAGTCATTTTCATCCCCAGATATTTTGAAGGCATTTTCATGCACAGTGAAACCAATGCCAAATTACGTTTACCTATGCTTTACACATTGTACTGCTTCAAGAACCATCAAAATTGGTCCACTAGTTTATTCAAAATCATGAAAAAGTTAAAACTACTTCCATTGCACACACGGTGTGCAATCGGTCTTATAGCCTCGGAAAGTCATTGCACACACGGTGTGCAATCCGTCTCGAATGGGTTAATAGAGCTCGGATATGCAAAACTTTAGTAGCGTTGTGTTGGTTATGAAAAGGACTATCTTGCCTATTTTTGATAGATTTTTAAATCAACGTGTGTTGAAGATATTTACGATGCAAAAAGACATGGTAAAAATAATTTTGCACAAATTTGCTCCTTTTACGCATTTTGCGCCTCGAAAATTCTTCATTGTTGACTTGAAAGCTCATGAACTGTTGTTTTTTTTCTGATTTTTTTTCGGACCAAATGGTAAAGAAGTATAAGGAGCCACTCTAGGATCCACACGAAGTTCAAACCAACTATCGGAGTACAACCCTTGATCTTAACTATGGTAAAAAGTTTATGGTTATTGGGGATAACTGAATGCAGACTTCTAAAATAATGCAAAAATCCATTTCCGGCAGGCAAAAAGTGTTGCCTGACTAGTAGACACCAAGTAAATAACTAATAATGATCAGTTCCAAAGATCGCAATCTGTGCATCCGGTTTTTACGCAATATGACAGATGTGTTCTGATGCACACAAAAAATTATATTAAAAACGGATTTCCGAGATCAAACTCTTCGATATGCCTACTCATGAAAAGGTTCCGACCAGATGCCTATTGCTTTTTCCAGATGAGTTTGTGTAAAATATCATGATTTTGCAAAGTTTTTGCTTCTGTGGTAGAAAAAAATGAATCAATACATGACTGAAATTTGAAAAGAAATAGCCCTTAAGTAAATAATAATCATATTTATATAACTTAATGCTTTAAAAACTAATAACCAAAAATTAACGCTTTTCAATTTTTTTTAAGTTTATTCGTTTGAAACTTTCTACTCATGCTCAAGTTTTTTTTATTGCTTCGTAGTTTTAAAATACATATAAAATATTTTAAAACTTGTACACATAGCAAAAAACTAGATTTTTGGAAAAAAATCCCTACTTTTTTTTACAATTTTCATCCATGGAATTAAAATCCCGAATGATTCTCATTTTCATAAATGGTTGGTGTTCAATTTCAAATTTATTGGTCACCCTGAAATGAAATTAAACGCCCAATAATAGAAAAGCAGTTTGGTCCTTGCCAGACATTTGATGTTATTCTGTATGGTGGAAAATTTGCGAGAAGCAGGGCTAGAAGCGATCATGCGATAAAAAAGTAGGGCAAAATAGTTACTTTGCAGTGAAATTAGGGTAAAATTAGTGACCAGGTCAAGACGAAAACTTATTAAAAAATGACTTTAAAAACTGAAATAAAACGCTTCAAAGACAATTCGGTTCATTAAAAATCGTTTTTTGAAAGGGGTCTTGATCCCACTAGTAGAAAAGCAATACGTTGGACAGAAAAGCAACATTTTAAATTAGCTTAGATAATTTAAGAATAGCGACCGCAGAATCCTTAAGTTTTAAGGAACCAATGGGAGGGAACCAAAAGATCGTACCCGAAGGACTAGGACAACTAAGTAAGACAAGAACTTCGAGTTTATTCATTTTCTTTGAAAAAAAAAATACACACAAATTTTGAAACTTCACTCTTTATTATATTCATTCAAATCCGAATTTTTTCAATGTCACTAAAACAGTTGAAAAAGTCTAAAATTATATTGAAAAATTAACAGAAACCAAGAATTGAAAAAATTGATCTTCGGCGATTTCAGTCACAAAAAAATCTTAGAGCGATTTTTATTTCTTCATCCGACGTTTCGGCATTTATTATTCCTTTTTCAAGGAGTTAAAATTTCTCGTTTTAATTGTCCAAACAGTTTTTTGAATCAATACTGTCTAATCGGAAAATGTAAGTCCAGTTGTTATTGATCTGGTTGAGATGGATATAACACTTTGCAAGTTTTGAAAACGAAAACGGATATAAAAATGATTTGCAATATTTTGGATGTTGTTTTCCACTTGACAGTTTAGCAGATTCAAAAAACTTTTTGGACAATTAAAACGAGAAATTTCAACTCCTTGAAAAAGGCATAATAAATGCCGAAACGTCGGATGAAGAAATAAAAATCGTTTTAAGGTTTTTTCGTGACTGAAATCGCCGAAAATCAAATTATTCATTACCCAACCAGTCGATAGATTTTTACTGGAACCAAAAATTATAAACAAAATTATTATATGTGAGAGATCTACAAATTCAAATGAAAAAACCAGCACATGTTCAACGAAAAGTTTAAGGAATATACTTGAAATTGAGTTAAGATTTACATTTACAGAAATTTCATTTCATGAAAGAGTCATAAAATTAAAAATTAGTAGGTCCTCATGAAATGGTAATAAAATAATGATGGAAGATTAAAAATAGATAAACGACAAAATGTTGACAGAAGATTGACAATGACTCAAAGAAGCTTAGCGAAAAATTGACTTGAGATTCAAGAAAAAGACACAAAAAAGGCTAAAACATTTTACGAGACTAATCTTTAAGGTAGAATAAATTTTTTCAAATTTAAAACTAACTCAAAGAGAATTCCCCTTCAAAAAATGAATCATTTTCAAAGAGATTTCCTGCAGACTTTATTGCATGATTCATATATTAATCATTAGAAAGATGTACTAGAAAAAAATGAGGTTCAAAAAGGAAGGAATTAAAAAAAAATATTCACAAATGAATTAACACGACAATTTCTTTTGAAAAAATCAGATCTAAGAAAAACCTCAGAAATTTCTTGGAATATTGTAGAAAATATATCATCAGTAAACCTCTAGAAAGGTACAGAAATAACAGAAAGTTATCGAAAACTTCAAATAGGATTTGAAATTTTAAATTGATATCTATGTATATCTACCAATCATTCAAATGAATCCAAAATGTGTAGAAATAAAGGTACTTAGAAATGAAATATCTGATATTTTCGATTCAATTGAGTCACTTTTCACAAGTTTACCTTCCATTCAATACAAACAAGAGCTAGAGCATTAATAGCATGGAAGTTTCCTGCCATGTGATTGAGTGTACTGTACAGATTTTGATTGATTTTTTTTTTAAATTAATTTGAGAACTATACTTTGACTAATTCAAGCTTTAAAAGTCATATTACTTCAAAACTTGGTTAAACATGTTGTAAAAGTGTATCTTTAGGAAATATTTTATGTAATAAATTTATTAATAATACTTTTTTTTCTTGACACGAATGCCAAAACGTTTGAAAAGTGTCACCAATAAACAAAAAATACATATTTTTAAGGCGAAAAACGATTTTTGTTTAAATTCAAATTTTTATTAAAGTAATGTTTAAGTGTAATATATCAAAACAAAACAAAACAATAATCTTCCTTTACTGAATCTGAGGCATTCTCCCAATTTAGGTCGTGTGAATTCCCACAGGACTCAAAAGGAAAGCAAAAGAGAAAAAATTAAAAAAAAAAAATAAAATAGTGACTTTAGTAACCAAATTTCTAAAAAAGTAACTTGTGAATGACCATTATGAATGAAATTTATATAAAAATCCTGTTTTGGTTTGACCGTTCTTAAAACAAGTTGTTTTTTTTATTTACATCAGACATGGTCTGTCTAAACAGTTGGTCTCCCTGAGATGAACGACTTCGAAATGTGAAGGTTCTGTGCAAGAAAAAGTCATGATGAAATCATGAAGGTCAATTGTCATGACGACAATCTGCGACTGAAAAAATTATATTAAACTAGAAACTTAGGATGTTTTGTTTGTTTATTTGTCTGGGATTTTAACATTATCGTGTTATTCATCCCTAAAAGAAACTTAGGAAAAAAAGTTGGTTCTAAAAGTACTTCATTAGTCTTTATTAAGGTTGCCAGATTTTTTTCAGCACGTATCCGGGCTATTTTGTTCTTAAAACCTGGCAAAACCCGGGCATTTGATTTCCAAATTGTCTACCAAAAAATCGAATAATATCCGGGCAAATTTGGTCAAAACCCAAGAATTATTCGACAAAAAATAAGAAAAAAAACATGATTTTTTTTCTTCCACATTCTTAAGAAGATTTTAAATCGTACTTTAGGCTTCCAAAAAACTTTTCCTGATTATTGTAATGAAACTTGTTCATAAAATTTCTTTTCGGACGCATAAATAACAAATTTTACAACATAAATTGGTTTTATAGTTCGATTTGAGAATGAGAATAAACCCGGACAAAATCCGGGCTTTTTCAATGACATCCGGGGAACCGGGCCGGACTGGACTAATCAAAACAAACTCTAGAAATCTGTTATAAAATACTTAAACCCATTTAACAGATGGTAATCTTCGGTTCAGATGATATTTAAATGGTGTTTTTCGATTTGAACTACAGGTCAGACAAGAAGCTGAGCTACTTATCATTTTCATGAATCAAGGGGTGTCCTGAAAAATCCTGATTTTTAGCTTCGCGTTGTCCTGATTTTTGACGAAACAACCTGGCACCCCTGGTCTAGAGGAGGGGTTGCTTGAGTCACAAGCGTGAATGGGATTTTAAGGTATTTTATCCGGGAAGGCAAAAATACTAGTCTTTCATCAATAACATTTTTTCACTGGCCGATTGCTTTTTATGAGCTTCCTTAAAGCCTAAATTAAAGCAAATATTTCACCTTAAGATGGCAACACGATTGAACTTAAAACAAATTAATTTTCTCAAATTTTCATAGTCAAGCCAAAAAAATGACTCTCACTTAAAGAGGTTTTACATTCTTACTCAAAGAGGCTTGTGTTATCAAAAGCATGGGCACTCTCAATTATAGAGGTTTCCTCGCTTAACCAGTTCTCGCTATATTATAGGTAGGTATATCTATATTTTTTTCATTTTTGTCATTCATGTAATTTTTGTAATCTTTGTCGTATCTACATTATAAATTTTTGCCTTTTTTTTAGGAAATAACTCAAAATCTCAACGGTTTATGCATTATTAAAACCCTTTTTCATCAACATAAAATTTTCGATTTTCTCGTTTAATTTTGGTCCCGTCTTTGGTGATTTTTGTGGGTCGAAAAATCGAAACATTGAGCGCTTCGAGGCCCTCCTAAATCAAGTCCGATTGAGCTCACATTTTGTACATGGCATTTTTTTTTGGGTCAGTCTACAAAACGTATATGCTCGTTTTTCCAAATTCAATGATAATTTTCCCATACATGGCATACATACAGGCAATGGATGGATCCCACCCTCAAATATATTTTTGAGTAAATTTATTCGAGAATAAGTTCGTGAATAAAATTAAATAAAACAAATTAGACTTTTTTTAAATAAAAATACAACGTCTTACAATGATGTTATTCCTCGAAAAGCACAAATGCTAAACAGCTCAGTGCGCCTCCAAAGTGCCAATATCGAAACTGAAAACCGGCCCGAAAACAATTCTTGTTGTAAAATAGAAGCTGCAGGAA
This sequence comes from Uranotaenia lowii, assembly GCF_029784155.1. Lineage (NCBI taxonomy): Eukaryota > Metazoa > Arthropoda > Insecta > Diptera > Culicidae > Uranotaenia > Uranotaenia lowii. Next base: position 11,183,048 of record NC_073693.1, read on the forward strand.
ACAAGCACGAAAAGCCGAGAAAATCGCCCCAATTTCATTCTCCCTGCCGGCGCACTGCCGAATGGCAGCTGTCGGAGAGATTTTGATAAAATTTATAAAATTTGACAAAGATAGTTTCGGGTTCCCACTTCTTTTGTTTGCCTTTTTTTTCTTCTTCCTAGACAGCCCTCGAGAGATGCCAATGGAAAGAATTATACCCCAGCAGCAGCAACAATTGGAACCAGCAAGCAAATGTACAAAAGAGGAACCGACTGAACGAGGAAGTTTCTTCGTTGTAAGAAAGAAATTCGGACGGAACAATGGCAGCAGTTTTGCCGCGGCCTGGAAGAGAGAAATTATGTCAATTGGTGCAAAGCTGCCATAAAATGTTGAGCAAAGTAGCGCCAATATTTTTTTTTTTTTTTTTGCGAGAGGGAGCGGGAACAATAAACATGGAATTGTATTGCAAATTTCTTTCGGATAAATTTTGGTGTTCAGGGCATAGGTTTTCTCGTGAATGGAAGCTCACAGTGAAATGTTGGAAAAGCGCATCTGGAATACTTCTACAAACAATCTTTATGAATTTGGAGCACCACTAGTTGCAAATTTATTCCACCAAAATGTAGAACAAACAATATATGTAAAACCGTTTTATTCCTGAACGGTGCATAATGCAAATAAATTGTATAACTGTGAGCACCTGCTGGTTGCAAAAGTAAACAGTATAAGCTATTGAAGCAACAATTTGAATGAAGGTTAGTTGCTTCCTTCGACTTTAGTTTCTCTTAAAAAATTGTTTCACATTTTAAAAAATACTTCCATGTTTTTCCCCTTAACACTTTCGATAGGGAACATCAAACCCGGACGGATCTGGAAAAGGGCAGAATAATGGCTTCCAACGAACGAATACAAATTAATTAAAATGTAAATGAATCCTTGGCATGATCGCCAAACCGGAAATGTTACATTGCAAGGGCGAAGGAGAGTGTTCCACTGGGGCACACAACCTCGGGAAAATTGGACAATTTCCATTTTTTTTTTCAAATTTAAGTTAAATTGAAAAACAGGGAAGGCTAAGGTAACTTCTTATTTTAATAAATTCTAAATTTAAATTTTGTTAAGAATTTTTGGATTGGTAGTTCACACATTGACCAAGAATATATTACATTGGAAGATTTTCACATCCGTGGTTGTTACAGCTTTCTGTTCCATGCTGTGACCGTAAGTGGGAAGGGCTTCGTTTGAATAACTACGAATGCAAATCGTGTCTGGTCTTGTAGCTTCCTATGAGGAAACTGGCCAGCGAATGCATTAAGAAATGGAGGAAAACAAAGTTACAACAATTTCTAGCAGGATATATTTGCCTAACTAACCATAATTGAAAGTAAAAAGAAAAACAGAACAAGATTTTTAAAATGGTTGATGGGAATCTTAAAGCACTTTTGATGGAAAACTTTTTGATTTCCAAAACCACAAAACATTTAATAAATGAAGTTGTAAAACTTGCTAAAGTTTTACATATCACCTAATGTAATATTTTACATAAAGTTACCTAATTGTTTGTGAACAAAATGATTTTTTACGAACACAAGGTATCAGAAAAACTGTTGATGTTTCTTAATTGTTTTATTGTAATTAGTTCAGAAAAATAAAAGGTAAAAATTGCACTATATCTACACTAGATTCCATTTACCTCCATGGACACAGAGAGAGGAAAAAAAGCGTTAACCCACTCCACGGAAAAACGCGGAATTAATGAAAGGATTTAGCTGCCCGGGTCTCGAAACACGCCGACGGATAGCGTTAGTTATTCCAACGCTTAGTCCGTGTCGCATATACGCTCCAAGAGTGCGACCGGGGTGCCCGCTTGTGAAAACTAGATACGACTAACCCCGGGACTAATACCCGGGGCGGCTACAATAATAGTAAACCTACTATCTCCCGGCATCACATGCGCTGTCCTCTGTGTCAGCCAGTGCCAGCGCCAGTAGTCAAGGGGCAAAGCAAAGTGCCCTCGGAGTACTAAAAGCGAGAAGCTTTTCATTAACGAGAGGCAAATGCATCTAATTAAAAAAGGATCTCTCTGTTTTCACGAGGACTGCTTTTTTCGCCCTTTTTCTAGGTTGGTAGTTAGTTTTGTGTCCACTGTACCGAAAAGCACTGTGAAATTAAGGCAGTAGCAATAACGAAAATAATGGGAAAGGGGAGCAAAAAAAAAAAGAACAACATAGACACAGCAAAGAACTGTGTGTTTGCTAATGACAGCCGTTCGTTGGTTCGTATCAGTGCTAGTTGGGTACGGTTGGAAAAATACTCCAGTGTCCCATCGTCGTCGAATGTGAAGGTTACTTTTTGTTTTGCTTCCACTTTATGAATAGGCTCTCTATTAGTAACTTCCTACTCTAGGCAACGAAAGTCGCACAAAAAAGTTGAAAATTAAATTTTAATGAGATCGATTTCATTAGTTTTATTCCTGGCTGACTGAATTTGAATAGAATGGATTAATTTAAGGGTTCTACAATTATTTTTGCTGTAGGAAGGGTATCTTAACGTAGATTGCAAGCTTAAATTACAAGCAAATATCCAACTGCACAAAGCAGAATATTTTACGAGCAGCGTTATGCATAATAACCAAATTAAAATATTAAAACAAGAAAACGCTACCCGAGAACCAGCACGGGGCTACTTACGGATTATGATAATTAGCAGCACCACGCCAATGATGCCCATGATGATCATCATCTTCATGTTGGCCCACCACTGTTTCCGCTTCAGCTTGCCGGCCTGCTGCTCGAACTGGGACGCCCCGTGTTGCAGAGCATCCGCCCGCTGGTCCAGCTCCGAAAGCTTCTGGTCCCGTTCCAGAACCTTCTCGACGTTGACCCGCATGATGCCGACCACCTCGTCGACCTGGGCCTGCGTTTGCTTCAGCTTGTTGTTGGCTGCCGCATTCTGGGCGCTGTTGGAAGACGCCGGCTGGGTGCTACCGGTCGGTGGGGGCGGTAATTTAGGAAAACTTGTTTTGAGATTACACAATCGAGATTGGAAAATCGACGGGGCGGTGTGGTGAATGGTTATTGGAATACGGTTAATATAATTTTGCCAGATCAACGTTCGTTGTATAGATTTTGGTGCACAGACATACGTGACAAAACGCAGACGATCGGTTAAACAACAGGGGAAATGCTCCAGGAGCTTTTGGAAGTTCTATTAGACGGTACTGGGTTACAGTATTAGTTGTTACAAGTTTTGAGGTTTATTTTATCTACAGCACGGATCTGTTAGAAGGTACACAGGTAGATGAATACTTACGATCCTTCTGGAGCAGACATTTTGCTTGTTTAGTTTGGAAAGTCTGAAAAAGAAAAAAACGGAAGTTTAGTAAATCTCTTAGAATTTCAAAAACGCCTTAAAGTAGCCTAGAATCAAAACCCCTAACCAAGATATTCTATTATTTTCGGCTACATCTCACATTTCCTTTTGAATGCTCCTCAAACATCCGGAACTTGAAACAAATCGGGCCCAGGGACTGATTGATGCTTATTTAGCAGAGAGTACAATGCGTGTTTCGCGTATGTTGTAGGTAACTTTACTATCAAGGAAAAATGGCAGCGACTCAGTTTACGTCTATTGTCTGGCGCAGCGAACGTGGGTGGCTGTCTTTTTCCTGGAGCTTTGGGCATTTTTCAAGTGTCAAGGGAAAAAGAAATTCTTCAATTGGGAGTTGAGCTGTTTCATTACACACTTTTTAAGTTTTTTTTTTCTTGAACATATGCTTGTAAAAATGTATAAGATTCTACAACTGGTCGATATGTACCAAAGTATCAGGTCACAAATCTCAGATCGTATCGCCAAAGACTCAGATCTAAGGTCTCAGGATTCATTGCCGGATGAACACTGAGCAGTTTTATTATAGTTTTTAAAGGCATTCGCTTTCTTGAACTTAAAATTTTTGAAAAGTCGTTTATATGCAGACTTAAGTAAGGCCTTCGATGAAGCACCACACGAGTTGGTTGTACAAAAAATGCGTTAAACGGCATTTATTGATAAGCTATGTACAGAACCTGTCATTAATTTTCAAAAACGTTAAAAATTTCCAGCTCCACAGTGCCCGGTTAATATATCCTGTTATATCATTCTAAATGTGTTTGAGCTAGTCTATGGGAATTGGCAGCAACGAAAACAGGCATTTGCTGAAATTTTTTCAAGCGAAACATTCGAATCAACGGAGCCAGACGCTTAGAAAAGAATGTGTTTGCGTTTTTCTTCTCACTGCTGTGCACAGCATGTGTATCTCGTTCTAGGAGGCTCCAAAAAGCACCAAGATGCACTGACCTATGTTGGATTCGTTAAAAATTGTCAATCAACAAAGTCATTTCAGAAAAAAATACTAACCAAAATTAGCATTTTACGATTGACAGATTGAAGATTGGTTGTTCCTAAAATGTAAATTCTGGGAGCAACATTTGCTGATTTACCTTACCCACGTGAAGACAAAATCCCCGGAATCCCAGTTGTCGTTACGTTTTCAACATTTCCAAGGGTTGGCGCGTGCCTTTCCCGTTTGTTTTTTTTCTTTTGTAGGTAAATAGAAAATTGAATCACCTGGTTTGTTTTATCCATTTAATTTATTATGTACTCTGTTAAATTGACCTCATATTAAGAATTTTTCCTTGCTTCGAGAAGAGCCATGTTTTTGATACTCTCATAAAACGTAAAATGTTGCGTTGCCCTCCAAATATTATTAACAAATTAAAAACACAGAAACAGTGGCAAAAAGCATCAACTCAATGACAAGTCAATAACACCACGTAATTCCAAAAAGCAAACAAAATATCGATATACCTACTGTGACCTAAAGTCTACCTTAAATTTCGAACCTCTAAGCCCCTCCAGCCCGGAATTTTCAAAGCTTCCGGTTCCGGAAGAGTGTTTCATCGCAATTCTCTAAGAACCTCTCACCATCACCATCGTCACCATTCGCTGTTCGGTTGACGCGGAATTACGCGCCTCGGGTGTAAATCTAATTGGGAAAGCTCAAAGCCTGAGTTTCTCTTACCTTTTACGAAGAGAAAGGAACAAACAAACCAACAGCAGGCACGCACTTCGTCACATTTTGGTTGGCTGACTTGTTGTCCTGGCCTGACAGACTGAAGGATTTGCCTCGGGGTTGGCGGTTTGATGGGCCCAAAAACCTATGTGTTGGTACCTAACTGTAGGTTGGAGTTTTTAAGAATAGCCTCGTTCGAGTGGCTGTTAAAATTTTACGTATGCCGCTAAAGGTTGGTTTTATGGTGAGATAAAATTGTTTGGGTAATGAACAATTCAAGCGATTTTCCGAGCATTCAAAAGAATGCACACCAAAGATTAATTGTTTGAATATGTTTTCCTCCCTGGAAATGCTCATCAATCAAGATTGAAACACTGCATCATAAAAAATGATATTCATCTTGAATATTTGGTCGGCGTTTCATCAATCTCAAACAAGGGCTGCTATCAAGAAATGTAAACCTCATGCAATGCGTAAGAACAGAAGAAAAAACATGAATATGATTAACTATAAGGGCTTTGTAAAAGCTTCATTGAAAAGCTACGGACACCAACAAATTTCAGCCTTTACTCCAATTATGAGTTCTCGATATGTAAACGTTGTGAACGCCATTGGCGCTGATACGATTTGTGATTGCAAATAACAATGTCAAGAGAAACGCCTTTTAAAATCTTTTAAATTGATTTAAAAAAATCTTTAAAAACTAACCTAAACGTTGCACCACAAAATTTAAAGTAAGTAGATAATTCATTTCTGAGATTTGAAAATCTAACCTGATGATTCGGAAGACATAATTTTACAAAACGGCAAATTAAATTATTTTCAGATAACTAATTTACGCTTTCAGAACACTGAATTGAGAATTCAAAATAACAAAAAAAAATCATATGAAAAATTCAGCCAGACTAATGATCAAGATAAAGATCTAGCCCAAGTGATGACTTGTTTGTAAGCTTTTGTTGGACATTCTGAAGTGCTGATAGGTAATCCCGGCGCAAAAGTCAGGCGTATTTCAAATGAAGGTAGGGGAACTGGGTATAAAATGCGCAGTCGGGGCAAGATGAACCATTTAAATATTTCACTGAATATCAACTTTTCAACACTCATAATGATGCCAATCGCTAGAGTTTTACACTTGTACGTCTACCTGAAACTTTGCGGACAAATGAGCTTTGTATTTTGAGTAAATCTTACTTTCAAGTTAATTATTTTTTTCAAGCATATTTCTTGTAACTTCTACAGCTCTCCTCGTAAGATATTATGCCACCAGTAAAAACTTTTACTTACCTGTGAGCTGTTCTACCTATTGATAAAGGTCTTTTTATTCATCAGCCATCGAAAAAATATTCTTTCAATGATTTTTTTTTTATCATTTGAAGGATTTTTACAAAACCTGTCGATTCGGGTAAAAAAAGCCATGAAATCCTTGAACTAACAAAACCTAAATTTAACAGTGCAGCCAAGACACATTCATGTTTTTATGAACGTTCGACTACCAAGTTGCTACAATTATGTATGAATTTATGCTCAAATAAAAAATAAGCTGTAATGAAATAACTAAAATGTTACAATGTACACAAATTGTTTTTTAAACGCCATGAAACAACCTTTCATAACGGATTTAAGATCAATTAACTTTGCTTATAATTTAACAGTTCGCAGATCTAGCCGCACTGCGCGTAGCAATACACAATTCCCATGCTCGTGTTGACAAACAAAAACTTCGTTCGAATTTGTGTTGTTTTGTTTTCACAAGCTTCAATCAATTTTAAAATTCCGAGAAAAACCCTGTTGCGATACCTCGGCATGGAACAGGCCAGTGTAGATGGGCTTTTGCCATCTCTTCCACCGCTCGGAAGTTTCGCTCCCGTCTTCAATGCCATCCAAGAAAAGGAACTTATCGAGCACATCCTCCAAATGAACCAGTACGGCCTTGGAATGACAAGAACGGAATTGCGGAGCCTTGCATTCCAACTAGCGGAAAAGAATAAATTGAATCATCCTTTCTGTCGAAAGAAACAACTCGCTGGTCGTGATTGGTTAGCTGGGTTCACAAAGCGACATCCGGAAATTTTTCTGAGGTCAGCAGAGCCAACATTTCTTGCTCGAATGAAAGGGTTCAATCGATCCAGTGTCGAGCGATTTTTCCAACTTCTTCAGGAGATCTACAGCAGTGATCAGTTCCCTCCAAACCGAAGATGGAACGCGGACGAGACTGGTTTCAGTACCGTGAGTTTTTGTTTTTTATTTTTCTTACTTGAAGACCTTGTTAATTTTTTTTATGAAATAGGTTCCTACAAAAGCTTCCAAAGTTTTTGCGAAGAAAGGTGCCCGACAAGTAGCTGGAGCAGTTGCCGCAGAAAGAGGTATAAATACAACAGCCATAATAGCTATGTCCGCAGCCGGAGAATTTATACCTCCAATGTTTATTTTCCCCCGAAAACGAATGAATCAGGCTCTTAAAATTGGAGCGCCTGAAGGATCGATTTTTGCGTGTTATGAGAGCGGTTGGAGCACTACCAATACGTTTTCCATATGGTTTGACCATTTTTTAGACAATACTAAACCATCAGCAGAATCTCCAGTCCTTCTTATCCTCGATGGACATTCGAGCCACACCAGGAACGTGGAAGTGCTTGAAAAGGCAAAAAATAGCCACGTCAGGATTCTTTCAATACCACCATCGCATAAGCTGCACCACCATCGCATAAGCTGCAGCCGCTGGATGTGTCTTTCATAGGACTTCAAGTCGAATTACAACGAGGCTCTTAAACAGTTCCAGAATGACAATCCTGGAACACCTGTCACTATTTTTAACGTGTACGCTTTGATTAATACCGCATACTCCGCAAGTGCTTCTATCTTGACTGCAAAAAGTGGATTCAAAGCAACCGGAATAAGTCCTATAAATAAACACATTTTTAAGGACGAGGATTTCGCAGCTTCTGATTTCCTGAACGAAGATTTTTCCAAACATGTCAGTGTGGAAACAAATGATCCAAATGTAGTGGCACCAAAGATCGTTGCAGTAGATCCTATCTTTAGAGTGCAGAACCTTCTAACTACGATGTGAATTACTATCCAGCTGATAACAATCTGATGATTAATTACATGAATGACGTAAATGCCGTCAAACCATTTGACCAAAGTATTAATAATTCGTCGGAAGGTAGCCTTCTCTTATTTTTTGTATCTTCTGGTGAAAAATTACTCAAAAAAACTTCTTTCTTTTCTACAGGTAATTCAAGTGCTAATCAGTTCGATGCTTCTGAATTTCTTATAATAGATCCGAATGTGTACTATAGTTTACAAGAAAATGGAAACATTTCTGTACACACTCTTATGTCCAATGATAATATTATTGAAATCAGCCCCGATAGCACTATCGTTCAGGAGACCAGTACAATTAATCAAACTATTCAAAACAATTCATCCGGATTCAACGATAGGTCTTCCGTGCTGGGAACAAATGAAAACAACCAACCAAGGCGATGGGATTTCGGGATTCGGGTTCCAACTAAAGGAGAGCTCAAGGGATTCGATATGCCACCTACCGTTACAGCACCAATACCTAAAAGAAATGTTAAAAAACGTCAATCAGCTAAATCGGCACAGTGTGTTGAATTAACATCATCACCATATCGTAAAAAGTTATTGAAGGATAACGCTGTTAAAAACATCAAAAGCATCAAAAAGAAGGATAGTGTTCGGAAAGGCCGACAGCGTAAATTTGCTGCAGATATCTTTGAAGATAATCTATGTTCATGTTGTGGGATTTTGTTCAGCATGTCTGAAAATGGAGAAGGATGGATGATGTGCATTCAATGCAAAACATGGTTCCATATCGAGTGCGCAACCAACCCGTCTTCAATAACTTGCGATATGTGTAAATGAAGGCCATTTTTCTACTATATTTTTATAATTAAAAAAAATGAAAAGCTGAACTTCCAAAGAACACAATTTTGTTTTTTATCTTTAAATAAAACCCCTTACTGAGTTATGTGTCTTTCATTTTGCATTCAAAAGAAAATTTTCATTAAAAATGGAAATTTTTCACCCCCATCCCTTTCTTCTTTGACAAAACCCATAGTTGATCGAACCATCCATAAAAACTTCAAGGAAACAACAATATCAGAGAACTTAAGGTTCATGATGAAATTTTGCTTTCTTTTCTCTATTTCTCTTCTCCAACCGGTTCATTAAATCTAAGGATAATATATTCTTCCAATATCGAATGTCAACAAAATTAAATTTGCTTACATTTCTGGTAGATTTGTGTTGACTGATTCTACTTATCAAAACTGGATCCACCATCGGAAATCAAATTCAATTATCCTAATTTCAGCGGTAAGTTTCGGTTCTATGTAAGAATGCAGGAGCTGCGCATTTTACCTCTTTGTTGTGGTTCATTTTGTACACACTTATGGTCATTTAACCCCACACGGCTAGAAAATCAATTTTGTGAAGGTGTTTTGAAATTTTACGATAAAGACGTGTTTTGTTGACTTTACTGCTTCTAAACGCATGAATTTTGAAGAAAACTTATTTATTTTCATAACTAGCGTCGAATTTATGAGATTGGATTCGTTATTGACGAGTTATTTAAGATTTCCCTTAACGTGTGCATCTTACCCCCAGTTCCCCTACATCAATAATTTTTCGAATGTATCATTGAATACCTGCAATTTGTTAAGCCCTAGTCTAGCCTAACAACAATCGAGCTATCGTTGCTCGGCTTTATGTTCTAGATATGCCTACTTTTTTTGTTCTTTTGCTAACAAATCTGATTGTTGAAGCACTTAGACTATGAACCATCTCAATTCACCATTGTTCAATTTTGAGCTAATTCAATACCTGTTATCTCGGTTGTTACGACCAGCAGTAAGAAATAAACTTACAACAATATTGTCTTTAACAACACTACTTAGAAGATGGACATGATAGCGAGGAAATTAACCAAGTAGAACCGAGTACCTAGAATGAGTCACAGCGACCGCACATTATCGTCGTTGCCGCGCGTCGTGAGCATGAGATCATTAACCGAATTCTCGTTGCTTGCACGGATTTTACGCATTCCGATGAAGGTAACCGCAAGGCAACTGAGGGCAAATCCAAGCAGAGCAGAGGAATGCGCTGGCAGCAAAGGGAAGCCCAAAAAATGAATTATCAACCTGTTGCATCGCTACCCGACTTGCGTTCACAACACAGGTACAGCTTTCCGGATTCAATTTCGGAATAATTAACTTGTGAGAACAGATTGATGCCACTGCAGCTGGAACCGATAGCGCATTCTAAGCGCACAATCTAAATGATACCTTCTAATGTGAAAGCTCACACACCTGAAGGGAAAAAAAAACAACGGGATTTGACACGTAAAACAGGTTTTGGTGATTCCATACGGGGATTGATGACACCAGTGAGTCAACTTTCATCACGAACAATTTTCAAACCCACAAAAAAAAGAACCACTTTAATCGGAGCGAAACTTACCGGAAACAATACAGCCCGGATAAATGCACACTTCTATCACCGAATCGGATACACTGGAACGGATTATCACGGCCGGAAGGGCTTGTTTTTGGCAGGACACTCGAAGAACAGAACGAATTTAAGTCGGGAGGAGTCAGCGAGTTCTTGTCTTTTGGGGCTGCGCTTTGATGGAAATTTTCACCTTCTCGTTTGCTCAAGCGCATACGTCAAAAACTAACAGCGAATGAACTGGTGTGCGGATGCGAACCATACACGGCGTAACCGTTTGTCGGAATTATTCGTTGGAATCCCAATAAGTTTTCGTATTTCACAAAAGAGTCAAAGCATTCAACGAGTTAACGACATCAAAACACAAAAAAAAAATAAAACCCTATTTTTTTTCTCGAAAGACCTTCAACATTTGAAACAAACAATGAACAAAAACTTATTAAATAAATCAGATTTTTATCTGAAGCAAAATTGTCAAACCGAAAAGCAGAATGAGGGAACCCTAAATACGCAGAGGATGAACTCGAATCGGTTCAAAGCTTACGCGTTGCGCAAAACGTCATACTGAATCGGTATTATTTACATTTTGAGGGGTGATTCAAATTAAACGCCTGAAGTTATGTAAGAAGTTAAATGAAAGTTTGTAGCCGTTTTCTATCTCCAGGAATTTGAATCTATGGCGAGATGGGCTTATTGGCCCCAGCCAACAAACAACAAAGAATTTGAATGTAGGTTGATCGGAATAATGAAGAAGAAAAGTAAAGTCGCGTGCATTTGATTCACGGATTTAATATTCGAAGTATCCTCTAGTTAAAGAGACAACCTTTGGCGACGACGGGCCAAATTCGTAAGCAGTACTATTTAAAAACGGTAGATATTCCGCGCTCCAGATTTTTGTTCTGATTCCAGAGAGATTTTCAAATTAAACGCCTAAAGTCAGCAGATACCAGTTTATCTTCTCTGTGGTTTAACTAGGGTTGCCATCCGTCCCACAAAAGCGGGACATGTCCCGCTTTTTTGTCGAATGTCCCGCCGTCCCGCTTTTTCCTTAAAATGTCCCGCTTTTTTTAAGGAAAACTTTTATAAAGTTTACTGATTAAAACTGGAAAAAATCAAACTTTATCCTCAATTTCAATAAAATTCATTGGTTCAACACAAAATATCCCTAAAGATACAGTAAGATTCTGATTCAGTTAAGCGTTTTTGGAGCACGTTCAACCAATGCAATAATATAACTTTGAAAAAAATATTGTTTAAGTACCTTCCAAATGATTATAGTTCGTAAATAAATCGAAGTTAAATTGCCTTTTATCATACACCACCTTTTTTTGACTCAATTATCCATAGTATACAATGATGAAAGTTTTCTTGAGCTTTCAAATTTTTAAAACAAATTTGAAATATACTTGTTACTGCATGAAAAGGTTTTTAACGTTTAAGCTGTTTACATGTAGGACTTAAATAACTCTCTCAAATAACGTGTTAATTAGCGAGAACCGTGGAAAATAACCGGCATAAAACCGTGTAAATCAGAGTCATGTAAGTTAAACTAAGAAAAATCAAAGCGCGTTAAAAAGACCTTAGTATACTTTCTATGAATAACTTCGACTGATGGTAAACGTCTAAGTTTGGCAATACAATTAAGCTTTTTTAAGAGTTTCTAAAATGTCCCGCTTTTTTCGGCTTTGTCCCGCTTTTTTGTCCTGAAATGTCCCGCATTTTTCTGAAAGTATCTGGCAAGCCTAGTTTAACCGTTTGAATATCCCTCTTTGTAAAACAAAACAAAAAAAGGTAATTTTATAAATTTATGCATTCAAGTTGTTATGAATAATAAAATTTTAGTTGTGGATTATAAAAAATTCTTAAGTCGTTAATTTTTTTCATTTAAGCTTCAAAATGTTTACATTCGACAAACTTAAATTCTAATTTTGAAAAAGACAATCGAAATTTCTGATTGAAATTTCATAAGGGAACTGAAATATATTGAATTTGATGAGAGGCAAATGAATCAAACTTGCGAGAAATGCTTTAAATTCAATGTAAAAAATGGATTACTAAACTTAATAAAAAAAAAGAGTTTACTTAGAAATGATATATAAAGATTTGTACATACTTTCAGGCGCTTACTTTTATATTTTTTGCATTATTTGTTTTTTTTTTGTCATCTTTGTAATATTTTTTTTCATTTTTGTCATTTTTGACATTTTCGTCATTTTTGTCATTTTTGTCATTTTTGTCATTTTGTCATTTTTGTCATTATTGTCATTTTTGTAATTTTTGTCTTTTTTGTCATTTTTGTCATTTTTGTCATTTTTGTCATTTTTGTCATTTTTGTCATTTTTGTCATTTTTGTCATTTTTGTCATTTTTGTCATTTTTGTCATTTTTGTCATTTTTGTCATTTTTGTCATTTTTGTCATTTTTGTCATTTTTGTCATTTTTGTCATTTTTGTCATTTTTGTCATTGTTGTCATTTTTGTCATTTTTGTCATTTTTGTCATTTTTGTCATTTTTGTCATTTTTGTCATTTTTGTCATTTTTGTCATTTTTGTCATTTTTGTCATTTTTGTCATTTTTGTCATTTTTGTCATTTTTGTCATTTTTGTCATTTTTGTCATTTTTGTCATTTTTGTCATTTTTGTCATTTTTGTCATTTTTGTCATTTTTGTCATTTTTGTCATTTTTGTCATTTTTGTCATTTTTGTCATTTTTATCATTTTTGTCATTTTTGTCATTTTTGTCATTTTTGTCATTTTTGTCAGTTTTGTCATTTTTGTCATTTTTGTCATTATTGTCATTTTGGTCATTTTTGTATTTTTTGTTATTTTTGTAATTTGTGTCATTTTTGTCATTGCTGGCATTTTTGTCACTTTTGTGATTTGTGTCAATTTATTATTTTAGTATCTATTTTATCTTCCTACCATTTTTTTATAATTTTAATTTCTGAACCCAGACTTGAATTTTTAAAAATTTACATTCAAATTTTTGAAATGGTAGTTTACCAAGACTTTTCACAAATCATTTTAAAATCTGAAATCTCAGTCCCGAAATTCGAAAATAACATTCTTAATTGTGAAATATGACTATTGAGGGATTCAAAGTTTCGCTAAGTTCTTCAGTTGGAATATTTTAAATATGAGCTCACAACTGTTCAATATGTAAAAATTAGCAAAAAGTTGTGAAATAAACAAAGTAAATGTGGCTTTAAAGCTTGTAAATGTTGAACTTATGCATTTGGCGCTAATTGAATATCAATTTACGGGTAAAAAAAAATAAAGGAGGCATCTAGTAAACGCCTAAAAGTATGCCTAAGCATTAACTGTTCAACTTTCAAGATTCAATTTTTTGAAAATCAAACAAATTTCAAAGTATTTAAATAAAAAATTTTCTCAATGTATCCAGATTTCAAAATTCCTGAAAAATTCTTGACATGCATGAAATTCTGCTTTGCGTTGCACGATGTCTTAAAGCCAAATACGAAATTGCGTTCGTAAATTGATCTTTTTAATGCGATTTTTTGACGCCTCAAAAAGCCTCAATGAATGATGAATTTTGTTGGTAATGTAAAAAGCTTCTGCAGCAAACAAATCAGTTTTACTCGGTCGATAAAAAATAGATTTGCAATTTAAGATTACAAAAATCAGTCACTCAATTAATCTCAATCTGGAAATTTTCAATTAACGCCATCAAATATTTTCTCAAGCAACCCAAAAAAAAACTTCACATTTTCCTAAAGCGATTTAAACTTTCTGAACCACACATTTTTTCTTCTATCTTTTCGCAGGCATATAGCAGAAATCTTATACCGTAAAAAATTATGAAAATTTTGAAAAGGGCCCTGATATGAAAAAAAACATTAATAGCCTATACTACCTTAAAACATTGCTTGAAAAAATTTCTATTGATTGCAAACTTCAGAAAAGCTTGTCTAAAGTTCGCCGAGCTTGACTATAAATAAAGTATACCTTAAAATTATTAGCAATATGATTTAAAAAAAAAAAGATTTTTCACAACCTTGTAATGGGTCATTTAAGCGTCTGAAAGTATATAAAACTTAAGTCGCTGATCATTAAATGTGAAAATTTATTTGGAGTATAGTCATTGTTAATACTGATTGATTTTTATTTTGAAATAAAGAACCCTCTGAATGCAAAATTGTATGTTTACAATTTTAATTCTTCAATTGCTTATATTGGAATTTTTTCTCATATTTTGGTTTCTCAACAGAAAAATAAAAAGTGACAATACTAAGATTTCCAACGAAATAACTATTTAATTTTGAATTTAATGAAAAACCATTTGGAGGCTTTCAAAGTAGACTTTTAAAATATTCGTACTTGTAAGATGATGAAATGATTCACAACAGTATTTTCCTCTCGATTCTTTTCCAGACCTGATCTCGATGCATCACCGAATGACCCAGACTTCCTCAACCAAGATCAGCAGTCCCGAAACTCGATGAACCTAACTCGCCCAACGGACCGGACCCTGAAGCAGCACCAAGGATCAGCAGCATGGTTCGCATGGCAGGATCGAAACTGTTGGCCCGGCTGCTCCTGTTGATCTCGTCCGTTACGCTTGTGTCGCTTCTGGCACTGACCCGCTGTGGTCTGGGTGGGCTGATTGCCAACGAGAATGGCATCGTTGTGGGAAGGGATGTTAGTGGAAGTTCCGGTGGCGCCGCCGGAAGTGACGAAGAGTACGTGGCCGTTTCGGGAATGCAACTGCGATCGGGGATCGTGGTCGATCAGCAGGATTCACCGGCGGTCCAAAGTGCCCGATACACGGCGAACGATGAGCAGGCATCCGGCTATCTTCAAATGCTACAGCAACGGGAAGAAGAAAACCTCAAGGAGGTAGCAAAGCTAACGGCCGAGATCAAGGCTCTTAAGTTACAGATCTTGCAGCTAAGGAACAGTGCTCACGCGGCTGCAGCAGCGCAACAGATCCCAGTTGGAGAGCTGCTCGGAAACGGAAGCAGTAATGGACCGAACGTTCCAGCAGCTGTTCCGATAGTCCACGATTGTTCCGCTTTCATCCGACGGCAGGTTGGAGCTGCCGAGATTCTTCACGGGCTTCCATTGAATAACGAGTATGAGTTGATTCCCTTCAACCACTTCACATTCAGTCGAATCTATCCGATCGAGCTTGGGTTGGGAAAAAGAGTTGTCGAAAAGCCTATTGGCTACAAGAGAAGAGACATCCTCGGCGCGCTGAACAAGGCCTTGGAGACCCTCAACAGGAATATCACCACGCCCACGGGAAAGTACACCCTGGATGATTTTTCCGAAGGTATCTATCGGAACGAACCAACAACCGGAACGCAGTACGAGCTGTACTTTCGGACCAAAGATGCCACCCAAAACAAGAGCTCTTCCTCCCACCATGGGAACAATGCGAACGATCACAGCACCACCAAGCTGATCGTGATGCGTCCCTTTGCGCCGATGCAAACGATCCAGATGGAGATTGTGGTGCCCCGGCAGCAGCTGGAAAAAGAACTGATCCATATCATATTGCCCTTGTCGGGGCGAACTTCGACCTTTCAGAGCTTCATGGATAAGTACGTTAAGATTGCGCTCAAACATGATAAACGGGTGCACCTGACGGTGGTGTACTTCGGTGAGGAGGGACTTTCGGAGGCGCGATCGATCATGAGTCGAGTGATTGGGATGAAGAATTCCGGCGGTAACTCTTCCAACTTGAAGCTGCTGGCGCTGAACGAGACCTTCTCCAGGGGTGAGTAGACTTAATTTATTTACTTTATCCATGAAACATTACTATTGGACTTTATTTTCTATCAGTAGTTACCACAAAGAGCTAATGCTATTGGGTTTTGTTTGAATCGCATGAGCTTATCTCTATCTAAAAAAGCTACCAGAGTTCTTTGAGGTAATCCTAAGGAACAAATTTAGTCAAAAGTTGAAAGTTCTTTTTATTTCTCGTGAGAAATATAAGATCATTAACAAACACATTGGAAAGCCCTGGACTGGAGCGATCTAAAAAGGCGCTTGCGTTGCGATAAGGGAACCCTGGATTGGTGCTTGGTACTCAAGGCACAAAAGAATGCTCCAGCTCTGCAGGTGTTCGCCAATGCAAACTGGGCGTATGATCCTACCGACAGAGGCGTTCGGTAAGCGGTGCGATCTTCAAGATGTTTGCATGCACCGTGGAATGGATGAGGCGCAAACAGAAGACTGTTGCGTTGTCCTCATCGGAAGCCAAGCTGACTACGGTGTGCAGTGTGGCTTGTCAAGGTGATTGGATGTTGAGATACTTCGAGGATAATCCGTGAACTATAAAGGTTGCGGAAGATACTAAGGACGGTCACCTCAAACATGTTGACGTGAAGTTTCAATACCTGCTGGTGAAACAGAAATGGATTCGTTCGGAGTGTCTCCGAACGAACGGATAGCTGGTAGATGTGATGACGAAGAGGCTACTGAAGACAGCGTTCCTTCGACAATGTGTTAACATGGTGTGGCTGCATAGCTTGACGGGAGGTGGTTTTACGCTGAAGTCAATCCGTCTTTTTCAGGGCCGAATCAGAAACAATTTTGTTCATAGCAGTACCCAGACAACCATTTGGTGGGTATTTCGAATTTGCAACACAAATATACGTGCAAATATACGTGTAAACATATCGTATATAATGCAGCAAAACCAGTATATACGTATTACCATATATACCATATAGGTACATTAGCACACAATTTCTTGATTTGGATTGTATTGTCGTAACAAAATCATGCAATGCATCTAAATACGATAAAGAATATGCATGGGCCGCATATTGTAGGTGCAGAATTACGAAAATGAGTTTAAATTACATTCTATACGATATAATCTGTAAAATAAAATACGACTTCTGGTTGTCTGGGTAGCCTTTAAAATCAGCGCCCCTGTGCCAATCCGTCTTTCTACCGGATGCTACTTCCTAAGCAAATTCGTCTTTTTTCACCATAAGGCCAAATCACAACAAACAATCATCAGAAGCTTCCCTCAATTCTGTGCTCCCTAAACCAATCCGTTTTAATCCACCAGAAGGCCAAATCAAAACAAAGAATCAGCAGCAGCCTAAAATCTGCGGTGTCTATAGAGTCCCAACGGGCGTTTAAAAGCAACTTCGTATTATAAAAACTTTGAAGTAGATTTAAAGGCTAAAATCTACTTTTTTCGAACTTCAAAACGTGTTTGCATAAATAAACACATCGTTACTTGGGAAACAACTATATGAAGTACACATTAAGTTCCGGAAGAACTTTTTAACAGCTTGAAAGTGGGAATTAAGTGGAAATAAAGAACCTGAAAGTCGTTTTAAAGAAAATCATCACATCGAGTAAAATCGTTGCCTACTCATGATGTTCATATAGGGCAACAAGTATGGATCTCAACTTTCAAGCGGCGAGCTCGGGTTCGAGGCTTGGTAAGAACATGTTTTTTAAAGGTAATGTGAGTTAATAACAAATATGGTTGATTAATATGAATCAAATAGGCGGACTTGGGAAGGCAATTGAAGGAGCGAAAGAGTAATTTTTTCAATTTTTTATGCTGCTTGTAAAGTGGATTTTGAAGCTGGTTAGAAGTTGTTTGGCGATTTATGCAAACTTTTTTTCAACTTTAAAGTTCGTTTAACTACTTAAAAATTGAGCTGAAAAGAAGTTGTATTAGCATACTCGATTAAGCTGATTAAACCTGATAGAGGAATGTTATCCGAACTTTTGGTTGCTTGGGTAAGCCAATCCGTCAAAACAAACAATCAGCAGCAGTAGCTTTTAAAATCTGCGCTTCCTACGTCTACCTGTCTTTTCCCACCGGAGGGCCGAATCACAACAACCAATTAGCAGCAGAAAGCCTTAGATTTAGCGCCTCCTAAGCCAATTCCGTCTTTAACCACACCGGAAGGCCAAATCGAACAAACAGTTAGAAGCAGTAGCTTTACAAATTTGCGCTTCCTAAGCCAATTCTTCTTTTTTACATTGGAAGGCCAAATCACAACTAGCAATCAGCAGCAGCAGCCTTTAAAACCAGCGCTCTCTGTGTCCACCTTTCTACCGGATACCGAATCAGAAACAAATTTTTCGTAGCAAAAACCTGAATGAATGCTTCTGTACCGATCCATTCGTAAATATGTATTGGATTTGACGTATTTGACGTCTTAAAATTAATGGCTGTTAGCTTTACGCCTTGCTAGCTAAGCTTTCATACTAAGATTAATTTACATGTCAATATGAGAATCTAGGAAAAATTGTGCTATTGATCTCAATACAACAATGTGTTTTTGCTTCAAAATCGATGTAATATCTGCTACCTGTCGTCGTTCCGTTAGTTCCACCATTAGGCTTCTTCACTTGTTCTCATACGTTGAGCATTCAAACAGCAGATGTTGCGGGTCTGCTGAAACTGCTCCGCAACTGCAGCAAGCATCTTGAATAATCCTGTTTCTGGCCAGGTGCGCCGGCAAACGAGAGTGGTTACTGATCAATTTATTATTGATTGTTAGTTCTCTTCGACGTAAGATTTCTCCTATCCACCAAGGTCTTATTTGTACTTTCGGCAAGATACCGTAACAATATCTCCCTTTCAATCCACTATTCCAACGTTGTTGCCATACTCCCAGCTGGCGAACCTCCGAGGGAAATGTAATATCATAGTGATTGAAGGTATAAGATGAGGGATTGCCATATCCAGTGGCTTCCTTAGCCAGTTGATCCGCAGATTCATTCATCGCGATTCCTTGATGAGCTGGTACCCACAACAGAGTTATTTCATAACCTAATCGTTCCATTTGTATAATCTGTTCTTGGATCATGAACCATACTTCTGGCAAATAAGCTCTGCTTCTCTTATTGGCCAGATATGGTAGAGCACTCATACTGTCGGATAGTAGCACATATTTTCCACGCGGCAGATTGTTGATACACGATATACCGTCTCTTATCGTTAATATCTGTGCAATGAAAACCGTACAATAATCAGGTAGCTTTATTTTAACCGAAATCTGCTGGTCAAAGGTGACAAGAGCATACTCGGTACCGTGTTTCGTTTTGGATCCATCTGTTGCTAAAGTTTTGTAGTCTGTGTATTTATTTGTCAAGTATTCTTCCACTAATGCACAGATACTGTCTTGTCTCGAGTAGATGGAGGAGCTAGATTCTTAAGAAACTTATAAAGAAGGTCCTCGTTTCGTAATTGAGAGGCTTTTCTGTAGTTGCCTTTAAATGTCTTTGCCATTTTCCACATTTTACTCAGCGCAGTTTGGCTATTCCAGGATTCGCAGAGCTTTCGCCACGACTCCTGCTTCTTTGTTTTGAGCATAGTTTTAGACTTAGTTTCGGCAGCTAGATATGCTTTTGGGTGTCACGGTGGTATGCGTTGCGTCTCCATGCTCTAAATTTACAACTCATATCGTTACTGCTAATGTAAGCTCGGAATCCCAAAAAGGTTAACTAGGCCGATTCCGATGGATGGATTGTCTATCATTAGATGAGGAAACCAGACTTCCGTTGATAGATGACACAAACTCGTCGTATGGCATGTTTCGGTTGGCTTCGACACGTTCAGTCATATTGTCACTGAACATAGTCCAGTTTATCTTGCTGAGATTGGGCTTTGCAGGGTATGTGCATTCTCCTCTGATGTCCAAATCGAATAAGATAGGCGCATGATTGTTAGTGAATAAGGCATCCAGTGTATCCCAACTCGAGTTGAGACTAGTGTCAGCAGATACAATTGTAAAATCTTCCCATTATTGATAACGACCAGATTAGCTTCGTTGATTGTTGCTTCCAAATGTCGGCCTCGTGTATTCGTATCCTGGAATCCCCACATCATATGTTTAGCGTTGAAATCGCCTGCTATTACACATGGTTGAGGTACCTCTGAGAGAAAGGTTTCCAATTCTTCCGGCGTTATTCGGTCTTGGGGACGAATATACACCGAGCAAACGGTGAGTGTACTCCTTCCAAATTTCACCAGGCATGCCACGGCTTGTATTGAAGTCGGTCGTTGTAAGATGTTTGTTGAATAGAGTCCTTTGTTGCAGATGATGGCTACACCCATAGAATTACAGTCGAGCCGATACATCTCCATATTGTGTATCCCAAAGCGCATAAATATGTTGGTCCAGGTGAGTCTCGGAAAAAAGGCAATAGTCATTTGGTTTTAAGTGATGAAGTGAGGAACTTTTCTTACCGCGCCCCTACAGTTCCACTGTAGAAACCGCAGGGGAATATACGATGGAGAGCCTGATGTTTATCATAAGCGCAGTATGAACTCCTGTATCCCGTCTGAAATGGAACGGCTTGCATTTTGTTTGTACGTCTCGATAATCAGCATCGAAGTACTTTTCCAGTATTTTTTGGATAGTCTCGTCTACAACTTGGGACTGTAGTGATTCATTGATGACGTTTTCAAGTTTGTTGTCTACACATAATTGCAATTGTGGAGGACCCACGCAAACTGAAATCGAGGTTCCACTGACAGAGCTAACTCGGGGCTTTTTGGGCACGACTCACTTATAGGTGAGTCATGAGAGAGTGAAGGAAATGCTTCGTTATTGAAAACAACCGGGAAAGATGTTGACTCATTCGAAGTCGACGGCTTGGCTAGGGCTTCAAATCAATTGGTTTTACCTTGTGAAAAGGTGGTCTGCTTCACTCGCATTTCATCTTGTTGTTTTAGTGAACATGGGACATTTGTTTCGTTCGTCGGTGGAGTGTTCCCCAGAACAGTTAACACATTTAGGGTCATTCGTGGGACATCAGTGAACATCAGCAATGGGAGTTTGTATGCAGCGATTGCAGCGTTTCGCACTACGACAATTGTTCTCGTGGTGAGCGAATCGCCAACACTTACGACAATGCCTAATGGGGTATAGGTACGGTTTGATGGGATACAATACTTTACCAAACTCGACATGAGTAGGTGAGTGAGTGCCCGAAAAAGTGAACACTACTGTCCACAATAAAGTAGTCGTTACTCCCACTTTTCTCGTGATCCGTCTGGATTCAATAATTTGATTATTATTGTCTTGGTTAGCTCTTGCCTTATCAAATGGATTCGCATGCTCGAGCTCCGAGTCGGAGACTTCAGGGTCGATGTATGCGACTCCCAAACACTCGCAAAACCTTTGGGGAATGTACAGCTTAGTATTGGGATACTCTTTAGAAACTAACGCATTGGCATCGATGCGATTTTCCATGAGGATTTTGGTCTTCCTTCTTGAAATGGCGACTGCTTTGATATAACCTCCTCCAAAATCTTTATGGATCAGCGCGGATAGATAAGCTTCCTCCACCTTCCTTCTGGAGCTTCAGCGATTACCACAAAGGGCCCGGTAAAATTTGCGGCATATTTACGGATGCGCTTATGTGGTTCCCTTGAATCAGATAGACTTATGATTTGGCACAAACTGTAAAGTTTGTCAGATAGCTGTTAACTCAACGAAAGCTGAGAGCGAACTGTGTCGAACAGCTTAGGCGTCGAAGTTGGGATTTATTTTGCTTCAAATATTTGTACCTATCGACGAAATAGGTCACAATTCACCCACTTAGAGGGTCTTCAAGCATTTTCGGGAAGAAAAAAAAACATGAAAACAAGTACTTTTTCCACTCCAACGATCCTTACTAATTTGATTAATTAGCTTTTGGGTTCAATATTTTACCCAAAAGCTTTCAACCAACAATGAAGGTAGTTTAGAGTGGATTTAAGTCGCATGCCAATTCATTTTCATAAGTGACAGTTTAAACTTGTAGGTACATTCATTGTAATTTATATAGGATTCTATGCATTTGTACTTTCAGAAATTCAACAGATCTAACATCAATTAAACAAGGGTTTTACTCAATTTGCTTTATTTATTTCTTTGCAACAGCAAAAGCACTGCGCGTCGGCGCCGAAAAAGTCTGGAGCAGCAATGTAAATAAGGACAAGGACGTGCTGCTCTTCATGTGTGATGTAGATATAGTATTTAGTGCAAAATTCCTAGATAGATGCCGCTGGAACACCAAACCGAATAAAAAGGTGAGCGGTTGGTTTGAGGGGAGGGACTATTTTTTGTCTTTTTTTTTAAACGAATTGAGAATTTTGGAGTTTTGTTAAGGTGTTTTCTAGATGTTAATATGCTTTTTGTTTTAATTTATCTAAACAGGTCTACTACCCGGTGGTCTTCAGCTTGTATAACCCACACGTGGTTTACACGTTGCAAGGTAAGGAAGTTCCGCCGGAAACCGACCAGTTGGTCATTTCCAAGGATTCTGGCTTCTGGAGAGACTTCGGCTACGGAATGACCTGCCAGTATCGGTCGGATTTCCTCAAGGTGCGCGGATTCGACGAAGAGATCATCGGCTGGGGTGGTGAAGATGTGATGCTGTACCGGAAGTACGTTCGGTCGCACATAAAGGTGATTCGGGCGACAGATCCGGGTATCTTCCACATCTGGCATCCAAAGATCTGCACCGGGGTCACTCCGGGCCAGAAGCTTTCGGTCGATCAGTATCGAGCGTGCATCCGATCGAGGGCGTTGAATGAAGCGTCGCATGCCCAGCTGGGATTTCTGGCCTTCCGGGACGACATTGTGGCCAACGAGGGCAAAATGATGCTAGCTGGGGGGAAATATGGAGCGGCGTCGAACAAAACTAAGGTTAGCAAATTTGTGGGCAACGGGGTGGGGAAATATGGTGCTGCAAGCGGGGGGGATATGGACAAGAAAGTTACAACGACTAATAGCAGTAGAAAGAGCACATGATCTTTTATGATCCAGCATCAGGAAAGCATCTGGAGGATAGAGTTTTAGGTTAAGGCTCTTGTTAAGGACCAATAGAAAGAAATAGCGAAAAAACGAGAGTTTTCCTGATGTTGAAGAGCTCATATTAGAAACAAAAAAGTAAATCAGAAACGGATCGTTCCACATAGAGTAGCGCTCGAGTAGATTTGAAAAATTTTGCTCTGTTACAGTTGGGTTTAAAGCAAATTAAAAGAAAAAAAAAACAACCAAAAACTAAAATACCAATACATTTGTAAATAAATTTAACGAAAACAAGAAAAAAAAACTGTAGAAGACTTGAAATCTCTTTTTCTAGCTTTACAACAGTATGGAATGAATAACAAATCGAAACGATTCAAAACTTTTACACAAAATCGAAAATGCCTCGCGTGGTATGCAGACATTCAAAAGAAAGTCGTTTAGACCTATAATTATTGTTTTTATCAAATTTGTTTAAATTATCAAAATTAGTTCTTACCCTAGGCTGTTGACAAGATTGTCTATAAGAATCGCTATAAAGTGAAACAATGCTTTAAATTTAATTCCAATTGTTCCAAAATCCTGTTAGGTTGTAACCAAAATCGTTGATGCTTGTTTAAGAGATAGGAAATGAAGTCGTCATTAGTTCAGTTCCTATGCCAAAATATTTTAACCTAAATCAAAACAAAAATGTAAATTTAATAGGTTAATACCCTCAAATCGATCGATTTGTAGTTATGTAACCAAAAATCAGTTCAGGGTAAAAATCGGTTACATGGAGTTGTGAAATTTAAATTGTACATAATAAAGAACTAAATTAGTGCAATCCGCGAAAATATCTTGTAGTGCGAAACGCGAGAGATTACGAAACAAGGACTAATAAATTCCATTGGCGAAATTCAAACATTTCAGCAACTAAAATAATTCCTTTTATGAGTATGTTTTTTAAAAATTATGATGACAGCCATGAGAGAAATAAACGTTTCAATTTAAAAGAAACGATGGAATCACCGATTTTTTGTACCAATGTTTATTTCTACACATCCCAGTGCTTCTACAGTCGAGTAATTGCGCGGCAATAGTGAAATCAGTGAGCAAAAATCACCTCCAACCTAGTTATGATTATTACTGTCAGCCATGCGCAGCACACGATAATTGCTTGAAGCTTGGAGGCGCGTAACGACAATCGCAGCGAGTTATTAATCCATTTTTCTATTGTGACACCTCCAGGTCACCCACGCCAAACATGACCGGATGAACGTGGATGCGATGCTACGTGGATAAGAGGCCATCGACCAACCGGAAGTCGCGGACCGTAAATAGAGCAATGAAAAGTGGTGTTGCTACGTTTTTTTTTTCTACAATGCGCTCATGGAAGTTGATTTTCGATGATTGTTTGTTGAACTAATTTTGTTCAACCGAACTGGATAAAGGTTGATTTTACACTGATTCAATGTAATACAAATACTTCCCTCAAAAAAAAAGTGGGGGAGGTAGTAATTTGGCTACGACCGCTAAACGTAGAATTACGCAATTGTTTTTTGTCAATGTATAGAATAACAGAATTTATAGTGCATTTTTGAAATGACCAACATATGAGTGTCAAAATGGCAATATGACGTGACAAATTTCAATCATTTAAAAGAATTTAACCATGTGACATAAACCTATCGCTAGAAATAATCTGAGCATGCAGTACATGAGACATAATCGGATCATGCAACATAATCAGATCATGTAACATAATTCGACCAGGTGACCTAATTCAACTATGCAATAAAATCGACCATCTGAGATAATCCGACCATGCAACATAATCGACCATGTGGCACAATCTGATTATGCAATATAATCAACCATGTGACAATATCCGATCATGCAGTTAAATCGAAGATGTGACATTATCTGATCATGCAACATTTTCGACCATGCAACATATTTTGATCATGTGACAAAATCCGACCATGCTACATAACACGATCATGCAACATAATCCGACCATGTGACAAAATCCAACCATTCAACATAATCGAATCATGCAACATAATCGGACCATGTGACATAATCCGATCCTGTGACATAATCGACCATGCAACAAATATGTGACATAATCCGACCATGTGACATAATCGGACCATGTGACATAATCGGAGCATGCAAGATAACCAGACCATGTGACATAATCCGATTATGTAACAAAATCGGACCATGTGACATAATCCAACCATGCAACATTATCGACCATGTGAAATAATCCGACCATGAACATAATCGACCATGTGACATAATTCGATCATGCAACAAAATCGACCATGTGACATAATCGAATCATGCAACATAATCCGACCATGCAACATAATCGGACCATGCAACATAATCGGACCATGTGACAGAATCTGATCATGCAACATAATCCGACCATGCGACAAAATCGGACCATTTGATATAATCCGACCATTCAACATGTGACATAATCCGACCATGCAACATAATCTGACCATGTGACAAAATCTAACCATGCAACATAATCGGATCATGCAACATAATCAGACCATGTGACATAATTGCCCATGCAACAGAAATAGACCATGTGACATAATCCGACCATGCAACATAATCCGACCATGTGATGAAATCCAACCATGTGACATAATGGGACCATGTGACATAATCGACCATGTGACATAATCCGACCATGCAACATAATCGGACCATGTGACATAATCCGACCATGCAACATAATCCGACCATGTGACAAAATTAAACTATGCAACAGAATCAGACCATGTGACATAATCGCCCATGCAACATTATCGACCATGTGACATAAATCGATCATGCAAAATAATCGGACCATGTAACATAATCCGATCATGCAACATAATCCGACCATGAGACATAATCCGATCATGCAACATCATCGAACTATGTGACATAATCGATCATGCAACATAAATGGACCCTGTGCCAAAATCCGACCATGCAACATTATCGATCATGTGACATAAATCGATCATGCAACATAATCGAATCATGCAACATAATCGGACCATGTGACATAATCGCCCATACAACATAATTAGACCCTGTGACAAAATCTGACCATGCAACATTATCAACCACGTGACATAAATCAATCATGCAACATAATCCGGCCATGCAACATAACCCGACCATGTAACATAAATTGACCATGTGACATAATCCGACCATGCAACATAATCGGACCATGTGACATAATTTGACCATGTAACATAATCCGACCATGCTACATAATCCGACCATGTGACGAATTCTAACCATGCAACATAATTGTACCATGTGACATAATCGACCATGCAACATAATCGGACCATGTGACAAAATTAAACCATGCGACATAATCGGACCATGTGACATAATCGCTCATACAACATTATCGACCATGTGACATAAATCGATCATGCAACATAATCGGACCATGTGACATAATCCGACCATGAGACATAATCCGATCATGCAACATAATCGGGCTATGTGACATAATCGCCCATGCAACTTAAATGGACCCTGTGACATAATCTGACCATGCAACATTATCGACCATGTGACATAAATCGATCATGCAACGTAATCGGACCATGTGACATAATCGCCTAGCAACATAAATGGACAATGTGACATAATCCGACCATGCAACATAATCCAACCATGCAGCATAATCGATCATGCAACATAATCAGACCATGTGACATAATCCAACCATGCAACATAATCGGACCATGTGACATAATCCGACCATGCAACATTATCGACCATGTGACATAAATCGATCACGCAACATAATCGGACCATGACACAATCCGACCATGCAATATAAATCGACCATGTGACGAAATCTAACCATGCAACATAATCGGACTATGTGACATAATCGACCATGTGACATAATCCGACCATGCAACATAATCCGACCATGTAACAAAATCCAACTATGCAACATAATCGCCCATGCAACATAAATTGACCATGTGACATAATTCGACCATGCAACGCCACTTGCGATGACCTGTAGGATCCCTGCCACTGCCACTGGAGTCCTCCGCCACTGAACGCCTCCGCCGCTGGCTGTCTACGCTGGTGTGGTGGCCGTCATCGATGCTCACCGTCATCGTTGCTCACTGGTCCACGGTTGCCACTGAACTGCTGCAAATCGATATCTGAGTCGGATTACCACTGGTGGGGTCCACACTCAGATCGAAGCGCAGCAACGGTCTGTTCAGCTTGACGGCAAACAGAGAAAGAAACCGAGTCGACCGACGGGCCCTTTGTTTTATACCTTTCGTAGGTAGGGAAAAACAAAACCCATCAAAGCAGGCGTTGGTGATGACGTCATAATCCTTTAGATAGGATGTCTGTGAGATGGAAAGTTTTCGTGACGCGAGATCTGTTCGCAAATTTCAATTTGCCCCCCTATAGTGTTGCCGTAAGACGTAATTCTACGTCAAAAAAAAATTTATGCAATCAAATTGTTTTTAAATCATTACTTACTTAGCTGAAGTTCGTGATGCAGCCATAAAAAATACATTTTTCATCCAGTGACATGAATTGTCGTGACTTCTCAGAAGACTGACTGAATATATAAAAAGACGTCCGTACCCCTTAAAGCAGTTAGTTGGTACTTTACAAAGTGCTCGGAAAAAATGATTGTGAAATTATTGTTGCTGTTGATTTCATCAACTTTTATATTCGTGGCGGGTATCAATCGCGGGTAAGGGCAAACGAATTGGAAAACATTCACCGGGATTTGACAATATTTTTTTTTGTGTTTGTGGCTTTGTAGGATTCTCTTGGACCTTCCGGAGGTGCCGATCTATCGGAATCACCCACTTCCACCTGTTGATGAACATTGAAAATGACTGTACTAAAAAGAACTGAATTCAGTAATGTGCACTAAATTTGAAAAATATGCGCTATCTGTATATGGAAAGAGGATCGATCCATAATAAAAAAAATTTTTAATGCAGGTAGTGAAAAAAATTTCTTTTAATTTAATCATCCATCATTTTCCCGAAACATTTATTTGTTTCCTGTACTTAAATCCTCCTTTTTTCAAAAGTTAAACTGAAGAGAATTTAATAGCGGTTCAGATTTTAAGGTTTCAGATCGCTTGGTCAAAACCAAAACCTGCACGCAAAATAATCTGCACGTAGCTGCTACGTTAAAAACTACATTATTTTTATGACATGATTTTCACGTAACTTGTACCTACTTATAACATAAATAA
Source organism: Uranotaenia lowii (assembly GCF_029784155.1). Taxonomy (NCBI): domain Eukaryota; kingdom Metazoa; phylum Arthropoda; class Insecta; order Diptera; family Culicidae; genus Uranotaenia; species Uranotaenia lowii. Next base: position 11,211,565 of record NC_073693.1, read on the forward strand.
ACGCTCCCCTAATAGGACTTTTTGGTTTGTGCAAGGTCTTTTGACACACTAGGTTCTCCGACTTTCACAGTAGGGGAGAATGAGGATACTTGATCCCTGGGGATACTTGATTCCTTAGCTATATCTCCAAACTGGAATGTCGTACAAAGATCAAATGTTCTAAAAAAAGTGCCAAATGGAACAAAACAGCAATGGTTGAAGCTCAAAATTTTTTAACAAAATATGTTTTTGGGTTATTGAACTTTGTTTGAAAAATTTCACAAAATGTGACTAGAAGATCTTTTTTCATCATTTTAAAATGTTCCTAACATGGAAATATTATAACAAAAATATTTATTCCAATACATCAATCTTTTAAGTGTAAAATGAACTTCAAAATACAATATTTTCAAAGCGATAGAAAATTCCCAACTTTTTTCAGAAAAAGTTTTTTTGGGTACAATTGATCCCTAATATATGGGTACAAATGATCCCTGTATATTCTCCTTCTCAATGAATCATGGTCATTGCTGATTACGAGATTACAAATATTTATCCAATAGCTTATTTCATCCATCAATTATCTGAAGAAAAGGGCTGAAATAATTGATTTTCTCTTGTTTATAAAACATTGCGCCCGTAAGTATGCAATGTCATAAGGGTTGAGAATAAGCTATAGATTTTTTTTTCTGACAATTATAGATTGTGAAATGAGAACAAACTTGACCAAAATAGTCAATTAACATTCTGTCTTGGGGTTTTGTTTGATTTTTTCCATGGATTAGGGCTTCCTGAATAAAGGATCAAGTCTCCCTTAACTTAAAAAATATCGCAATTTTTCTACTCCCACGAAAATGCTTCTAGTTCATCTACGGGTTCAAGTTTCGTTCTAATTTTAGGAGCATAGAAACTTGAAGTTACACGCTGTCAGAAAATGTAAAAGAGTGCGAGTTGCTAAATTTTTCCAAAAAGATATGGTGAAAATAAGAAAAGAGGATCAAGTATCCCCACTCTCCCCTAAGTAGGCGAGGAGTGAGCGGGGCTCTCAATGAGTTTGTTTATTTTATGCTCAGCTTTTCGATGGTTTGTTGGTAAACAAACTTTATGAGTTCCGTATAGTTGCATAGCCTAAAGCTTAGTTCTTTTAGAAATGGGACAGTTACGAATGCGTGTATCTCAAAAACTATTCGTTTGATCTAAATACTTTCTATAAAGGAAATGAAGGTAATCTTATGATAATTCATGAAAAAATTTGAAAAAAAAAATTTTTCGTTTTTTGTAAGAAAAATTTCTACTTTATACTGGGTATCTCCCATCGGCCGGCGCACACTTTTTTCAGTCATGATATTGATCATTTTTTCAAACTTATACTTTGTCTTATGTGTATTTTAGGTGTCTACAACCTCCTCCTTCAATTTCTGCTACTTTTTGATTCAATACTTCTCTTTTAAAAGAAACTGAGGGCAATTTAGTGAACACAGCTGTTCCGAAATTATAAAACTTGATTATTTTTGAGCCACTCAAAAGTATTTTTAATGGAATTTCTGTTAGCAAAATCTGACAATAACGAAGTAAAACCATCATGAAATTGAGCTGCAAGTTTAATCGGTTAGTATGGATCGTAGGTTGCGAAGGGTACGTACAAGATTACTCATTTTAGGCTTTTAAAAACAGCAAAAACCAAAGTTTTCGTTTTGAAAATTGTTGTTTTTTTCCACAGGAGCAGAATTTTTACAAATAATAATATTTTATACAAAACAACCAGCAAACACAAACTTTAATATTGTAGGAACCTTTTTACGAGCAGATATGTCATAGGATTCATATGCTGGAATTGGTTGGAAATAGGGTATATTCCTATTTTTGTTATTCATCAGAAATCATCTGTCGCATAGCCTCGGTACCGGCTATACAGCTTACGAGCTCAAGAGCTTGCAAAAAATTGTTATTGGAGGTTAAATTTGAATAACTCATAACTAGGCAACACTTTCAGCTTATCGGGGAATTTTTTTGGACATTTCAGCGATCTACACTTAGTTTTTCGCTTATTCAAAATTGAAAATGCTGGTATGAGACTTGACTTCCCTGATGACCCTTAACCGTAGTTTCCGATCATGTACTTCACTTCAAAGCTTGATTTTAACTTTGTGGACATTTTTGACAGTGTTGGCATACTTTTCCATCACTCAAACACAGTAATTCTTTGAATAATCAACGGTAGCTGACAAACCAATTTGAAAATCACGAATTTTCAAGGAAACTGTGCAAAATATTTTTTTTCTTTTTCTCTTACATCGTACATATCTCAAAAACGCGTGAACTTAAAATTTTGACAAAAATAGGTCAAATAGTACTTTTTACAGGCAGTAAAATGCTGTCAAAGTTTTGCATGTCCGATTAGTAATAAACGAGCTATTAACAAAAGAAAGTGTCCCATTTCTAAAAGAACTAAGCTTTACATAGCAAAAATGGCTGAATCGGGAATTCGATATTCGGTAACACCTCCTGAATATATGCACACCTTGGGTTTGTGTACTTCACGTGAATTTTTAGTAATTTCAACGCGATGTGATGTGTTTAATATAGAAATGAAATGTGTTTAATATAGAAATGATAGTTGTATCTTTTCATTTTTTTTTCTTCTTACTTTCGGTCATTATTAGCAAAATAAATGTATGCTCAATTTAATCAAAAATAAAATTAATTTTAATTATCATATCCGGCCTTCGGAGCCAGAAGGGGCGGTACTGTTTCGGTTGCAAATATTGAACATATGTGTCGAGTTGTTGTCGTTTCTCCTAACCCTTAAGACTTTAGACTAAAAATTCCAAAATTTTCCCAGCAAATCTCCGGGCCGAGCAATTTCCGGATTTTTTTTTTAAAACCTGACAAATACCAAGCACTCATTAACAATCTACTAGTCCTAAAACGCAGCAATATCCGAACTAGGGCAAAATTCATCCATTATTTGAACAAAATTAAGAAAAACATAGGTAAAAATGAGGAACCTGGAACTTCAATTGTTTTTTCGAAGCCTATCAAATTTTGATCGATACTTGCAAAAGTTAATTAGAAATTTTGATGAATATAACTCTGAAAAATTCGTTTTTGGACACAAAAATAAAAGCTTATCATTGCTCAATTTGATTTTTTTTTTTGTAAATTTTGAAAAGTGAGAATAAGTCCGGGCAAAAACCAGACAGTTTTACACATAATCAGGGTATCTGGGCCGGACTGGACTCACCTTGAGTTTTTTCTTGGATTTCCGGGCAATCTTGAATGCGTACTTTAGACGGATTTTATATTTATTCTTTTCTGGCTAACATAGGGTGAGTGCTCCTACTTTAGACCCAGAGCCTACTTTAGTACTAAAACGCCAGAAACTGTAAATAATTCATTTTGCTAGTATAGAATAAAGCTACCCCTATGCACATAATGAACTCTTATTCTTCCTGAATCCTAACATACTGCTTTTTGCCATAAAAAGTCTTTCTGACAAAATTTACAACATTTTTAAAAATGTTCCTCCTCATAAGTGGTCAATCAGACAGCGCAATTAGTGGAACGCGTTTTAAGAAAAATAGAGCAAATAAGGAAAATTTCACTCTGTTGTTGTATGAGCCTACTTGGTTGAATGATTCAACTGAATCAAAGCAATCGAAAGATTCCTTTTAATTCAACCACGGTAAATGAAAAGTTCATATATTTACCAGTATTTCGATAGCAACTTACTACCTTCTTTAGTGAACGTTTTTGATTGATGAATGTGTATTGTTTCCCTCCCTTATATTGTAGGTACTACTACTACTACTCAAAAGCGGAACATGTCCCGCTTTTTTGTTGTATGTCCCGCCGTCCCGGTTTTTCCTCAAAATGTCCCGCTTTTTTTCAACAAAAACTTCTACAAAATTCACTGACTTACACTGAAAAAAATCAAACTTTTTCCACAATTTCAATTCACTGATTCAACACGAAAAATCTTTCGAATACGTCTTTTTTTGTGAATATAAGCAACACAATACATACAAATTTTCAAATACGTCTTTTTTCCCAAAATAAGCATCAACTTTTCAGAGTTTACATAAGAGCGTTCTTGGAGCACGTTCAACCAATGCAATACAAACATCTTTGGTATGAAGAAAATACTATTTAAGTTGCTTCCTAATTAATATAGAACTTGATTTTTCGACAGAATCTTAGGTATATTGCCTTTTATTAACACCACCGACTCAATTGTCCAAAGTATTCAATGATGGAAGTTTTCTTGAGTTTTCAAATTTTAAAAACAAACGTTAAATATATTTGTTACTCCACAAAGATTTTTTTCGCGATATTAAATCCGCCGTTTACATGTAGGAATTGTATTTTTTCTCTCAAATAACGTGTTTATTGGCAGAAAGCGAGTTTATGGAAAAACCGGGTAAACAAAAACAAGTCATGTAAAAAAAAACTGAACAAAATTATTCCGCGGAAAAAAAACTTAGTGTTCTTTCTATGAATAACTTTGGCTGATAGGAAACGTAGAAGTTTTGCAATATAATCAACCTTTTTATAAAAATTTCTTAAGTGTCCTGCTTTTTTCGACTATGTCCCGCTTTTGTTGTTGTGGAATGTCCCGCTTTTTTCTGAAAGTATCTGGCAAGCCTAAGTTTATTAAATTAAATTTTTTATCTTTCTAAAAAAATCCAATTGAAAACAGACATGTATGTTTAACAAAGACAGGAAATAAATTTTTTTCAATTATTTTTCTTAGTGGGGTAATTACGAAAAAAATTTCTTCATTTGGCACACTTACAGCCACCACATGTTCATTTCTTATCATAAATTCTTAAAAGCTACCAACAATGAATGTTTCCGTGCTCTTCCTAATTCTGTAGAGCAACTTTTTTTTTGAGTGGCAATCTAAAGCTTAGTTCTTTTAGAAATGGGACACTTTCTCTTGCTTATAGCTCGTTTTCTAGTAATCGGACCTTCAAAATTTTGACAGCATTTTGTTGCCTGTAAAAAGTACTACTCGACCTATTTTTTTCAAATTTTTAAATTCACGCGTTTTGGAGATGCTTACGATGCAAGAGAAAAAGGAAAAAATGATTTTGCACAATTTCATTCAAAATCCATCATTATCAAATTGATAGCTGACAAAACCGTTGAATATTCGAAAAATTACTGTGTGTGAGTGGTGGAAAATTATGCAAATACTGTCAAAAATGTCCACAAAGTTCAAATCAAGCATTGGAGTGAATCATATGATCGGCAACTTCGGCTAAGGGTCATCAGAGAAGTCAAGTCTCATACCAGCATTTTAAATTTTCAATAAGCGAAAAACTAAGGGTAGATCGCTGAAATTAGAATTTTTTTCTCCGATAAGCTGAAAGTGTTGCCTGGTAATGAGTCATTCCAACCTAACCTCAAACAACATTTTTTTTTGCTAATTCCACAGCTCGTAAGCTGTATAGCCGATTCCGAGGCCATAGGACAGATGATTTGTGATGAACGAAAAATCTTATGAAACACCCTGTTTTAAACAAATTCCTGCGTTTGAATCCTATACCATGTCTGCTCATGGCGAGGTCCCGAGTATATTAAAGTATGTATTTGCTGGTTATTTTGTATAAAATATAATGATTTGCTAAGATTCTGCTCCTGTGGGAAAAAACAACAATTTTCAAAAATAAAACTATTGTTTTCACTGTTTTTAAAAGCCTAAAAAAAATAATCGTTTATGTACCCTTCGCAACCTACGATCTATACTAACCGATTATACTTTAAGTTAAATCTTATGATGGTTTTACTTCATTATTGCAAGATTTTGCTAGCAAAAATTCCATTAAAAACGCTCAAAAATTGGCTTAAAAATAATCAAATTTGTTAATTTCGAAACAGCTTTTTCCACTAAATTGCCCTCAGTTTTTTTTAAAAGAGATGTATTGGTCCGAAAAGTAGCAGAAATTGAAGGAGGAGGATGTAGCCACCTAAAATACAGATAAGACGAAGTATGAGTTTGAAAAACTGATCGATATCATGACTGAAAAAAGTGTGCGCTAGCCGATGGGAGGTACCAAGAATAAAGTAGAATTTATTCTTATGAAAAAGCAATAAATATTTTTTTTCAATTTTTTTCATGAATTATCATAAGATTACCTTCATTTTCTTCATAGGAAGTATTTAGATCAAACGAAAGGTTTTTGAGATACACGCATTCGTAACTGTCCCATTTCTAAAAGAACTAAGCTTTATGTCCTTGAGACGTCTGTTAATATCTACCCCACTGTCTAGGGTGTTATTATGAACACGGATTACAAACTTGGTTTAAGATTTTTTTTAAAGTATCAGTACCTTTACGTTACATTTACTCATAATAAGCAGTGTATGGAGATTCTTTATTTGAAAAATTATGTTCATAATTACGCCGAACTATGTTTATATTTACCCCGAGACTTGTCCAATATGATTTTCCAAGTTTCTGGACACACTTCTAATCGCAAGCCCTGATTTTGGCCGAAAGCATCTCAAAACCTCATTCTTTTTCCAATTAAAAGGCAATTTAATTTACTAGACCAGTGGATTCCAAATTATTAACTATTCCTCCCCCCACCGCTAAGTAAATTTTATAATAAATTATGTTGTCAAATAAATTTTCGTCTGAATATTGTGTAATAAATTTTTATGTCAGATACGTGGCTCTAAATTCACCCAAAAATAGTTTGATTTGTTTCCAATTTCAAAGAAAATTTCTAAAAAATGTAGTGATTTTCAAATTACAGATTACAAAATTATCAATTCCATCTTAACTGTTCACAATTAAGTCATTATATGGAAAAAAATCTACAAGTCTGCTACATAAATAAAATTAACTTGAATTTCAATAGTTTTATAAATAATCAAACGAGACGATTGTAGCAAAAACGGATTAATTTATCTTTAGCTGGTGTATATTTCAGGTTTATAGAATTTTATCTTCAGTTTTATATTCTGTATTTAAATGTAAACAGAAATTTAAAAGAATATATATGAAAAACAAACAAAACAAAACATTTATCATCTTGTAAGAGAGCTTGAAATTCAAAAGCAAATCAATGAAGGTTGAGTTTCTAAAACGCCAAACATAGAGAGAAATAAAAATTCCCAAAGAAAAATGAACTTCAGATTTGATAATAACAACACGATATTTCCAGCTCACTATTCTGAAAAACATATCAAAATAATACAAAAATTCCAAAATTTTAAAATTAGTTTAAAATTCATAACAATGTTTTAAAAAACGTCTCTCAAACATTTGCTTTTTGGTTTACGTTCCAAATAATTCCAAATAATTGAAAGGTATTTAAAAATGTTCTTCAGAGACGAACCAGCCAAAGGCTGAAAGTCTCTTAAAAAAAGAAAAAAAAAGTTCTTCTTTTCAACAACAAGTGTATTATGTTACTTTCATTTAATACATTTATAATGAGAGATTTCTTAATGAGCTCATAAGGCGGTAATTTTTTGACTCCTGGGTATACTAAATACGAAAATCAACTCTAATATGTTTTGTGAGCCTACTTGGTTGAATAATTCTACTGATTCCCTTTAGATTAACCACGGTAAAAGAAAAGTTCAGATACCGGTATTTCGACAGCAACTTACTATCTTCTTCAGCAAGCGTTTTCGATTGATCAATCCTTTTTCACTAGATATTAAAGTTGATTTTATTGGAGATGGATGTGTATTAAGAATTAGTTTCCAGAATGTAGAGAGTTTTTAACGAATAATTATCACATATTTCTTATCACATTAATGTGGGCAGCTTAACTGAGAGGATTATACTGGAGGCAGAAGGGTTGCATATCCTCGGAGCCAGAGGGGTCTAGGTGTAAATATTGAAAATATGAAACCGCTTAAATAAAAGGTTAACGTTCCATTGTTTGTTTCTGAAAAATATGTCAAATCCTTCGTTTTTTTTCACAAACCGTTGAACAATCATATTTTCCCAAAAAAAATGGTTGTGGAAATGAGTTGGAACTGTTTAAACTTCGATTGTGTTTTTCTCGAAATCAGCTTTTATGCACGGCCTCATATGCTGTAAGGATCTCACATGATATCACTTTTTACATCGTCACACATGTTCATTGTCACTAGTTTATTCGTTTCTATGGAAACTCAATTCCGGAACTTCTTACCAGCGAGTTGGTTTGCGGAATCCTGTAAAAATTGAAGATAATTAACAATAAAAAAATACCATGATCAAAATATTAAATAGTTTACCTTGTTAGTGTCAGTGGATCGTTTCCTTTTGTCATTAATGGACACGGACAATATGGTTTCCGGTTATTTCCTTGGAGCTGGTTAAATTAAATTTCCAACGGTGGAATCGATACTGGCAGCGGCCGTGAATAACAAACTTCCATCCGGGGCCGTTCGATTGCAAAGGGGCCGTTCACATTCCACGTGGATAACTTAGGAGGGAGAGTGGTTAAGAAAATGTCCACGCTTGTCCACGGAGAAGGGAGTAGGGGTTTGAGTCATGTCCACGTGGAAATACTTACTTTTTTTTAAAATTTTTTTTGTGTAGCGGCCCACCACACTCCCCCACACCAAAAAGCTTAGAGCTCCTAGGTAATGGACGCTACTGTTCTCAGCACGTCTGGCAGCAACAAAAAATAATAAAAAAACGCGAGCAAAATTTTACCCATGCTGAGAACTGAAATGTTTAAATTTAGTGCGAGGAAATGTAATGATAATACTAAATTAAATACTACATGGATCTCAATGGAAAACAGATTTCCTTAAAGAGATCCACTATTTCCACTAAGCAAATTATAATTTCAATAATTAATTAAAAAAAAAACAAAGAACACACAAAAAGAAACTAAGTTGCTACAAAAATTCACAAAAAATTAACTATAAAAGAAAAAAAACTGGTCACGGATCGACGGTTTTAAACGGTTCAATTTTTCCTTTAATAGCTGTATTACTTTGATTTTGAACGTGGAACGGTTGTTGATGGTTTTTTTTAATTATCTGACAATTTGCGCCGGGGGTCTTCAGATCTTCTCAAAAATTGAAAATTTGGTTCATTTTAACGACTTTACAATTCATGTATTTTTTCAAATTTCTAACATTTTTATTTTTTGAGTTTGCCTCGGTTGGATTTTTTTTGTAAATCAAAAATAACGATATTTCAAAGCTACATAACTTTGTTATTTTCAACGGAAATGATAAAATAGGACATCAAAATCAATGTTCCGAAAATCAATCATTTTCACTGAGCCATGCTTGACTACATTCAGAGCCAAAAATCAAAGCAGTCAAATTTTCCTTCTTCAACCAAATCATACAAACAATCATGCATGACAACGACGCTTCTGTATTTGAAACACTTTTGCGATACATGATAAAGAATGTGGTATCGAACGTCTCGATTCTGATTTCCTTCCTTGACGACTTTCAACCTTTAGGATCATAACTGATATGTATCAGTTCTGAGCGATCTATGTAGGCTATCAGATGATTTTTTATTTTTCGCTTTGCCTAGAAGGACAAAATAATGACTAGGTAACCGCAATGAACTGTCCAGCATGTGCTAAAGCTTTTTTGAACATGTGGTCCTGGTATTTATTCAGATTTTTCCTTTTGAAACATTAATGATCGTCTATCAATAACGAGCATTATCAACAATGATGCGAGGATAGACGTTCGGGAATGATTGAGGGAACGACGTTAAAAATGTATCACCAAGTATGTCGGTCACCGTCGATTAGCCAGGCACGTGACGAATAGAAACGGTAGCCTCCGATGGGGCATGGTATATTTTCTTGTATCAAGTTAGTGTTGATTTTCGACATATATTCAATGGGTACTTTTACCACGTGCGTATCACAGCACTCTTTATTTTTTATTTACATAGTATTCCGTTTCACGACATAACTTGACGAACATAATTCCTAAAATTCACTCGGTCCATGGCAACCGTTCTCCAATTCACAGCACTCGGAGGTAGCATCATTTTAGCTAGAAACCATTTCTGATTGCTTTTCTTGAGCGATTGCATTGATCAAAATGCATTGAAATATTATCAGTTTTCCAAATAAAATACTTAAAAAAAATTAATTAATAACCTTCGACATGAAAAATTGGATCGACATGGAGATGGATTGGGCACACGCTGCGAAAAGATGAAAACGAGATTTGCAGAGAGGCGCTAGATTGGAATCCAGAAGGTCATCGAAGAAGAGGCAGGCCCAGAAACTCGTGGCGGCTAAGCCTAGCCGCTGAAATCCGAACTGTCGACGAGAATCTTGACTGGGACCAGATGAAGTCGCTGGCTTCGGATCGTCAACAGTGGAGGTCTTTTACCACGGCCCTATGCACCGGAGGATCGGCGCGGGGTCATTAAGTAAGTAAGACATGAAAAATTGTAAATAAGCATTAAATGGCGTCTAAAAGTACATACCATATGCATAATCGAAAATTTTGAAAAAAATACCATTGTAGAGCTCAATTTATGAAACAAGTTTCATTTGAAAACACCAAAGTAGACCAACAATTTCTTGAAAAGCTATGAAAGAAATAATGATAGTAAATCTCTTTTTTTTTTTGCATCAAAAACAAACAATGGTCGAACAACTGCACTCACATATGGGGGTAGCGCGCACTTCTAATAACATGGAAACTAAAGAACTTATCAAAGCAGGTAAAAAACACTATTTTTTCGTGCTATGTAGAGTGTTTGCAGCAAAACTGACTTCAAATTTTAACCGTACCATTACGGTCCAGTCTACTCAAATTGTTGAGTAGTCTTCTCCAATTGCATCGTTGATATAAAATCGCGAGTAACACAAATTTAGTAAAACGATTACAATCGAAACAAATCGATGGCACCCAGAACTTAACCCGATTTTTTTTAAACATTTGTGTTGCTTGTCATCAAAGTAAAACAGCGAAACGTTCGATTTTTTTTCCATTGTGTAGAGTTATGCCGTTTATTCCGTTCGATGCACTTTTTGAATCTTTCAAGTTTAACCGATTCGTTCAAGTGGATTGTCAACTGGTAAAGAATGTTGAAGGACCTGCGTCGGATTTACTGGCAACTCGGGGAGCGTTCCGAAAACGTTTGGCAACTCCGGTCTGAATTTAAAATATATAAAAAAAAAACATTATAAAATATAATTTGGAAAAGATTTGGTAACAAGTTATGCACCCAGTGTTTTCAGCAGCAGCCATCAACATGAATACAGTCATGACCAAAATGGCGATAAACATGACAACGGGATTCATTTTTATTGGAGTTTTTTTTTTAAGTTTACTTTACAACAATCGAATAAAGCATTTGAATACAAAGCATTTATAAAGTTCAATTTGAATTTTAATGAAAATCGTGAGTCACGGTTTAAAAATATACGTAAAAGAAACAATGGTATACAGAGCACTAAATAAAATTATCTTGAGTAATTTTTAAATTCACTTCAAACTGACAGCTCTTGTTAAACTAAAATTATTTTTAAATTTTTCAATGAAACTTAAAAAAAACGCACAGAATAGGCTCATGATGGCTAAGCTTCATCATTCAAAGAAGTAGCAGAATCGAATATGAGCCGCCTGTTTCTATCCGAAAACTTAGTTTAGTTCCAATCAAGTTTAATCAGCATTTAAAATTATTATTAGCCATACCCAGTTTCACGTCAATCATGAGGTCTGAAGTTAAGCTTTGTCCTTATCAATTCTAATTCATTGTAAAATTTAGGTTTACGTTTAGTGAAGGTATATGAGAAGGTGTTAGTTAAAAAATTATTTCAGAGTCATCAATCTCTCATCAGTTTCCAGTCATCAGGAAACGCCGGTTAAATGTGTAAAACTTACAGATATCTGGTAGCATAAACATTTCTTGAAAAGCAAAATAATTAACAGCGATAAAAAACTTTTGTTTGATATATTTCCATAACACAATCCAACTTGGATTGGTTCCGGTACCGTAAACAAATTTTATGCGTTCTTTACCTGGAAAATTTGCCATGTCCGACGACAGTTCTTCTAAACCAGAAGGTCAGCAACCCGTCCACGTTGAATCAGAATATTTTTTTGTTTTCCAACATTTATGCGTATCGTCTCATTGTTGTTAGTGCTGGAATTCTCTGGCTAGCTGACTAGGGTCGTGAAATTCGTCATGCAGACGCGCTTGGCGGATGGCGATTTTCGGTTCCAAGGCCCTGGGAAATGTCATGCAGATTGGTTTTGCGCTGCCACCTTCATTCAAATCCAAACAAGCCGCACACACACTCACACCGAGTCGCGGAAAGTTATGAACCTGACCCCGATGAAAGATCATCCCGTGGATATTTTTGTGAGTTTCGGTTTTATTTGAGGTTAACTTTATTGGTAGGATCGATGGATTAGATTAGGCGCTTTTGATGATCGCAGTTGATGACAGCAGGATTTAAGCTTAATGAGTAGCTCATTGAACTAGAATGAGTTCTATCTAAACAACATGCATGAAGTACTATCATGTTTATGAGCATTTCGACAGTTGGCTCTACAGCCTAATATTGTGCCTAAGTTGGTAATGCAAAAACAAATTAAGTTTTAAAATTTCTAGAATGAACCAGGTTCGTCACTATGAACAGAATGGACACTCGTTGAAGTCTCCAGAACATTTCCTTTGTTAGCGTCGATGTGTACGTAAAATATGTAAGAAAATTGTTACAATTGGTTCAAAGAAATAAAAAGCTTTTCCAATTGGTCTTTAACTTTGGACTGTATCTTAAAAAGCAAAAAAAAAAATGACAAAAATGACAAAAATGATAAAAATGACAAAAATGACAAAAATGACAAAAATGACAAAAATGACAAAAATGACAAAAATGACAAAAATGACAAAAATGACAAAAATGACAAAAATGACAAAAATGACAAAAATGACAAAAATGACAAAAATGACAAAAATGACAAAAATGACAAAAATGACAAAAATGACAAAAATGACAAAAATGACAAAAATGACAAAAATGACAAAAATGACAAAAATGACAAAAATGACAAAAATGACAAAAATGACAAAAATGACAAAAATGACAAAAATGACAAAAATGACAAAAATGACAAAAATGACAAAAATGACAAAAATGACAAAAATGACAAAAATGACAAAAATGACAAAAATGACAAAAATGACAAAAATGACAAAAATGACAAAAATGACAAAAATGACAAAAATGACAAAAATGACAAAAATGACAAAAATGACAAAAATGACAAAAATGACAAAAATGACAAAAATGACAAAAATGACAAAAATGACAAAAATGGCAAAAATGACAAAAATGACAAAAATGACAAAAATGACAAAAATGACAAAAATTAAAAAAATTACAAAAATGACAAAAATGACAAAAATTAAAAAAATTACAAAAATGACCAAAATGACAAAAATGACCAAAATGACCAAAATGACCAAAATGACAAAAATGACAAAAATGACCAAAATGACCAAAATGACCAAAATGACCAAAATGACCGAAATGACCGAAATGACCAAAATGACAAAAATGACAAAAATGACAAAAATGACAAAAATGACAAAAATGACAAAAATTAAAAAAATTACAAAAATGACAAAAATGACAAAAATTAAAAAAATTACAAAAATGACCAAAATGACAAAAATGACCAAAATGACCAAAATGACCAAAATGACAAAAATGACAAAAATGACAAAAATGACCAAAATGACCAAAATGACCGAAATGACCGAAATGACCAAAATGACAAAAATGACAAAAATGACCGAAATTACAAAAATGACAAAAATGACAAAAATCACAAAAATTATAAAAATCACTTGAATGGCAAAAATGACAAAAAAAATCATAACGTCTGGAAATGATTTAAAATTGATATGCAGCCGTTGAAATTTCTTGAAATATTTTATTTTTCAACTCCTAACCAAATTTAATTTGCTTTTATTTTTGTTCGATTGAGAATCAATAACCAGGTCTAGGATTTCCTGTTCTTCAAACAAGACCGAAAGAATCCATCCAAATTTTGCGTGCTTTTGCTGAATTTATCACGAACAATTGCGGAACGGCCATTTAGTTCCGGTCGGGAAATCTTTTTCATCAAGCCGTGAAAAGTTCAATGTATTCTTGTTTTTATATTTGTTTCTGTTGGGAGCTAGTTCAACTCAGTTCCTATTTGATCGAGTAATGTCTAGACAAATTTTTGACCCAATAGAATGAAATTTGTTAAGAAATTTTGTAAAAAAAAAAAATTGAATAAAAAATGTTCAAACAGATCTGAAAGTTAATTAAAAATTGAATTATTTATATTTTTGTTTTTTTTAAATTATCGGTTTTTATCAAGTTTCTTTTTTTTCTTATATGGTGTAAATATTTTTTGTTAATTTTATCTTAAATTTTATGACCGCAGCTCGAATAATAATTTAATTCATTCTGTGTATATTTTTTCATGCATCTGACTTTCCCATCTCGAAAGGGCAGAGAAAAAGGCTCAACATTCTGCTCGCTGTTTGGATTTCATCATGCATGTTGCTAGCCGCCTCGAATTTCAACGAATCACGGAAAATGATTAAATATTTAAATTTTTGGAGTGGCCAATAATTACGTGTTTCCAGCTGCTGATTTCATGAAATTTATTTAAAAGCGAAAAAGAATAAAATGGATTTTTTTTGTCGGCTGTTGGGGATTGCTCTCCTGCTTTATTCTCGGCTACTGGAGGCTTTTGTGTTACACAACAAATTCGGCTGAAAAACATCAACTTCCACTGCAAGTTCAACCTCCTCCCATTTTTTTTTCCCTCATTCATTCATGAATCGAAGGTCATTATCCTTAGGTATTTGGAGAGTTTGTTTGTTCTGTAGCATTTTCGATGGTTTATTGTGTTAACAGAATGAGATATTTTTAGTAGAGTTGGTCCGGAAACAAATACATTGTTGAAAACTCTTTAGCTAAATTTGTTTTAAGCCTTTATTGCATGATAGTTTTTTTAATGTATCTAGCAATTATGAATGCAATTTGAAAACATCATTCGAATATCACAACTCAAAAGGTTTGATGTTAATACTTAATGAGAATATAAGTAGCAACTCATCAAAGTCAAAAATAATTTTTAAAATTGTTGATTTATTCCAATCCAATGGAAATTTATCATAAGTCAACTCCTTTTTATCTCGAGAATACTTTTCGAAACAATTTGTGACAAAAATCCACGCGTTTCCTTAAAATTTGAATTAAACCATAACCGTACACCGAGGTTCAATTATATTGATTTTATTTTTGTTACTTTGTCATTTTTGTAACTTTTATGATTATTGAAATATTTGTAATTTTATTTAAAAAGTTTGTTTTTGTAGTGTGTAGTGTATTTTTGTGAATTTTTGTCATTTTAGTAATTTTTGAATTTGTGTCATTCTTGTCGATTTTCATTTTTGTCATTTTTGTAATTTTTGTGATTTTTGTAATTTTTGTAATTTTTGTCATTTTTGTCATTTTTTGTCATTTTTGTCATTTTTGTCATTTTTGTCATTTTTGTCATTTTTGTCATTTTTGTCATTTTTGTCATTTTTGTCATTTTTGTCATTTTTGTCATTTTTGTCATTTTTGTCATTTTTGTCATTTTTGTCATTTTTGTCATTTTTGTCATTTTTGTCATTTTTGTCATTTTTGTCATTTTTGTCATTTTTGTCATTTTTGTCATTTTTGTCATTTTTGTCATTTTTGTCATTTTTGTCATTTTTGTCATTTTTGTCATTTTTGTCATTTTTGTCATTTTTGTCATTTTTGTCATTTTTGTCATTTTTGTCATTTTTGTCATTTTTGTCATTTTTGTCATTTTTGTCATTTTTGTCATTTTTGTCATTTTTGTCATTTTTGTCATTTTTGTCATTTTTGTCATTTTTGTCATTTTTGTCATTTTTGTCATTTTTGTCATTTTTGTCATTTTTGTCATTTTTGTCATTTTTGTCATTTTTGTCATTTTTGTCATTTTTGTCATTTTTGTCATTTTTGTCATTTTTGTCATTTTTGTCATTTTTGTCATTTTTGTCATTTTTGTCATTTTTGTCATTTTTGTCATTTTTGTCATTTTTGTCATTTTTGTCATTTTTGTCATTTTTGTCATTTTTGTCATTTTTGTCATTTTTGTCATTTTTGTCATTTTTGTCATTTTTGTCATTTTTGTCATTTTTGTCATTTTTGTCATTTTTGTCATTTTTGTCATTTTTGTCATTTTTGTCATTTTTGTCATTTTTGTCATTTTTGTCATTTTTGTCATTTTTGTCATTTTTGTCATTTTTGTCATTTTTGTCATTTTTGTCATTTTTGTCATTTTTGTCATTTTTGTCATTTTTGTCATTTTTGTCATTTTTGTCATTTTTGTCATTTTTGTCATTTTTGTCATTTTTGTCATTTTTGTCATTTTTGTCATTTTTGTCATTTTTGTCATTTTTGTCATTTTTGTCATTTTTGTCATTTTTGTCATTTTTGTCATTTTTGTCATTTTTGTCATTTTTGTCATTTTTGTCATTTTTGTCATTTTTGTCATTTTTGTCATTTTTGTCATTTTTGTCATTTTTGTCATTTTTGTCATTTTTGTCATTTTTGTCATTTTTGTCATTTTTGTCATTTTTGTCATTTTTGTCATTTTTGTCATTTTTGTCATTTTTGTCATTTTTGTCATTTTTGTCATTTTTGTCATTTTTGTCATTTTTGTCATTTTTGTCATTTTTGTCATTTTTGTCATTTTTGTCATTTTTGTCATTTTTGTCATTTTTGTCATTTTTGTCATTTTTGTCATTTTTGTCATTTTTGTCATTTTTGTCATTTTTGTCATTTTTGTCATTTTTGTCATTTTTGTCATTTTTGTCATTTTTGTCATTTTTGTCATTTTTGTCATTTTTGTCATTTTTGTCATTTTTGTCATTTTTGTCATTTTTGTCATTTTTGTCATTTTTGTCATTTTTGTCATTTTTGTCATTTTTGTCATTTTTGTCATTTTTGTCATTTTTGTCATTTTTGTCATTTTTGTCATTTTTGTCATTTTTGTCATTTTTGTCATTTTTGTCATTTTTGTCATTTTTGTCATTTTTGTCATTTTTGTCATTTTTGTCATTTTTGTCATTTTTGTCATTTTTGTCATTTTTGTCATTTTTGTCATTTTTGTCATTTTTGTCATTTTTGTCATTTTTGTCATTTTTGTCATTTTTGTCATTTTTGTCATTTTTGTCATTTTTGTCATTTTTGTCATTTTTGTCATTTTTGTCATTTTTGTCATTTTTGTCATTTTTGTCATTTTTGTCATTTTTGTCATTTTTGTCATTTTTGTCATTTTTGTCATTTTTGTCATTTTTGTCATTTTTGTCATTTTTGTCATTTTTGTCATGTTTGTCATTTTTGTCATTTTTGTCATTTTTGTCATTTTTGTCATTTTTGTCATATTTGTCATTTTTGTCATTTTTGCCATTTTTGTCATTTTTGTCATTTTTATCATTTTTGTCATTTTTGTCATTTTTGTCATTTTTGTCATTTTTGTCATTTTTGTCATTTTTGTCATTTTTGTCATTTTTGTCATTTTTGTCATTTTTGTCCTTTTTGTCATTTTTGTCCTTTTTGTCATTTTTGTCATTTTTGTCATTTTTGTCATTTTTGTCATTTTTGTCATTTTTGTCATTTTTGTCATTTTTGTCATTTTTGTCATTTTTGTCATTTTTGTCATTTTTGTCATTTTTGTCATTTTTGTCATTTTTGTCATTTTTGTCATTTTTGTCATTTTTGTCATTTTTGTCATTTTTGTCATTTTTGTCATTTTTGTCATTTTTGTCATTTTTGTCATTTTTGTCATTTTTGTCATTTTTGTCATTTTTGTCATTTTTGTCATTTTTGTCATTTTTGTCATTTTTGTCATTTTTGTCATTTTTGTCATTTTTGTCATTTTTGTCATTTTTGTCATTTTTGTCATTTTTGTCATTTTTGTCATTTTTGTCATTTTTGTCATTTTTGTCATTTTTGTCATTTTTGTCATTTTTGTCATTTTTGTCATTTTTGTCATTTTTGTCATTTTTTTTTTGTCATTTTTGTCATTTTGTCATTTTTGTCATTTCTGTCATTTTTTTCATTTTTGTCATTTTTGTCATTTTTGTCATTTTTGTCATTTTTGTCATTTTTGTCATTTTTGTCATTTTTGTCATTTTTGTCATTTTTGTCATTTTTGTCATTTTTGTCATTTTTGTCATTTTTGTCATTTTTGTCATTTTTGTCATTTTTGTCATTTTTGTCATTTTTGTCATTTTTGTCATTTTTTCATTTTTTCATTTTTGTCCATTTGTCTTTTGTCATTTTTGTCATTTTTGTCATTTTTGTCATTTTTGTCATTTTTGTCATTTTTGTCATTTTTGTCATTTTTGTCATTTTTGTCATTTTTGTCATTTTTGTCATTTTGTCATTTTTGTCATTTTTGTCATTTTTGTCATTTTTGTCATTTTTGTCATTTTTGTCATTTTTGTCATTTTTGTCATTTTTGTCATTTTTGTCATTTTTGTCATTTTTGTCATTTTTGTCATTTTTGTCATTTTTGTCATTTTTGTCATTTTTGTCATTTTTGTCATTTTTGTCATTTTTGTCATTTTTGTCATTTTTGTCATTTTTGTCATTTTTGTCATTTTTGTCATTTTTGTCATTTTTGTCATTTTTGTCATTTTTGTCATTTTTGTCATTTTTGTCATTTTTGTCATTTTTATCATTTTTGTCATTTTTGACATTTTTGTCATTTTTGTCATTTTTGTCATTTTTGTCATTTTTGTCATTTTTGTCATTTTTGTCATTTTTGTCATTTTTGTCATTTTTGTCATTTTTGTCATTTTTGTCATTTTTGTCATTTTTGTCATTTTTGTCATTTTTGTCATTTTTGTCATTTTTGTCATTTTTGTCATTTTTGTCATTTTTGTCATTTTTGTCATTTTTGTCATTTTTGTCATTTTTGTCATTTTTGTCATTTTTGTCATTTTTGTCATTTTTGTCATTTTTGTCATTTTTGTCATTTTTGTCATTTTTGTCATTTTTGTCATTTTTGTCATTTTTGTCATTTTTGTCATTTTTGTCATTTTTGTCATTTTTGTCATTTTTGTCATTTTTGTCATTTTTGTCATTTTTGTCATTTCTGACAATTTTGACAATTTTGACAATTTTGACGATTTTGACAATTTTGACAATTTTGACAATTTTGACAATTTTGACAATTTTGACAATTTTGACAATTTTGACAATTTTGACAATTTTGACAATTTTGACAATTTTGACAATTTTGACAATTTTGACAATTTTGACAATTTTGACAATTTTGACAATTTTGACAATTTTGACAATTTTGACAATTTTGACAATTTTGACAATTTTGACAATTTTGACAATTTTGACAATTTTGACAATTTTGACAATTTTGACAATTTTGACAATTTTGACAATTTTGACAATTTTGACAATTTTGACAATTTTGACAATTTTGACAATTTTGACAATTTTGACAATTTTGACAATTTTGACAATTTTGACAATTTTGACAATTTTGACAATTTTGACAATTTTGACAATTTTGACAATTTTGACAATTTTGACAATTTTGACAATTTTGACAATTTTGACAATTTTGACAATTTTGACAATTTTGACAATTTTGACAATTTTGACAATTTGAGAATTTGGACAATTTTGACAATTTTGACAATTTTGACAATTTTGACAATTTTGACAATTTTGACAGTTTTGACAATTTTGACAATTTTGACAATTTTGACAATTTTGACAATTTTGACAATTTTGACAATTTTGACAATTTTGACAATTTTGACAATTTTAACAATTTTGACAATTTTGACAATTTTGACAATTTTGACAATTTTGACAATTTTGACAATTTGACAATTTGGACAGTTTTGACAATTTTGACAATTTTGACAATTTTGACAATTTTGACAATTTTGACAATTTTGACAATTTTGACAATTTTGACAATTTTGACAATTTTGACAATTTTGACAATTTTGACAATTTTGACAATTTTGACAATTTTGACAATTTTGACAATTTTGACAATTTTGACAATTTTGACAATTTTGACAATTTTGACAATTTTGACAATTTTGACAATTTTGACAATTTTGACAATTCTGACTATTTTGACAATTTTGACAATTTTGACGATTTTGACAATTTGGACAATTTGGACAATTTGGACAATTTTGACAATTTTGACAATTTTGACAATTTTGACAATTTTGACAATTTTGACAATTTTGACAATTTTGACAATTTTGACAATTTTGACAATTTTGACAATTTTGACAATTTTGACAATTTTGACAATTTTAACAATTTTGACAATTTTGACAATTTTGACAATTTTGACAATTTTGACAATTTTGACAATTTTGACAATTTTGACAATTTTGACAATTTTGACAATTTTGACAATTTGACAATTTGGACAATTTTGACAATTTTGACAATTTTGACAATTTTGACAATTTTGACAATTTTGACAATTTTGACAATTTTGACAATTTTGACAATTTTGACAATTTTGACAATTTTGACAATTTTGACAATTTTGACAATTTTGACAATTTTGACAATTTGGACAATTTTGACAATATTGACAATTTTGACAATTTTGACAATTTTGAAAATTTTGACAATTTTGAAAATTTTGACAATTTTGACAATTTTGATAATTTTGTCAATCTTAATAGTTGTGACAATTTTGACAATTTTGACAATTTTGAAAATTTTTAAAATTTTGACAATTTTGACAATTTGAATATAAGGGTTATCACTTGTTTTTCGTCACGGCTTTATTCACTGAAGTATTTGAAGAGTTATATTTACAACAACACCTCATTTCAACATCCTGGATATCCAAGCTTCTTTAGTAATAACTTTTCTAGGTTAAATAATCTATCACGGGTTTGATGAAGGAATTAGCTTCTGTCTAGAAGTCTAGAATAAGAAAAAAAACTTTTATGTAAATAAATTGAAAAAAAAACACTTTGAATTTTTAGTTTTCAACAATAAGAAAAAAAATAGGATAAATCAAACTGCTAGTCAATTCAAATGTCCATCAGTAGCCCTCAACTGAAAACCGAAAGTTTAAAATTGCGCCTCTCGCCGTTGTTGTCATTGCTGCGGAATGCTAATGATGACCAAGTACCAAGTCGGTACCTTCAGAGAGCATCGCGCTGACTGATTACCATAGAACCGGAGCCCAACTCGAATCAAAAACTGGCTGGACTGTTGGATCGGATGATGGCACAAAGCACTCTAACTACTTTAATATGTTTTAAATACTATTAAGTATATACATATAAAATAGAACCCGTGGATAAGTTCTGGTTTCATTCCATCTCAAACCGCCAACAGGTGCAGTCTGCTTCTGCTGCTGTTAGTTTACCTTTCTCTATTGTTGTTGTTTGTTAATTCATAGGGAAAAAACTAAATCGCGAGAGAACCAACATTTTGGACCCGGGTGCCCCCGTCTAAATCTGAAGCTGATGGACTAACTATTGATCATCTCTAGCTCGCTAGTTAGTTAGTTAGTTAGTTTGTTAGCTGGATTGTTCTTTGGTGCCACCGCTTTTATTTTTCACTTCGGTTTTCACGGAAAGAGACTCGCGTTTTGGGAACATCATCGCCGCATGCTGTGATGATGAATTGGTTTGGCGGTCGGTTTCGGTGTTTGATCGTGTGATTTGGTTTGACAGATAAGTGAAGCGGCCTACTGTTACACGGTACTTCGGTAGTGGACTGTTTAGATGAAATATATTTTGTGGCTCTTTGCTTGAATCAAATCAATTTTGTTTTTTTTTGTGATTGTGTCTGTGCGGGTGGCCTTTAGATGGCCGGAAAATAATAGAATATCGCGTGGTTCAGAACAAAAGCACGAGCCCAAGTCACCTTGAGTGGTTTCCCGAATATAAAAATGTTGTGTTTTCATTCAAAACCGAAACACGGCCGAACAAAAGAGGCCAAATTCCATGCGGACACGAATAATTAACCGATAAATAATCCACGATCATCAACACGAGTGACAAAACCGAAGAAGGGGTCGCCCGATGTTTTATGTAACTCTTTATGGAAAATGACGCGATCGGGTAAAAAGTAATGGAAAAAAGTTAGCGAATACAACAGCAGCCCGCCAAGGGCAAAGCAGGCTGTTATTTGAGTGTAAAATTTGTGTATTATTGTTTTTCTCGCTTTTCAGCACCAGTGGCGGATAATTGACAGTTTATGGAAATTTTTCGCGTGTTTTTCTTCTACCACGTTCAGTTTTGTTCTACTGTAGGTTTCGCAGAACGAACGACTTCAAACCAAAGATACCAAAGTGAGGTTAAACGGTTTTCCTAAGAAGAGTGTGATCTCATTCTCATAAAAGGGAGAAGAAAAAAAAAGGTGTTAAAACGCGCAGTTCATTTTCATCGTTTTTGCAAAGGCCGGAGGCCCCAAAAACGACGAAGAAGAAGATCATCATCGGATATAGTATCATCGGCTTTTAAGCTTTTCGTCGCAGCTTAACAACAATGGCCGTTCGTGATGCAGTTTTCCGAAAGGTAAGTGTCGTGTGTTGTTATTTAAACTTGTTTTATTTTTTTTTGAACAATCCAATCGGGATGGCAAACGGCAAGGCAAATACAAGAGAGGGTGTCTTCTGTTAGGTTGGCCATTAATTTGAGGGTAGAGGTCAGCGAAATAATTAACGTTGTCTTCGTCTACTGTTTAAAGAGATGAAGAGATTTGACTTCCGTTCAGAGTGCTTGTTAGCCGAAATGGTGAGCACCGGAATCGGTGGAATAATCAGGTGCAAATTTGGCTAAAGTATAATGGTTTCATTCAACAAAATTAGAAAGGTTTCATGTTTTGAACCAGTTAAAATGAACTGTGAGAACAAAATTGCAATGACAGGAAGTATTAAAATTTTTACAAGCCCAGATCTTCTAATTGATCTTGATGGGCTTGATAAAAATGAGATAAATCAACGTCATCTGGCAGGTCAGGCTTTTGAATGTGGAATGCTGACTTCTGTTTCTGAATTCTTAGCTAGGAATTTTTTGTTTGAGACTATTTTGTTTCATTGGTTTTCACCTTCAATTTGTATTTTGAACCTTACTGACTTTGAAGCTTGATAAGTTTGATTATTGAGTGTTCTTGAAGGATTTGAAATTTTATCTGTTTTTTTCATGGTCCTCTGAGAAGGAGGGGGAGGGGGGTGATCGGTGTGAACACCGCCCCCACCCTAAGCGTTACACCGTTACAAAATGCCCAAAACTGCTAAAAATTCTTTACAAACTTAGAACTTATCCTAGTTGGTGTACCTTTGAATTCTCAAAATTTATCACTCCGCGGGTGTAGAGTGGATATCAAACAAAAACTGCCATCGGTTAAAAAAATAATCGGTCCTGCAAACTCAAACTATAACTTCCTGTTGCCTTGGCCTAATTCCACAAAATAACTTTTGTTTTGTTACTTAAAGATTGAGTTTGAATTTGTTGATCATTTATCTACTTTACATTGAAATAATTTGAGCAACGTAGTGAAATAAAGATGCATTATTTTTGAAATATTATCACTCATTTGTACCTTTATTTACACAGGCAAATTATCATGTACTTCTTTCAACTTCTGAGCTTCTAATTTTTTCATTTTCTTTGAATTTTATTGGAATGACAAATTTGGATAAAAACATATATGTGAATATAGTTATAAGACTGAAATGATTTGAATATTTTTTCAGCGAATGGAACAGTTTTATTCGTTTTGATAGCAAAAAAACCGAATACATATTACCGTAAACTATATACAGTGTCGGACAAAACGTTTAGACCACTGCTCAAACAAAAAATGAAAGTGACAAAACTTAGGGAAAATATAATGAAATCCAGAGTTTCAATCCATTTCTAAAATTTATTTGCATTGTTCGAAGAAATTTATAGAATCTGTAGTTAAAAATAGTCATTCACTTAAAAAAAATGCTTTTTAAGCATACTTAACCACTTTTAAGATGCGACAAAAATTAAGACCGGTTTTAAAAATCATGGCAAAAATCCATAAAAAGAAAAGAATATTCGCTGATGAATACGCTGAAAAGCTTCTAGAGTTAGTACTTGGTCGTGTAACCTTTGTTTTTTTTTGGACTTCTTCGTGTACACCGATCTCAGGGTGGCCACAACTTTTTCATTATGAAATTCCCGGTTTTTTCCCGGTTTTCCCGGACAAAAATTGAAGGTTTTCCAGACTTTGATTTTCCATTTTCGTCGGCATATAGCAAAATGTTCATCTTATTTCATTGATTTGGTTGTTTGATATCTCTCAAATAATTGAATACTTAGAAGAATTCGATTCTATTTTAAGATTTTTACCACATTTATATGAATGATAGAAAAAACATCCTACACAAAATCATTATGGGGTTTTGAATCTTGTTTACAAAAAAAAATATAAATGGTTTGTTAAACAGGACTTTTCAGTCAATCATTCGTCATGTGACATTCTATAATTTTCATGTTACAGATATCAATTGTGTTAATACAGCTCACAAAATCCAAGTCTATTGAATTTAAGATTGTTCTGAGGGCGTTCAATCATGTAACTTCCTTGTCACAGTAAATTCAGTGAAAATTTTGTTTTCAGACGTTTAACAACCAGTAAGAAATGCATCTTCAAGTGTAATATAAATTTTTGCTAAACATTTATCATACTGATTCACAGAGGATTGTTTATAATTGCCCATGTTTTTTTTTTCAAAACAAGGGGCAATTATAAACCCTTGTTTCTAGACATTGTTTGATTATCTAAACTTGTCATTAATGTTTAAAATATCAATAACCGTCAAGATCATGAAAATAAACCGTTATGCATATCTTTATCAGTTTCTAAAAGACAAAATTCCTTATTCCTTTGTAAATAAAAAAATTACCCATTTTTACGTGACAAGAATCTGAACAGTGTTCATTTTTACCCCATAATTACCCCATATTAACCCCATATTGACAGATGAAAGAACAAAAAAGATTGATCTTTATTCATGATAATTTTAGTTGACCCTACCATTTTCCGAAGAACTTGTCTTCTGTTTAAGCTAAGTTTTAAAAATATATTCTATATATAAAACATCCTTAAATTCTCATATTTCACTAGATTGTGAAATATAAACTTAAATGCAGCCTCAGTTTTCTCAAAAGTTTCAACTATTCGCGGTCTTCGTAAAAGTTAATCATTGATTCGAAACTTACAGTTTGAGTATCTTAGAAAAGTTTTAAAATGTGGCTAACAAATTTCTTAAGTTAACCCTTGAATCTCGAAAACTAGAGCTTTGGATATGTTGCCCTCAAATTAGTCAAATTAGCTCTCAACCCCCTGAGCAAACGGAAAAACGTAAATTTAGTTGACTTGTGCTATCGAAAAGAAATAAACTAAAAATAATCAATATTATTACAATAATTTTGATATTTTGACATGGATCTTTTTCAACATTCAAATTCAAGGATATTTTTTCTCAAATGCGTCACAAAAAACACAAAAATGTATATTTTGAGGAAGGTGCCATGCAATGAAGAGTAATTTCAACCTTTTTGAAGAATTTACTTAGTGTCTTCCATCGACATGAACACCCTTATGAAAAATGGAAACATTTTCACTGGGTTTTTGTAAAGTTATTTAAATTTCATCACGCATCAGGTTAAAAATCAGTCCATTCAAAATTTTCGCAAATTTTCAAAGGAATCTTAACATATTCAAGCTTTAAAAAGTGTAACTTGAAATTTTCTGGATAAATTATGATTAACAATCGCAATAAATTAATTTTACAAACAGTGAGTTTGATTAGAGATTTACATTTACATTTACATTTACATTTATTATCACATTTCATCTGACTGAATAGTCTGGAATAGAGATGGTTTCCTTTTAAACTCAGCGATGCCAAATTTATAATTATTAAGCTAACAAAAAAAAAAACACCGAGTCGTGCAAAAAGATGATTGTCTTGTGATTAACTTTTAAGTTAAACACTATCACTGGAAATTTATAATACCAGCATCATTTTACATTTCCATTCGAAATTTAACTTTAATTTGCTTGGTTTTATATGATTGATTTTTTTTAATAATTGTAATTATTTGCGAAACTTAATCAAATTTTAAGAGACTTTTCGAATTTCTCATCTCATTCTTCGAAGCAGTTGAAGAACTCTAGGTTCCGGTCAAATTAGTCAGATTTTTCAATTTAGAGATGGTTGAAGAGAAATCAAAGAGAAGTTGAAAATTTCTGAACTTTTTCTTCTTACCCATTTTTAAACTGTTGAATTCTTACTTGGAAAGTGAATTTTGGGTTGAATCCCTGATCTTAGAACCAAAACTGAATTTCGGCTTCCTTTTGTTAATTTTTCCGGTTTTGGGTCTGAGTTCCCGGTTTTTTTCCCGGTTTGCCCGGTTCGATTTTCAATTCCCGGTTTTTTCCCGGTTTTCCCGGTTCTGTGGCCACCCTGCGATCTTTTCACGATCTCCCATAGATTTTCTATATGATTATAATCCGGTGACTGCGCTGGCCACTCCGTGACGTCGAATTTGTTATCCTGGAGCCAATTTTTGACAGTCTTGGCAGTATGTTTCGGATCGTTATCCTGCATAAACTGCCATTCCAGGGGCATCTCCCACTCGGCGTGTTGCGTTATGCTGCCAGGATTTGAGCGTAGAGGTACTGATCCATGTAAGCGCTGCTATTAGACGATAAACCCAAGTTTTTCAGTCCGAACCGATGAGGTTTACCTTCGTCTTTTCGGCGTCAACATTGGAACCTTTCGGAGGCTTTTACCACCTAGCCCTAGCCTCATGGACAAGTTCATTTCGTCCCGGATCGTTTTCCTTGAAGGGATCTTTCTTGGAGGATGATTGTTATGATTGATTGTTTTTTTCAAAATCGACCAATTTTTAAATTTCCATATAATCAAAACTAGAGGTGATAGACAAAATCCGACGAATGATCAAAATTCAGAACGCTGAAATCTACCAAAATCGTTTATATGAATATATTCACGAAAAACTGAATGAACTAAAATGAAGTTATCTATTCAAATAGTTCGGAGAAGCATTATTACTAACTTCAACACAGTAAGTTTTGAAACAATAGCTTGATTTTGTAGAAAAACATAAGTGGTACTATTCTTATTTCGCATTTTTTTTTGTTTTATATGTTTGGTCCTCAACGCCAATTGCTTCATCCAAAACTGGAACTGGAACGTAAACTTATGCGGGATCTATTATCTGTTGAATAATTTAAAACAAATTATACAAGAACATTTTAATTAGATTCAATCATTCACATTTCAACAAGCTAGGCACATACTGGTACTATTCTTGTTTCGCTCACTTTAGACGATCATGAATGTATTAGAAGGACAATCTGAAGAAATACCAGGATCACATGTTTATTGCATCGTTTCATGCTTTCATATGTATGTGTGTATGTATGTATGTATGATTCCCCCATCGGTAGCAAGGTCCTGCCTATGGCTGTGTGGCTTGGCCTTCGAATTTCTTATAGGGCTTCCACGGTCCGATGGTTCGTCGAAGGAAGGCATCCAACCCTCAGAAACCTACAATGGCCGGCTACCCGTGCCGCTTGCAATTATTTCTTCAGGTTATCCCCAGATGCATTCCTTCTAAAAATATATAACGTTATAAAATAATACATGGCAGTAAAGAAAATTACTAAAATATTGGATATATATTTATAGTCATATAAAATAAAGAAAAAAATATTGTTTATTGATAAAAGGATACGAACCTGAAAATTAAAATTATTAGAACATATAATCATAATAAACGTTTGCTTATATCACAAAGGTGTCCTAAATTAAAAAAAAAATTAAATCTTATCTATTTTGAAATATCAAAATATTTTTAAAATTTTCATTGTTTTACTTTTTTGTGTAATAAATTTTCAGTATTTTGCAAAACAAAAACTTATTTGGTGAGTTTAAAAAGATTAGTTTTGAAATTCGATGTTTCCAGAAAATATTCAATAAATCCTGAAAATATGAAACTTTTGAAGGAAATTTTCAGTTTTCGTTATCCAACTTGACAAATTTCACTAGTTTCAATAACATGAAGTTTTCAGTTTTTTTTTATTTCAAAGCATTTCAGAATTTATAATTCTTAAATATCAATATTTTCAAGTGTTAAGGTATTTATGTATCCAAACTTACAAATTTTCATTTCATTCCCAACGTTCATCTTTTTTTTCTAACTTTCAATTTTTAGTGATTTTTTCCAATATTTTATATTTCTGATCCCCCCCATCCTTTCCAAAGATTCCATTTATTCAATTCTCATTTTTTTTCAAATTGAAGAGTTTTTTTAAATTTCAAATTCTAGAAATTCTAAAACAAAAATTTTAATTTCCAATTAGACTCAATATTTTCTAACCACTTAAACAAATTTTCTAACAATATCAATCAAATAATTTCATAATTTGATCAAAATATTGGAACACGTTAAAAAGAAGAAAAACAACTTCCTCAGTTTAGAATAGAGTGTTAATAGCTAAAAAAAATAACTTAATTCAGTTTGATATTTTTCTGAGTGTTCAAAGCTTCCTATACTTGAATCCCGACTTGTACACAAAATTCAAGTAAGACGATAAAATTTTTCACAAATAGATTCCGCGTGTTTTTCCTCGAAGATTGAATTGCGTTAAAAATTTTAGTTATAATTTTAATTACTGTTCGAAAACATTTAAATAGATGAATAATTAACTTAACTTCTTAAGGGATAAAATTATGTTTATTAGAAGGAAATATACTTAGCTTAGTGTTAACAGAGACATCTTGGTGTCAGTTGTTGATAACCAACTTCGGAATCCGATCGAGAGAGGTCACTGTCATCAAATACCATATTGCACACAAGCCTCCCAATGTTGTATTCAATCACTTGATGCGCTTTCTTCCTCTTATTGAAATAATGCGTTCGTAGCGTCACCATCTTGGAGAATTTTACGCACTAAAAATTAACAATTTGCACGAAAAAAAAACCCCTTTGGCACTAACTTTGCAAAGAACTTCACTTCACCCAAATAGAACCAAACATTGCGCGAATAAATCACTAGATTATGCAACGGAACACTTGTTTTTTCACTCGAATTTTGACAATTTTACAGCACCGATCATAGAAAATAAACTTCACTCGGCAGTGCAGGGTTGCCATCGTTGGCATCGTTTCATGCTTTCATATAGTCAGTTTTCCATTGACAGTTTTCAGGATCTGAAAAGTTTAAAACGTTAAATAGTTACTTTTCACAATGGGTAACCACAAACCCAACAATGTCATTATGAAATAATTACCTGCTTCAACAATCACAAAAGTTTATAGCATCTTCTCTCACGACACAAGTATCCTTGTTCACAATTACATGGAGCAACCTACAATTAAAACGTAGTGAATATCGTTCAAAATTGCTAAGTTTTTGAGAAACTTACTCTAAAATAATGAGTTCTAATATTTGAATTAGGTACTATAGAGAATCACTAATTCACCAGTATAAATCCGGTTACGGGTGCAGCTTTTGCACTGTATCAGCTATAATTGTTTTATCCACTTTTGTTCGGCGAGTTGGAGGTCCAGCTGTAACTGCTACTGCCAGCAAGAATATGAACCAACAAAATTTTTTTAAAATGAAGTATTTGTCTTCATTTAAAAAAAAATACGTTTTTCCTGCCTTACACTTAGTATCGGTCAAAACAACTACTGAAAGTTTTTAAACGAGTGTTCAGTTATTAAAGCACAGAAATTCTCGGCTTCATATCACTTATCTATGGTAATTTTTGTCCTTTTGAGTAATAGGAGTTATCGGAATTAACTGTTTTTTTTTTTATTTTTAACTAATAGGGTAAATATAAAAAGGTAATCTTATCTGGTTAAGGGGGGGGGGGGGGGGGGGATAGGGTCTAACACTTTCAAAAAATCATTTTTTTATTTTTTTATTTTCTTATTGTAAAACATTTCAAGAATGTTGTGTCAAATTTTCAATTCAATTGAAGCAAAACTGTAGAAATTATAGGCCTTTATTTCCTTCTATCTAATACTGCAAGAAAGCAAGAGCAGAAACTTCAAACGCGTTTTTCTCGAAAGCACATTTTTAAAGTCCGTGGACATCGTCATTTGAAAACTACTTATCCGATTATTTTCAAATTTGGAACATATTTTCTACATATAAAATACCAGACCCCAACGTTTTTCTATTCTTTTTTTTTACTTTGGGGAGATTTTACAGATAAAAAATGGCGGATTTTTTCGTAAAAAATCATAGTTTTTATTTCAAACAGCCACAAAAATTTCATAATTTTTTTTTAAGTTAAATAAAAACGTTGGGGTCCAGAAAAACATCTATTAAAAATATTTTTCTCTGATTTATTGACTTCAGATGATTCTGTGCTGAGATACAGTGTCCACCGCAAATCCTGTTTTATAAAAGGCATTCTCGAAAGTGCTCCGTCATTGGCTTATTTTCCAATATTTTTCTACAAAAAAATAACTAAATGTTCTTTTAACAATGCTTTGTATAATGCAAAAAATTTGAATGCATTTGTTTGAACGATAGCTCTAGAAAAAAATCGTGAAAATGGTGTTGTTTATACCCGTTAGACCCTACCTCCCCCCACCCCCCTTAATTGAATTGCCTTTAACTCATTCAGAATATTTCAAAACCAAAGTCTAAAAAACTGTTTGTTTATTTTAGATTTCATCAAATAAATTGTACATATTACTTCCTTTCCGTGGAAAAGTGCAATAAAACAAAACACTTAACAACACAGTTTCTTTACTTTTATGGTTAACATCATTCATGTTTTGTACATATTTTTAACATCGAACAAATGTTCAAATTTTTAACTTCTTTTTTTTTATTATTATTAAGATGGTTTACTTGTGAACCAGTGCTGTCGACATGAAAGAATGACTTTCTGAAATCATTTAAAGCACTGCATAGCACCTTCTCTCGACGCATCTGAAGCCTGCTTTACAATTGCATGGCGAAATCTAAAATAGTCGATAGTGTTATTAGTTACATTATTTAAAAAGCATAATTTCATTTTCAACATTTTACACGTAACATTTTTAACATATATTCAACAGACTAAAGAAATTGAAAATATATCTTTAGCATAATGCAACTCACCAGAATAAAATTTGCTACCGGGGCCGATTTCTCACTGATATCAGCTATAGCTGCTTCATCAATTTTTCCTGCTGGATTTGGTCTTGCCAAAACGGCTGCTAGCAGAAAAATGAACCAAAATAAACTGAACGATAACTTCATTATTGGAGAATGGTAAACCAACTCTCAACCAGCTAATCGGGACAAGAAACTACTGTGGATTTGGTTTCATTAATCGACTGTTTATTTATTCAAACTTTGAGGGTTGCGAATTCTTATCAGTTTTGGTAATTTGTTGAGCAAAGTGATTTGGGACATGTCAGTGAGGGGCCGTTCACATACCACGTGGACAACTTAGGGGGGGGGGGGGGGAGGGGGGTATGGAAATGTCCACGCTTGTCCACGGAGAGGGGGGTAGGGGTTTGGGTCATGTCCACGTGGACATAATTACTTTCAAAATATTTTCTAAAGGTGAATAAATATTAAGATGTTTAAATCAACATTTAAAAATGGCATACCTTTCCAGTTTAAGTTTAAACAATAAGTAGCTACTTGAAAGCAAGTGAAAAATATGATAATTAAGAAATTTAAAATTTTTAATTTTTTTATATCAGGAAACTCTTATTCGATTTTTCAAAATCAGCCCTTCTATAACAAAAAGGCAAAAAGTGGTGTTTTCTAACTGTCAAATTATAGGTATTTAAAATAGAAACTTTTTCAAATCTATCCACGTGGACATCCGGGGAGTGAGTAGGGGTTTGCCAAATGTCCACGCTTGTCCACGGAGGGGGAGGAGGGGGTCAAAAATTTCATTTTTCTGTCCACGTGGTATCTGAACGGCCCCTGAAGACAACGTTTTTCTACTTAATAACTACTCTTAAACATTCGTTATCAATTTATTTTTGGTTCAATATGACGTTTCAAATGATCACTGTAATAAGAACTAACTAATCATTAAAAATTTCATATCCCATTTTTCACCGAATTGTTTGAACTTTTTTAACCTGTTTCTACCATTAAAAAACTCATGACTCTTTTCTTTTTTCCCTTATATTGACATAGATACAGTGGCTTGTACCTTGAATGCATTGTATAATGACATGATAATGGTTGAAAATTGTTTAGAAAAACACTTAAGAATATTTGTATTTTTTTTCCCTGCATGCATATTAGTTTGGCTCTTGAAAGTTATATTATAATTTTATTATGGCATTTAATTTGCGGCTAGTTTTATAACTGCTTCATTATATACTTGAATAATGCAAAGATTCTTGATTTCCTTTTTGTTTTCAGGCAGTTATGAAAACGCTAATAAAGCTATCACTAAATAATCTACTATTACTAAATATACTGTAAGAGTTCTGAATGCTCTATTAAAACTCCCATAAAACAAAAATTAAGAAGTTCGTTTCAAGCTTTGTTTGCATGTTTTAATTGGAGCTCCCATTTTTAAACATTTTTGATAAGTTTTTGAAGTGTGTGTTATTTTTGAGGTAAATAAAAATATATTGAAATCTTTGAAGTTCTTCAATTCACCGTAAGTGGTATGAATATTTCCGCAAAATGAATAGATATTGAGTGGAAGGGCCCAACTAGTAGAAGAAAAAAATTGTTGCTTGACGTCATCATTAATTCAAAATGGCGGCTTCTCCTTTTCTTGTCGAAGCTTTAAATGACTAACAATTTCATGAGACATCCACATTATAGGTATTCGATGAAAAGGCTAAACGAGTAGAAATCGAATTTCGTTTAATGCGATTTTCAGTGATAAACAGCGTTTCGAACTCAAGCGAAATCCGCCGTCTTGAATTTCATGATGGCGTCAGATAGCGAAATTCGACTTCTTCTAGTTTAGCCCTTTCACTTATTACCAACTAGCTGATTTTACCCGGCCTTGCTCGGGTTCGCAAAAATATAAATCAAAATGAGTCATTTGACTTTTCAAAATTTTGGAAGCTTTATATTCATCATAATTAAAAAAAATTGGCGCATGTTTAGCCATGTGAAGTTTGTTAGTCTTTTTAAAGTTTTTATTGAGATTATTCACTGTGTTTATCGTTTTCATATTTAAGAAAAACTTATAGGTGTGAGGTTTAAAATTAAAGACATTCAAAATAATTTCCCTTGAATGCTTATTCATCCTATCACGAACAACATTTTTTTCACCCACCATTTTCAAGGAAGCTTGAATGGATTTGGCCTTATTTTTTTATCTTCAAATGATAATTTTTCTTATATCTTTCCTTTCCCTCATCTAATAAAAATTTCTTTTGGAGTTCATCCCCCTTTTCAAAATGGACGATCTCCCTGTACAATGGTATATTCAAGTTTCTGTGCTTAGAAATTTCTAAAAAGACTTCCGAATCTGAGTTTATGAGTACTTTTCCTTAAATGCTGAAAGTTCCACAAAGAGTTGTTTGAAGTTATCAAAAACAAATCATCTCTAAACCTGAAGTTACCATTATAATGTTAAGATTAAGGTTTTATTTTAATTAAATATCAATGTTTCTATTCTTGGGCACAAACAACCCATTAATTTGGGTGAAGGTGATCACTGTTAAAATTCTTAGATATCATGTGTTTGAATTCGCAGTACTTTACGGTTCTACCATAAGTTTTCTCAAAATTGGATGATAGAAATGAACACATTGATGACCAAAAATGATTCAAAAGTGACCATTGAATTGAATAATTCTAAAAATCTCAGATTTATTATATTTATTATCTTATCTATTTTCATCAAGATATTTTTAAATCTCATCTATTTTCTAATTCCCCGTTTAAATTCCCCGACGGCTTCCGAGGGATTCCAAAAATATGTTGATTCTTAGATGCTAGAATTTATTTAAAAAATGTTCATTCGTTTTTCAGCATTGATTCCTAAAAGTTATTCAGCTGAAGAAGACAATTCATTGTTCACTGATCAGTTCACTGTACATTCTTGTAGTCTCTCAAATCCCCTTGGCGGCGGTAGAGAGCGCTTTGAAAACCACTACAATTCAAGTTAATATATTTCTAACAGGCTTGTTGCAGACTCATTATTTCATCCAAATATATCCACGTGCTTTGAACAGTAGAAGGACAAAAAAAACCGCCAAAGTTTCTCCTTTCAAATACTTAATGCTCAGCAAGCTTTGAATTGCTGTCCAGTACACTTGAACTCTGAATGGTCGTTTCTAATGCCTGGCCCATGGAGATGGTGAAAAAAAACCCCGCCAAAGGAAACGAAAATCTGTTAGCAAAATGTGTGCCATGACTTTTGGTTTGTGTGAATAAAACCGAAAGTTGTATGGGAGGGTCCCTTTTCTTAGGTGGGAGGGGCTCATAACTATTACTAAAACCTTACCATGGTTCAACTACATCTCTGTACCAAATTTCAGGCTAATCGGTTCAGCGGTGTGGATTTGTATAAGGTGCATACAAACAAACATATATAGTCCAACTCATCTTTATATATTAGATGTTGTAAAGGTTTCATGTGATTTTCAGTCATTTACAGCTGGCATTCAACAGCGGAAGCCGCCATGTTGGATAAGTTCAGCGGAAGCTACCCTCTTGGATTTCAAGATGGCGTCAAATAGCAAAATTTGACCTCTACTCGTTTAGCCCTTTCACTCAATACCCAATCCCTTATTCATTTCCTTTAAAAAGTCTGTCCTCAGTTTGTACTGATGACTCAGAAATGAAGATCTCATCCTCATCCTCATCAGAGAGAAACGTCAAATTTAAGCTATTTATTGGCTTTTAAAACTTATAAGCTATTCATTTGACCATAATAAAGCTATTTAGCATTTAATTTAATAACGTCATGTTTATAAAAGCTTTGGTGATCAAAATTTAACAGCATCATAATTTTTTCGAAGATTAAAATAAAGCCTTGATGACGTTTTTTGAACAGGGCCAAATAGCCAGATTTTAGCTTAACTAAACTTTCCTTTAACATTTTTAACAATGCATACATCAATAATAGTATAAATATTAAAAAATTCTATATAATTATACAGGTTAGAGTTATTTTTCATTAATAGTTCGGTATTTCTTTAAAATCCTATATCTCGAACGAAGGTCCTGGAAGTCGTCACATTTTTTCATGAAGTTTAAAAAATAAATGGATTTTGATGGTTTCATTCTGAAGAAAAACTTTTTGATTTTGCTTAAATTATCTAGTTATTCTTTTTAACCACAAGCATAAGCATTGGTGAAAATTTATTAAATAGTAAGATATAAAATTAGAAGATGAAGTTTCCAGTACAAATCTGATTTATTTTCTACTCTTGTAACTCGACACAAGATCTTAAGGTTGAAACTTTGTTTTGAATCTGATATTAATGATGTTAAACAACAAACCAATCAAATGTAGTTACAACTGAATTTTCATTTGAAGATAAAGTACAAGTTCATGTCCAACAAAAATTTATCATTTATAATCTATTTCACCATTTTATTCAAGATTTCAATTTAACACAAATTAACAGAGTATTTTATTTTAAATTGAAATCTTGATTTTACAAACAATAAAATCTTTGAAACGATTCCAATTTTTTTATATTTCTGGTTTCTTGTAGTTGTGTTTCCAAACTGACTCTGATTGAATAAAATATAAAAATTCTGAACCCAGAATCAAAATTATGAAACTGCGATCTCCTGCAACTAGAATCTTTAATAAAATTCTCACATTGATTTTCAAGCTGAATCGTAATCTGAATTTACAATTTTATTTCCGACTCTGTACCCTGCCTTTTGAACCTGAGTTCAATAGAATTCAGATTCAGAATTTGAGAACGATTTTTGAAAATTATTTCCAGATTTCTTCTTTTGCCATCTCCTCCTTCTATATTTCCGAAAATTTCGAAGGGAGAAATGATTAAAGTTTGAGACTTTTGATAGAAAAATTTAAAAAAATTTCGTTGAAAGAGCGAAAGTCAAACAGTAGAAGTTGGGAATTGTATATTTTTTTGTATTCTAGAGTTTTGTATATTTTCGATCATAAATAACTAGTATTTTCGATTTTGTGCAATATAGAGTTTGTTGCGTGCTAGCTTTTGTGCAATTTATTGAAAATTTTGATTATATTTTTGATCTGCAACACACCCTCTGCCATCACCCGTGATTTTTCAGCACCAAGTGACAAAAGAAGGATATCAATTTTGTTCCTGCT
This sequence comes from Uranotaenia lowii, assembly GCF_029784155.1. Classification (NCBI taxonomy): domain Eukaryota; kingdom Metazoa; phylum Arthropoda; class Insecta; order Diptera; family Culicidae; genus Uranotaenia; species Uranotaenia lowii. Next base: position 11,247,880 of record NC_073693.1, read on the forward strand.
TTATTATGCACAAAATATTAGAATTTCTATCAGAGCCCTCAAAAAAAAAAAAAAAAATCTTTCAGTTATTTATTTGAAGTTCAACTTGTGAATCTAAATGGAAACTGTGAATGATGGAATATGAAACTGTTTCATATTTTTCAATTCTGGATCTCATGGATTATGAAACTTCCGATTCTGCATAGGAAGTAAAAATATCAGTTCCATTTCTTAAAAATGGTTTGTAATTTTAATATTTTCTTTTCATATTCCCAAATGGTGTGTTTCGATTTTATAATATGGAAAGTGATACTAGTTTAACTTGAAAATTAAAAAACCAAAATTTGAATCAGGGTTTTCTTCCAATGGAGGTCCAAACTGAAATTCAAGAACAATAAATTAAGTACAGAACCCGAAATCTGATCACATACATCAAATTTTAAGGTTTATAAGCAAATTTGGATTCACAAAATCGGAAATGATTCTAACTTAGACTTTCCAGATATTTTTTCGTAATATACGGGCCGTACAAATAAAGACTGTTTTCCCAAATATCCGCCAATATCAAAATTATTCATAAAGATCACGAAAAAAAACCATTCAAACATTGTTTTTTTTTTTATCGAAACACATCAGTCAAAATCACATTTAAAGTTTCCAAAAACCGTTCATGTTAAAGTTAATTTCTAAAAAAATTTATCAACAAATTTTCATGCAAAATACAAAATTCAAATGACTTTATTTAGATGTTTGTTTGATTTAGCAAATAAGGTAAAAAAAATCGGGCAAAATCTGAATAATCTGGATCAGTGCTGGTGCTTAGTCATCTTATTATTTGATACTCGGTACTAAATTCCCATTTACAAGTGAGAAATTGGTTGCCGTAAAAAATTCTATGTTTTTGCGACAAAAAATTCTGCCTTTCTGTGATTTTACCCAAAAATTCTGTGATGGTTTTCTATGATGGAAATAGCATCAATTCCTATGGAAAGTCATGAAAAATAGAGTATTTTTTTTTTTTGGTAAGTCATGAAAATAGAGTCATGAAAAATAGAGTCTTAATAAACATTACCAATCTTATCATGTTTTTCCAAAACAAAGCTGAAATTCCAAAATTTATGTTGACATAAAAATACAAAATTTAAAAAATCTGTGAAATCTGTTAATAATTTTAAAATTCTTTGTTCTGTGACACAGAATCTGTGATGAAAATTTGCGAAAAATTCTGTGAAATTCTAGATTTTTCTGTGATTTCGGCAACATTGGTTCTGAGTCGAGATTTTTTTTTGAATCATTTTGATCGTTCCTCAAAACTTGATTAAGGGTTTGAAAATTTGAGTAAAGAGAAGAACGTTTCGCTTGACATTTTTTAACCCTCAGGGGGGGTTTAACCCTCAAATACCCCTCCGTTCCTACTGCCATAACTCTTTACTTTAATCTGATTTTGCTTAAATAAACAATTTTAAATCAACCGTCGGCTGATTTGAGCCACAAGAGAAGCATTTTTTATATTGCTTTGGCGACCGTCAAAACTTGAATGAGAGTTTTTCATTTTTCTTTTTAGCCAATTTATTTATGCAAATTCATATGTGTGGTGAAAAAAATTCAGTTGAGATGAGTATGGGAAAACGATTTAAAAAATTGCAAATTTCATACAATTTACAGTCTTAAAATGTAACTCTTGTTTGCCCTTAAATTGAGGTGTTAATTAGCCGCAATCCGAAGATCAATATGAGCCTGTAGTGCATTGTAATTTTCGGCTTTCGGAAAATGTTATACCCTCAGGATGACATCTTCATTCCATTGGCGACCGTCACAATTTGAATCAATAAGTTTCAACTTGCTCGCTGGCATTGAGTTTATGAAAAGTCACGTTCAGCTAATCCTTAAAAAGGTTCGTAAGCTGAGACCTATAGACCTATACAGTTAAGAGAGAGGTGTAAGCTGGTAACATGTCGCTTTTGTCAATTTGGTCAGCAAGTCAGCAATCCCTAACGAACGAATCTGCGAAAAAAACTTGTTGATTAAGATGAAGAAAGGGATTATCAACCCGATTGAAATAATATACTTAAGGTTTCCAGAATTTTTTCAGCACATATCTGGGACGTAAAAATCTGGGAAATTTTATCTAAAACCCTGGTAAAATCCAGGCATTTGTTATCGAAATTATCGACCAAAACCAAATTTGCCCGGAATAGTAATTAAGACAAAATAAAATTGAAAATTTTTTTTTTCTCATCGAAACTTATCACCAGATTTTAAATCGTATTTTAGGCTTCTAAGAAAACCCCCTTCAATACAATTTGTTTTCTTTTTTGTTAGGTTTCGCAACTGGTCTGGCAACCTGAAGTATACTAGATCGAAGATGTAACATGTGTTTCACAGGAAATTTTCATCTTTTTGAAACAAGTTTTGTCCAATTTGGGCTACTCTATTGTACATTTTATTAATACTTACAACGTTCTCGCTTTCGAAATAGGCGATGCGATTCGATTTGTCATGGACTTCGTTTCGTTCGTACAATACCATCTGTGACCGACAAATGCCTTTTTCCTGAAGCTTTTTTTTAAACCTGAAACATAAGAGCAGTACATTGGTAACTAAAATCCAAAACTTGTTCTATCACTCTACATTTTTCATGCATGTTCTACCATAGAAATTCGTTCAAATAGTTTCCTGACAATTGGCAATTGTTCATGTCTCGAAATGGGCCAGAAGTTGAAAATAAATACTACAGAACTTTCATGGATTGGAAATCATAGTCGATTGGAAATCATTGTCGATTACAACATTTCAATTTTCACTCACGTGTCGTTAACAATCGAAAGGGGAAAAAAACTATTCGAATCTGACACACATCCGACTAATTTCGAAACTATTTCACCGGAAAAGAATGCAGCCACTTGATTTTGATCGGACCAAATGGAGTGGAAAATTGATGTTTTTGTATTGGCTTATCCAAAGGGGAGTCAAGCACTTACTTTCCACTGCTATTTTGTTTCCCCAGCAGCCTTTTATCAATTGTTGTTTCAAAAATCGGGTCATTGAGTGCTTGTGTGCTTGGAAAAATAGCAAAAGAAAAGACCAACTGCAGCTTAACAGAAAAAACAACGATCACACTTCCGGAAAAAGTGCTTAAACTTTGTAAAAAAAGAACGAAAATCAACACCGGGTTCCGGTTCTGTTTGGTGTTCAATAAAATGAAAATTGAAATGCGGTTTTTTTGTGCTTCGATCTATTCATTGGGTAGCAGCATGTATGCAAAATCGATTGAAGCACACGAGAAAGAGGAAAAATCACACAAAAGTACATGCTTGGGAGTTTCGCTTTTTTTTTATCGTATTGGACTATCGGGAACAGCCATCGATGGTTATTTCGCAATGTCACCACAAAAGTAATTGTTTTTCGACAGTTTTAAAATTCCATTGCTCTAATTTGTTGGAAAGGGTGATGCCATGCATGAACACATGAAATGAAAATCATTTAATGGATCATGATATAAAAATAAACATGGAAACTATAGATATTTCAGATTCTGCTTTAGTTGGTCCTTCCTGTTTTTTTCTGGTTGTATCTTTATTTCTTGTAGACAAACCGTTGATAAAAATTGACCCAGCAATTAATCTTTGTGATATTCTATTAATTTTATGATTCCATATTATAATTCAAAATGCAGCTTCTGGGTTCAAAAATTGAAAATTTTCGTGAAGAATAAAATCACAATCACATATCATAATCTCAAGGTTAAAAATACAGCTCTCGTAAACAGTGTTGTAGATTTCCATAAAATTCAAATTAAACACTTTGACACTCTTTGAAAGAATACGATTTCGTTTAGAAATGCCCAATTTCATGCAAAGATTTGATTTCGATAATCGGACTTGTGTAAAAACGAATTTTTGTTTGGTTTTGGAATTAAGAAATCATTTACCACCTCAGACTCATATTTCAAAATATTTTTTTTTATTTTTTTTATTATCATAAGGCTCAAACCTCATAAAGCATGGATCATCTTAAATCTGGACTCAATTGGAACATTGTGATTTTCTTTGACGATTTATTTCTTCTACTTCTTCTGAAAATAAACACCATCCTCTGGAACTGTTCTACCATCACTCGCTCGCAACACGTGTCCCACTGCATTGGTGAGGAGGCGCCGCCCCGCGTAAATTTTCATTCAACAGTGCCAAGCGGAACGTAGCGTTTAATCACGAGAATATGTCGCCCGCGTATGCCTTCAGGGCAGCAAGTAGCAGTCAATAGTAGCAGCAAACTTGTTGGTGCGGGCCACTCAAACGCCCTCCAACAAACGGTAGAACCCAAGTGCCGACCTTCCCGCCAAGTCCACCCGCCACGTGGTCCACCCGGACGACGACGATGGCCGCACGGAAGGCGCTTCTGAACTGCGAGGCCATGTTTTCCGAACCGTGACAAGAGCTTTGTCGCGCCGTTCAGCAACTAATTCAACACTTCTCTTAGAGTGATTGTATGTGTGGGTTGTGTTCATGTTCATAATTCTGGTCGGATTGTTGGAATACCTAGCGACCGACTGCTTGTGGATGGATACACATATTCGTTTCGGAGTAGATGCGTGTACGATGAGAGTATCAGACAGAATACGACTTCATTTAGGCCTCAACGAGGTTATGTTCTTTGGGGTCTGGTAGAACTTTACCGGAACGTTCGATGGACAGTCAAACAGACATGTTGAAGTCCTCAGGGACTTAAAAATTCGTGTTTTGAAAACCAGAATATGTTATTCTTAGGTTATGATTATTTCTCTGTTTAGTCTTTAAGTCTAAAAAGAAAAATAATCATAACCCAACACCAATTTTCGAAGAAATTTTTTCAAATTTTTCTGGGGTTGTCAACAATGGAGGTTCACAATTTTTTTTCGTTTTGTGGTCTAGTGTAATCAATCGATTGACAAGAAGATGCACCCGTATAAAGGAACAATTTTGTAAAAATTACAGAAAAGCGATTTAAATTTTCATATATATTTCGGGCAAGAACACCTTGTGAAAGGAATAAGCTTATATTTTTCATCAATACCAAAATTGCTCTCGATTTTTGTGCATTTAAATTTTAATTTATCGAATGTTTTAAAATGAAGTATACATTCTCGCTCTCGAGAAAATTTCTCTCTATATTGCATGCATATATTGCGCATATTGGGCTCAAAAAGTCAGAATGGTAGCTAATAACCAGAACTGAGAAGAATGTATCACATTCTCATATTCATCCCAAATTGTTAAACTAGTACTAAACCAGTTATCATTACCAGTAGTGCCTATCATACAAATTTGGTGTTTGAGAAGACTAAATAGAGATATTTATTCAATAATGAAATGAGTCAATGTTTAGAAGCACCACTCTTAGTTTGAAGTCGGTGCTTCAATGCAAAATAAATACAATCTGCGACCAAAAATAGAGCCATATTCAAATGATTTTAGCAAAATTTGTTTAGTTTCCAGAGAACATCTTTTTTTTTGGCACCACCCTAATCCACAGTATATAAGTTCCTTTGTTTTTGTAAAGGTTAACTTCATCGGAAGCGTAGGAAATTCCGAAAACTCAATTTGTGAAATATTCAGATAACAGTTAGCGCTCTGATTAAATATTCCGTAGACAATTGGCAAACGGAAATAACTCCTTCGAATATGTGGTATCTAAATATGTTCAGCACGCGTTGAGTTAATGAACTTCTTATTCAATTACATTGTCAGTCCAGCAAGAAAGCATCTAGACAAAGGTAAATATGGAAATTGTATGTATTTCAAACCGGCCATTGATAAAATTGATAAAATTGATAAAATTGATAAAATTTATAAAATTGATAAAATTGATAAAATTTATAAAATTGATAAAATGGATAAAATTGATAAAATTGATAAAATTGATAAAATTGATAAAATTGATAAAATTGATAAAATTGATAAAATTGATAAAATTGAAAATTTGATGTACTGGAAATGATTGGCAAAATTGGCATTTAAAATTTTGATAACTTTGTCTTTCATTTTGTAAATTTTGTTTTAATGTGGCATATTCGTCAATTTTGTAAATATTTATAAATTTGTCAGTCTTACCATTGATGCAAATTTTGTAATATATGTCTTTCTTCTAGTTTTTTTTCTGATTGGTCAATTTTGGCCATTTTTCCAATTGTGTCAATATTGCATTTTTTGTCAATTTCATCAATTTTGTACTTTAAGTCAACAATGTCAATTTCGTTAAATATGAAAACTTTGTCAATTTTCTAATTAACAGTTTTGTCAATAGTGTCAATTGGGTCAATATGATCATTTATGTAACTTTTGTCCATTTCGTGAATTAATCATTTATGTCAATGATTTTTGTTAATTTTTTTTAAGTTTTATATACTTTGTCAAATTTATCAACTTAATCAATTTTGTCAAATTTCATAATTTTATCAATTTTGTAAAAAATCAAGTTTGGCATGAATTCAGCAAATTTGGTCAACTTATTTATTTTTGACATTTTTTGTCGTTTTTGCTTCATTTTCCTTTTTTTCTTCATTTGTATGATTTTTGTCATTTTTGTCGTTTTCGTCTTTTTTGTTATTTTTGTCAGTTTTGTCAATACTTTCTAAATTTTCATTTTTGTTTATTTTTTTATCTGATCTGTTGATTTTTTCAAATTTTTTATTTCTGTCGGTGAATTTTGTCAATTTTGTTATTTCTGTCAGTGAATCTCGTCAATTTTGCTAATTTTGCCCATTTTGTGTATTTTGTCATTTTATCAATTTTGTCAAATTTTGTTAATTTCATCAATTTTTTTTTCAATTTTGAGATTTTTTACAAAAATATCAATCATTGCGTTTGAGATCCAGTCTTAAATGTTGCAATTGAAAAAGTCATTCTTGGGACTTATCAACGAATAGGGGTAGATGGTGAAAAATCATGAAAACTAAGTCGTTTTTCGTAAGGTTACCTTTCGCCATATCAATCACCTGATTAATTGGGTTTTAATACAATCATCCAAGTCATCAGCCTATTTGCTAGACCTACGAATTCGGTTGATTAATCGGCTGATGCCCAGCAAAAACTTCCATAAGTGGCCTATTAGTCAGAACAAAAATCAGCCAACGCACCCTATGCGACTTTACTGAAAAAGTAGTAAAGACGTCGTACACAAATTACGTAACGCAAAAAATCTAGAATTTAGACCCCCTCTCCCCCCTATGTAACAATAAGTAACGTTTGATATGACCCCCTTCTATAGTTACGTGACGCTAAATACCCCCCCCCCATATTCAATTTTGAAATTTAAAGTTAAAGTACACAAAAATTTATTTGATTTTAGTTACACTGCACATAAACACTGAATGAGCTGCAGTCGATGACGTGACAGTAAAAAAAACATAACAGCAAAGCTAACTTCGTTTCATTCGCGCAGTGCGGTTTTTCTGAATCAAACTTAACCACCATTGACGCTTTCGAACAAGGGGTGCGTAGATTTGCTCGCCAAAAAAAAGAAAATTACAATTCTTTTCTTTATGTTTTTTTCCATTAATTTGTTACGTAACTGAACCAAGTACCCCCCCTCCCCCCTTTGTAACAGCAAGTAACGCAGATTCAACTCCCCTCTCCCCCCTACATGCGTTACGTAATTTGTGTACGACGCCAAAGTAGTTTGCATTACCTATCGGGAATGCTCAATTGGCTTCAGCAAATGACAAGTCGGGTTGGCTCCCGTCATCGTCTTTGCCAGACTGTAAGAAAAATAACGATAGCAACAACAACCTAATAATCGTATAGAACAATGTTGGAAGGTTTTGAAGAATTCCGGAAAAGTCCGGATGATGAACTTTATAAATGATGATTTTTTTTGGTCACCAGATCGCGATAGTGCAGATTGTTAGTTGATAAAATAATCAACATTTTTGAACCCTATTAATGCCTGAGACCATTTTGGTAAATAGTATCGGCAGTACTACGTTCTATGTTCTGTTTACATCCACTTTCGTAGCGTTCCGCACTTTTCAACTACTAATTCGAACTGTTTCCTGCCATTTTTTCACGAAAATTTCAAATGTTTTGTAACAAAAGTCATGTCCAATCTCAAAGCTTTGTAAATGTCTGGAAGAAATATCAAAAGTCTGGAAGTCTGGAAACATTAAAAAACTGTCTGAAGAAAATCCAAAAAGTCTGAAAGATCCAGACTAAATGTGGAAGGTTGACATCACTGATTGCACAGATTGTGGATACGAACGAAAGCTGTGCTACTTAACACGTTCGTCGCCACGAACCCATATTCGGGTGACGGGTGTATTTCCTGGGGGTGCCCGTCACATCAAAAAGCGTGTGACGCTCTTTTACTTGAGTTTACTGCTCAGCTTCGCCACACGTTTCAAATATGGGAGTTCTCCCTCCTTGCTTTCTCTCTCTGAAAATTTCTTTGGGCTCGGCTAGTAAAACTATCAAAATGAGCGTGGCGACGAACGTATTAAGGGGTTTTTAGGGGAGAGAAAAAGGAACGAAAAAACGAGCTTCTCATGCCGTTCTTTCTCAAGAAGGAATATGAGACACATTATTTCTATGCACGAACGGGCGTGAGAGAAGTTGAGATGTTGGGCATCGTCCGCGTTCCTTATGTCGTTTTCCCTTTCTCTGAGCAATTTGTGCTTGCGGGTATAGCATTGGGTGAACTTTTGATCTTACAATCGCTATCGTAGCATACAATGTAAGAATGAAATTCCTATGATTGACTAATTTTAATTCGGAATTGTATCTCTTGGTGCAATCTACATTATGAATTTTATGAAATGGAACTTAAGTTCTAATTTTTGAAATTGGTTCGGCCGAAAGTTGAACAATCGTCAAAGTAGTAATGATCAAAATTGTCTAATTTATAACTTTGATTTTGACATTGACGCCAATTTTGTTTGTTTTTCTTTTTGTTATTCTTTCAATTTTGTCGATTCTAATGCGAGCGCGCCCATCGCTTAAACGTCATAAAAAATATGACGTCATAATTTTGATCATCTTGATTAGTGATTGCTGAATGTTGCTAGCAAGCCAAATGGAAAAGTTTTTTGGAGTGAATATTTTTATGATATTTACTGTGAAAAAATAGAAAATTTAAACTATTTTGTAATTTTTTTCATTCTTTCAGAGATTGTAGAGAAAAAAAAAACATTTTTAGAGATAAAAATCATTTTAATTGGGCAGCCCAAGGTGTAGCTCAATCCAAATATTTACTAAACAGTGATTTAGAAATTTTGAAATACGAAAAAACTTTGCGGCCCGTTTTCTCGAAAGCGTATTTACATTACTCTGATTCAAAGCGCCTTAATTTATACTGTTTAAGAATGAGTAGATCATTTTTCGGTGCAGCGATTTTTTTTATGATATTTGTTTTACCTTCATTAAGACTTTCTTCTAAATCGAAATAAATTGTTATCACGGTCAGGGTACTCTTATATTATATAGTTTTCTTAATCAAATGGACCAAAACCAAAGTCAAACATGCTCTCATAAATGCTGGTTTTCAAAAATTATTAGCTTTGTCCTTTTTTGAGAAGCGTTAATTTTTTAAAGCGTCCCTTATTTTCGTGAGCCTCATGTATGACGATTGACGAAGGAGAGCTTTTGTATATCAGAGATCTTAAAAAAATGGACAAATGGTAACGCTTTTAAAAGCCAGTATTTTGGACAGCATGTTTGACATTGGTTTTGATCCATTTGATTAAGATAACAAAATTAAATGATTTCCTATTTTTGTCTTCTAAACATGGGTCTCCTATACATTGTAAACCTACAGTGTGATAGTTTTTCCTCGACACGTCCTTCCAAATGATGGGCACAAACAAGCTGCGACAGAATGTAGTTACCCAGAACGATGACAGTACGTTACGCTTTATTAACCATGCACAAATCCACCGCAACCAAAGCAGATTCTAGCGTGATTCTTCGATTCTGTCGTCGTTGCGTCGTCGTCGTCATCGTATGGAATATGGGTTGTGATTTTTCGTTATCATCCTGTTCGGTATGAACCAACTTTCGCTCGAGATTGATCCGAGAGGAAGTAAACTAAAAATAGCTAACTCATTAAAATTTTGTGAAAATTATTGGTTGTTTTTTTCCTGTCTTCCATGATTAACTGAAAGCAAATGTATGAAACTGAAAGAAAAATTTTACAGTAAAAAACGTTTCAATATACACTTTAGATCGGGTTACGCTAACATGGTACCGTGGAATGGAATGTGAGGACGTTTTGATGTTATTGGAATTCCATGCGTTTGTCCTACAACAACAACGATAAAGTGATGATTTATAGAAATGTGGGTAATGCAATACAATTTCTCTTATTCTCATAAATCAGCTGGAGCTCCCAGCTCAGTTGATAACATTTTGTTCCGAAGATATTCACAAAATTCCACCGGTCTAACTTTGTGCTGCTATGGAATGACTAACAGTTCGTTTGTTGTTAAGCTTGAGTTAGAAAAATTTCTTTTCTGACATTCTCAGAATTAACCTCAATGGAACTGTGTAGGAATCCTCGAAATTTTCAGAGCAGATACACTTTATCACAAGATCACACAAAGTGGTGTGCAAATTTCATTTTGTTCCAATGCCACTCGAAGCTGCTTATCGTAACTGGCCTTTGGCATGCAAGTCGGCCATCAATGATGACCTGCTGCTCTTTTTTTTAAGTAATAAACCCTAAACTGAAACTATTTTAGCACCATGCGAAACATTAAAAACTTATCATAATAGCAGTAATTAACCTGGAAGAAACAGCCCGTCGTCGTTGTTTTTGATGGGTTGCGGCCAACTTGAAGTAGGGAAGGGGTGTCTAGCTGTAGATCAAAAACGAACTCTCGGCCATCATATCAGAGAATGGATCAGATTAAGCGCATGCAATCTCCGGTTAAGGCGTTTAAAGAAACTTAAACGCAAGTTAGAAAATGGCAAACCGTTCTTTTCCTTCCCCAGATCGGTAGCGCACTTGATGCCAACTTTGGAACATAGAGTGTTTCAACTGAAGCAATTTTCGTTGCATTTGTTTGAAACAAATTGTTTCTCGGAAAACAAAATATTTTTGACGCGGAACCTTCAAGTTGATGCCATTAAGTAAAAAATGTCTTTCTGAACTTTAATTCAATTCTTAATCTGCTCAAACCCTGACAAGTCTTATGAAATATTTCGCACAATAGCGCAGCCTTAAAATTGCGTGAAAACCAGCAAATATTAATCAACTTAATGGTTCGAAAGTAGTTTCGGTAATTCTTTCATATGGACCGCCCTAAATTATTCACACCTGACCGAGTCGTGTGTGAACTTTACCGGTGAGCTTTTCCTCACCCATTTGGCGCGCTGCAGATGATGGCGTGACTCTCCAAGAAGCAAGAAGTGGAGTGAGATTTCTTTCGCGTGCTTCGAAGAGTATTTCAAAGTCTTGTTAGGGCTTGCGTCGTCCCTCCGCCATCTGACTGTGGCCAACCGGAACCTCTTCAGTCAGTCTGCCGGCAGAAGAAACTTTCCCGAGGAACCCCTAACCGAGTCTCTAAATTAATGATCATCTTCTTCGCCCTGGCGGGCAGGTGGAATGAAATCTCTCCAAGCCAAATGGTGTGTATGTTTTGAACCTTTACCCATGTGGTGGGTTTTTGGGTGGCTCAAAAATCTTGTTCTAGCAGGGTTTGGGTCGAAGGATATTCAAAATGACTATGAAAATTTAATCACTTTCCAAAATGGGATTCTGTTGTTAGTTCCCCGGGTTTGTGTGGTGGGCCAGAGAGAACACAAAAAAGGGGTTCTCTGTGGGATGACTAACACACGCAATTACGATAAATAAAAGTGACCGCATTGTTTTCCCTCAGCCATTTTCCCTGGCGAAGGAGTGAGGCGTGAGTTTTCCGGTGATTTCTTCTCTAAGAGCCATTCCGGTTCTCGGTTCTCGAGATTCTAAGCAGTTTCTAGTACGTAAATGTTCCGGGCTCTTGAGTATCCCCCTCTCTTATCTTCTGGTGTCATCGTTATTCACCAGATGACACTGCTGGAGATAAACGACTGAACAATTCTACTGGAAGCTAGAGAGCTGCTCTTCGCCCGGAAGCTTATGATGCGTGTAACGACTTTTCCCTAATCTCTTTTACGTTTGATTTATCTTCTCCGCAAAACTATCTACTACAGAACGAAGATCATCGGGGCAAAAGTCATAAATCTATCATGTCACGGTGCAAATGATCCGATTAAACATATCATAAAATATTTATTGTACCGACCCAACGTAAGCTCTACCAAATATCAATCAATGTTTCTTAAACAGCTGAAAACTGTGGAATTGTCAAAATTGTCAAAATTTTCAAAATTGTCAAAATAGTCAAAATTGTCAAAATTTTCAAAATTGTCAAAATAGTCAAAATTGTCAAAATTGTCAAAATTGTCAAAATTGTCAAAATTGTCAAAATTGTCAAAATTGTCAAAATTGTCAAAATTGTCAAAATTGTCAAAATTGTCAAAATTGTCAAAATTGTCAAAAATGACAAAATTGACAAAATTGTCAAAATCGTCAAAATCGTCAAAATTGTCAAAATTGTCAAAATTGTCAAAATTGTCAAAATTGTCAAAATTGTCAAAATTGTCAAAATTGTCAAAATTGTCAAAATTGTCAAAATTGTCAAAATTGTCAAAATTGTCAAAATTGTCAAAATTGTCAAAATTGTCAAAATTGTCAAAATTGTCAAAATTGTCAAAATTGTCAAAATTGTCAAAATTGTCAAAATTGTCAAAATTGTCAAAATTGTCAAAATTGTCAAAATTGTCAAAATTGTCAAAATTGTCAAAATTGTCGAAATTGTCGAAATTGTCAAAATTGTCAAAATTGTCAAAATTGTCAAAATTGTCAAAATTGTCAAAATTGTCAAAATTGCCAAAATTGTCAAAATTGTCAAAATTGTCAAAATTGTCAAAATTGTCAAAATTGTCAAAATTGTCAAAATTGTCAAAATTGTCAAAATTGTCAAAATTGTCAAAATTGTCAAAATTGTCAAAATTGTCAAAATTGTCAAAATTGTCAAAATTGTCAAAATTGTCAAAATTGTCAAAATTGTCAAAATTGTCAAAATTGTCAAAATTGTAAAAATTGTCAAAATTGTCAAAATTGTCAAAATTGTCAAAATTGTCAAAATTGTCAAAATTGTCAAAATTGTCAAAATTGTCAAAATTGTCAAAATTGTCAAAATTGTCAAAATTGTCAAAATTGTCAAAATTGTCAAAATTGTCAAAATTGTCAAAATTGTCAAAATTGTCAAAATTGTCAAAATTGTCAAAATTGTCAAAATTGTCAAAATTGTCAAAATTGTCAAAATTGTCAAAATTGTCAAAATTGTCAAAATTGTCAAAATTGTCAAAATTGTCAAAATTGTCAAAATTGTCAAAATTGTCAAAATTGTCAAAATTGTCAAAATTGTCAAAATTGTCAAAATTGTCAAAATTGTCAAAATTGTCAAAATTGTCAAAATTGTCAAAACTGTCAAAATTGTCAAAATTGTCAAAATTGTCAAAATTGTCAAAATTGTCAAAATTGTCAAAATTGTCGAAATTGTCAAAATTGTCAAAATTGTCAAAATTGTCAAAATTGTCAAAATTGTCAAAATTGTCAAAATTGTCAAAATTGTCAAAATTGTCAAAATTGTCAAAATTGTCAAAATTGTCAAAATTGTCAAAATTGTCAAAATTGTCAAAATTGTCAAAATTGTCAAAATTGTCAAAATTGTCAAAATTGTCAAAATTGTCAAAATTGTCAAAATTGTCAAAATTGTCAAAATTGTCAAAATTGTCAAAATTGTCAAAATTGTCAAAATTGTCAAAATTGTCAAAATTGTCAAAATTGTCAAAATTGTCAAAATTATCAAAATTGTCAAAATTGTCAAAATTGTCAAAATTGTCGAAATTGTCAAAATTGTCAAAATTGTCAAAATTGTCAAAATTGGAAAATTGGCAAAATTGACAAAATTGTCAAAATTGTCGAAATTGTCAAAATTGACAAAATTGTCAAAATTGTCAAAATTGTCAAAATTTGACAAAATTGTCAAAATTGTAAAAATTGTAGAAGTTGTCTTAATTGTTAAAATTGTCAAAATTGTCAAAATTGTCAAAATTGTCAAAATTGTCAAAATTGTCAAATTGTCAAAATTGTCAAAATTGTCAAAACAGTCAAAATTGTCAAAACAGTCAAAATTGTCAAATTTTTCAAAACTGTCAAAATTTTCAAAATTGTCGAAATTGTCAACATTTTTAAAAAATAACATATTCCCAAAATTTACACAAATTTTTGTGCTTCCAAATACACATGAGTTTCAGAAGTATTTGCACTATTATGATCAATCATTATTGCTGTTTCTGTTCAAAATTGAAGTCGTTTATAAATGTGAATGATTGACATTGACAGAAATTTTTGTATTTGGTCCAACAAGTGAAAATTGTCAGCAGAGTCGAGTCAATTTAAGAAATAGCTCAATGAATATAACACCTGTAATTTTGTTTCTTATCCCTCTGTCGTGTTCTGTTTAGTGAATCTTATTTGCCTCGTTTCTTGTTTCATCGGTTGGGCAAGTGTTTAGTTGATTTCATTTTGAAGAATTTTATGTGTTTTGAAAATTAAGTGAATTTTGTAAAATAAATAAAGCTTTTTGGTTGAGTCAAAAATTTGTAGAATTTACTACTGAACTCAAAAACACTTCGACTCAGAATTCTGAAATAAAACTCAATCATAACCACCACTCGTAAGTGGATCTGATCACTTGCTTCAGAATTGAGGATTTGGAAAAATAACTAGTCGATTGAGGCTTGCAGCAGTGGTCATCCACTTGAAGCACTGGGAATTCAATTCCAGGAATGACCGGGTCCAGATAGCTTTGATGAAAAAAATCCTCTTCTTCGGTCAGGAAAAGCAGAAAGATTCGAAACAGAATTGATGCAAAAGTAGTAAGATGGTTCAAAACGGAGAAGAGAAAAGGTTTCACCAGGGGAAAATTCAATTATCTTTGCTCCGAAACTGAGATAACAATTGTTGGGAAACCTGAACAGGGCAAAAAAAAAACTGTTGGAATGAGAAAATTTCGAATCTTTATGGGTTGAATGTTACGGATTCTGTTTGTACTGGTTTGTCAGTTCGTTAGAATCAAGTGATAAAAAATCGTGTTTTTTTACGACATTCATCCCGTGTTTTTGCTTAGGTATGGAGCATAATTTGGGAAGAGAATCAAGAGCTCAGGTACGAGCCATAAATGCCATCGTAAATTTTCATCCAGAAAAAACAGTTTATTCTATCGATTTTTTCTTAGATTGAAAAACCGACTAGAAGAAATTCAAATTTTAGGAAAAAAGCGATTTTGGGATCCACCTTTCAAAAATGGAATTTTGACTTTTGACTTTCAACATTCGATTTTCGACTTTCGATTTTCGACTTTCGATTTTCGACTTTCGACTTTCGACTTTCGACTTTCGACTTTCGACTTTCGACTTTCGACTTTCGACTTTCGGCTTTCGGCTTTCGACTTTCGACTTTCGACTTTCGACTTTCGACTTTCGACTTTCGACTTTCGACTTTCGACTTTCGACTTTCGACTTTCGACTTTCGACTTTCGACTTTCGACTTTCGACTTTCGACTTTCGACTTTCGACTTTCGACTTTCGACTTTCGACTTTCGACTTTCGACTTTCGACTTTCGACTTTCGACTTTCGACTTTCGACTTTCGACTTTCGACTTTCGACTTTCGACTTTCGACTTTCGACTTTCGACTTTCGACTTTCGACTTTCGACTTTCGACTTTCGACTTTCGACTTTCGACTTTCGACTTTCGACTTTCGACTTTCGACTTTCGACTTTCGACTTTCGACTTTTCGACTTTCGACTTTCGACTTTCGACTTTCGACTTTCGACTTTCGACTTTCGACTTTCGACTTTCGACTTTCGATTTTCGACTTCCGACTTTCGACTTTCGACTTTCGACTTTCGACTTTCGACTTTCGACTTTCGACTTTCGACTTTCGACTTTCGACTTTCGACTTTCGACTTTCGACTTTCGACTTTCGACTTTCGACTTTCGACTTTCGACTTTCGACTTTCGACTTTCGACTTTCGACTTTCGACTTTCGACTTTCGACTTTCGACTTTCGACTTTCGACTTTCGACTTTCGACTTTCGACTTTCGACTTTCGACTTTCGACTTTCGACTTTCGACTTTCGACTTTCGACTTTCGACTTTCGACTTTCGACTTTCGACTTTCGACTTTCGACTTTCGACTTTCGACTTTCGACTTTCGACTTTCGACTTTCGACTTTCGACTCTCGACTTTCGACTTTCGATTTTTGACTTTCAACTTTGACTTTCAATATTTTGCTACCAATTTCAACTTTCAATTTTGGCACAGTCTGATAAAGATAGTGATCAAATTTAAGACAGTAACCTTTACCTGGCGAGGGATCAACAAGCTAATCGTCGTCACAGTCGGATAGTTTCCTCCGAAATTCCACCAAAAGTTGCCACTTTCAGGTATCTTGGTGGTTTCACACAACCTAAAAATTGGGACAAATTAATTAATATTCCATAACGACGATGATGTGTTGATTTTCCAGCCATTTCTCGAAACACCTTGTGGCACAAGGTGTCAGAAACAGTGGTTTTTGTTCACCGTTTCGTTTTCCGGAAGCTTTGATGTTGTGAGCGTTTCAGTAACTTTTCGAACCCAGTAAACAAGCAGTGCCCATGTTGATGTGGGTATGTGAGCTGAGCATACTAAATGTAGGTACATGTGTATGTGTAGCCAGGCAATATTGCTTGGATGTGTCATTTTCATTCGGCTGGGGAAAAGGTAAAACTTTGTTGCGGTTTGATCCTTGTCACCTTCCCTTGTTACCTGCCCTGTTCAGGAACCAAGTCAAAGTTGTGGGTGTAAATAACACTAAATTAAGGTTCCAGACTGGATTGAAAAATTCCTCAATCAATTTGATTGACGCTTTTGCCTTTGGTGCTCGGAAAACGTAAGAAAGATTTCAACAAGGCAAATCTTGCACAGCTTTAAACATACATATGTCTGAAGCTATCTAGAAAAAGGTTACTTTCTTCGCTGGAGATGGGTTTTAAGGTACACATCCAATTCTATCAAGATGTTAGGTCAAAATGCCTCAACTTGTTCCCCTGGAGCAGGTCAAATTCTAAGGAAAAAGTTGCATTAAAGCGAAATGTATTCCGAATCTTAAAAGACGAAACTTTTTAAATTTTTCTATGCTTTGAGAAATCTTCAAAATCGCCTTGTAATTAAAAAACGGTGTTAATTTCGTTTTGTTTTTTAGTTTCGTTTTGTTCAAGAATTTGTCGTTATGAAAGAGTACGTAAAGCTTTGCTTACTATTAAAAAATATTTCAAATTTGAATTCAGGGTAGTCGTGAATGATGCGCATGACAAGTCGTGCAAATCGTAATTTAATACAATCCAAATAAAGGATATGTTTGCTAATGTACCTACATATATGGCCTCCAAAATGATACGTATATACTGGTTTTGCTACATTATATACGATATGTTTACACGTATATTTGCACGTATATTTGCACGTATATTTGCGTTGCAAATTCGAAATACCCACCAAATGGTTGTCTGGGTTACCCGTTTCTTCAAAAGTTTGCTTACTCCTGTGATAGACTTATTTAATATTTATGTACGAATTGTACTCTAAATTGAATTTTTAAAAAACTGGAAGTGATGTAGAGGTTTTTAAAATTTTTATTTACAATATCTGTTTGTTCCCAAATTCATTACCTTATACAACATGAAATAAATAAAGCGAGAACAAATGTTCAGAATGGAACCTGCAACCAAAAATTCGAAAAATTGTTAACACAAATCGATTCAACCTTTCGTCGTTTGTTCATGGATCGGCCGTTGGTAATCGGTTCGGTTGCCTCAACCCATCACCAAATTGCATTAGTTAGAGAGTGTCCTCCCGCCCAAAATCACCGCCCCTGTAACGGTCGCCATTATTGCTGGAAATCGTGTGGACAAGCGAGAGTTTAGCACACTGGCCTGGCCTATTCACTTTCCGAATGCAGGTCAGCTGGGACGGATTGAAACGGCCTCAAGCCCCAAAGTTAACTGCTCAACTGCCAAATGGGCTTGTATGCATGTATGTATGAATGAACGTGTATTCCCCCCCCCCTCTCCTCTCTTTGTATGTATGCATATATGAATGTTGCATTCCTCGGTTAACTTCACTTGGTGTAGTACATATTAGCTATTATAATCTGTTCATACTGACATCGATAGATTGCCCGGCTTTCGGAATCAGAATTGGTTGCACCCTTTCTCCTGTCTGAGTGGGTGAGCGTAGGGCGTGAAAGAGTGAGAGGGCGACAAAAAAGGGCGTTCATTTCCGACTTTGTATGGTAATTGGAAATGGCTGTAACGAACCCAAGTACGGTGCTGCGGCACGCTGAACGTTTTGCAGAATTTATAACGGATTAATGGACAGTTACATGAATGGCAGCCTGCCGGCCTGAAAAGTTCGAACAGAGTTGGAGCGTGCTGGGTGGAATGACTCGGAAAAATAATTGGAACAATTTCTACGAATGGTCTAATCAAATGTAGGCTAATGAAAGTTTTTCCCCAACTCAGCACGTTCGTTTTTGGTTGCGTTTTGATGAGGGGGAAAGGAAAATTGTCACCAGAAGGAGAAGCAGAGGGGGAAGTTGATAAGTGCGGTGACTATCAGCCCTTTTGCCTATGCCTATGTATTAATATGATTGCCGGTGATTACTTTTGGATAATGGAGTATCTGTGTTAGAATATTTTGGAACAAAGTTTATTTGCCGGAAACGTGAAAGTAATGGAGAGCAATTACATAGATCTCTCGGCTGTCAGCTCCCTATCTTTATAATAGAAAACACTTCAGGAATCGGTTTAAAATAACAGTTTAGGAGAGTAGTTATTAATTAATTTTTTTTCTTAATGATCCCGCGCCGATCCTCCAGTGCGTAGGGCCGTGGTAAAAGACCTCCTCTGTTGACGATCTGGAGCCAGCGTCTTCACCTGGTCTCAGTCAAGATTCTCTCGACAGCTCGGATTTCAGCGGCTAGGCTTCGCCGCCACGATTTTCTGGGTCTGCCTCTTCTTCGATGGATTCCAATCTAGCGCCTCTCTGCAAATCTCGTTTTCACCTTTTCGCAGCGTGTGCCCAATCCATCTCAACTTACGTTCCCGAATCTCGATTTCTAGCGCCCTTTGATGACACCGGCGATGTAGTTCCTCATTCGAGATCCAGCTGCCAGGCCACCAAGCGCGGATGATATTTCGCAGGCAGCCGTTTACAAAAACTTGCAGTTTTCGCGACGTCACCGCATATGTGCACCAAGTTTCGCACCCGTACAGCAATACGGATTTGACGTTTGAGTTGAAGATTCGGATTTTTGTTCGAAGAGAAATGTTTCGGAGTCTCGCAAACGCTAATCGGGCCTTTCTGATCCGGGTTTCGATGTCTTTTTTGGTACCATCATCAAGCATTATCTGGCTACCAAGATACTGGAAGCACTCCACTTTCTCAACTTGGACTTGGTTTTCCCGCCATTGACTTTGAGACCTGCTGCCTTGGAGCTTTCGGTGAGGTCGTCGAGTTTGCTCTGCATATCCGGTTGTGTTTGGGCGAGCAAAACAATATCGTCAGCCAAGTCAAGGTCGTTCAGTTGCTCCATTGTTGAAGGATTCCACGGGATCCTCGGTTCGGTGCACAGTCGATCGATCCAGTCAGAATCTCCTCCGTTACGATTAAAAAAAGTAGCGGTGATAAGATACGTCCTTGTCTTACTCCAGCAGTTACCGGAATTGGTTCGGACAAGACACCGTCGTGTATGACCTTGCACGAAAATGCCTCGTATTGTGCTTCGATGAGATTGACGAGTTTCTCTGCGACTCCTCGTCACAGTATCGGAATCCTGCTTGTTGCCGTCGGAGTGTAGCGTCAATTTTCTCCTGGATTCTTTTCAGGATCACTTTGCAGAGTACTTTGAGGGTTGTACAGATCAACGTTATGCCTCGACAGTTACCGCATTGCGTCAGGTTTGCTTTCTTCGGGACCTTTACGAGGATTCTCTGCATCCAGTCGGCCGGGAATGTTGCAGTATCCCAGATGTCAGCGAAAAGACGGTGCAACATTTGTGCTGACAGGGCAGGGTCGGCTTTGAGCATTTCAGCAGGGATGCAATCGATCCCAGGTGCTTTGTTGGATTTCATGTCCTTGATTGCCGCTTCTATTTCAGCCAGCGAGGGCGCTTCCGAGTTGACGCCATTTATGCGGCTCACTGTTGGCGCTTCGAGCTGCAGGTTCTGTTGGCCATCGCTATTCGTGACTCGAAAGAGTTGTTCGAAGTGCATCGTTTGAGCTGATCTGTTCGATCGGTCAAAAACTAACTGCTCGGTTTTTCAGCGGCATTCTTGCATTAGTCCTTGAACCACTGAGGCGGCGAGAAATGTCATAAAGTAATCGGATATCTCCATTGGGCGCGGCTCTTTCTCCCTCTTCGGCTAGGGAGTTTGTCCAGGCTCTCTTGTCTCGTCTACAAGCTCGTTTAACTGCCTTTTCCAGCTCCGCCTATCGTAAGCGGGCGGCTGCTTTGGCTGACCCGGTACATGCCTGCTCAATACCGACTTTCGTCTTTCTCCGATCATCGACCATCCTCCCAGTTTCATCCAACACTTCTTCGTCCACAAACTTTACCGATAGTACCATGGCTCGTCGTGATTAAGGTATTCTTGATTCTACACCACTGTTCTTCGACTGTTCCGTCTGTCAGCAGCTTCGAGGCTCGGGATTCAAGCTGTTCTACGTATGCCCTTTTCACCTCTGGATTCTCCAACCGGCGGACGTCGTATCGACATCCGACTTTCTCCTCGCGCCGTTGGACATGCGCAACTCTCAGTCGTATCTCGCCAAGGACGAGGTGATGGTCAGATGCAATGTCTGCGCATCGTTTGTTGCGGACATCAAGGAGGCTCCTTCTCCATTTTCGGCTGATGCAGATGTGGTCAATTTGATTTTCTGTTCGGCCATCTCGGGATACCCAAGTGACCTTATGTGCTGGTCGATGGGGGAATAGCTATTCACCGATCACCATTTTGTTGTTGCCACAAAATTCTACAAACAGCTCTCCGTTTTTGCTCATCTGTCCTAGACCATGGCGCCCCATGATGCGCTCAAGGTCCCGATTGTCGGAGCCAATCTTTGCGTTGAAGTCGCCCAAATGGATTTGAATGTCACCCTTCGGAATTTTCTCTACCACGATGTTCAGTTCACTGTAAAACTGTTCTTTCTCCTGCAAATTGGCAACGTCAGTTGGCGCATAACACTGGACCATTGTAAGGTTTCTAGCCCGTGTTCTGAATCTGGCTACGATTATTCTTTCGTTTATCGGTTCCCATCTAATGAGGGCCGCGTATGCCTGCGGGCTTAACAGGAAACCAACTCCTCGTTCCCGAGTAGCATGTTTTCCTCGTATGCCAGAGTAAAGCTGTACTTGTCCGAATTGTGTCTTGTGTTGTCCAGTATAAGGCCAACGGACTTCGCTCAGCCCCAGAATTTCAAGCTTGAGGCGGCTAGACTCTCTAGCAAGTTGAGCCAGCTTGCCTTGTTGGGCAAGGGTTAAAACGTTCCAATTTACAATTTGTGTCCGTGTTTTCAGAATTCACAGATTTTCTAAATTTTGTACAGATTTCAATAATTGTATATTTTTGTCCTTTTCGACTTTTTATTTCTGACTATAACTCATGAAAGTATGAAAACAAGGTAATGTGAATTGATTTTTTTTTTCAATTAAAACTGTAAGAAATTTCGAATTTGTTGATGTTTGACATGATTTCCCTATGAACTTTTTAGAGAATTTTCGGTTCAAATCACAGAATTCGAGAATTTTTTGATCAAAAACACAGAATTTTTTTCGGCAACCTTGATTACAGCACTCGGAGATATCAATCCTAATCTAGCTAGAAACCGGAAAGTCACTCAAGAAAAGCAATCAGGTTTCTTGAGCGACTTTCCGAACATTGATTTGAGTTATGCTGATAGTGTGTCAACTGTATGATTTATCCAACTGATCAAATAAATTTTTCAAGGAAATTTTTCAATAAGAAACAAAAATGATGTTGATCTTTCAGTACAACACATTCCATTTTCCCATTCAAACCTAATAGTTCAAATTTACGCATATAAAAATTGCTAAAAATTTTTCCAAAAAAGCATGGATAAATTTTGAACCAAACAAAACTTTTTAGAACCCAGGGTTTGAGAAAATCAATAATGACCCCAAATCGACTCAGTCTAGTGTACACTCAATTTCAGGACTGTTCATAAGATTAAATTTTAGTTTCAATTGTTGTGTATTTCTAGATTTGTGTGTAGTATATTTTTTTCTGAAAGAATGACGAATATTTGGGGACCTAGCAAATCCCCAGAAATTTCATATCATTTTTGTTACCATTTGTTAATGATGAACTTTCACATTAAATTCAAATATTTTCAGAGAAAGGCACAAGGTTTTTAACGCAATCTCTTAACAACTCTTTAAGGAGTAAATTGTTAATTTAAATATCTCGGGACGTAAAATGATAAAAAAATAATAATCTGTAAAATGTGTCAATTTTTTACTATATTTCTCCTACTTGGTTATGATGAAAAATGTGACAAAATGAAATTTCACCAGTGAGTGTCGCCGGCGTTGGTGTTGACGAAATCTCTGGTAGGGCTATTCAGCGTCAATACTGCAATGCATGGTCGTAGGAACAGGGGGGGGGGGGGGGGTTTGGGGGGTTAAACCCCCCCATGAGGATCCAAAACAGCAAGCGAGAGATTCTACTCTACACTCAAAATTTTAAATTCAGAACGAACCAAATTATGATAATACAGTAAGGTTAATCAACAGTAACAAACTAGGCTAAAAACTAATGCCAAAACCTCAAAACTCCAACTCAAGTAGAAAAATTCTGCTACACTTTTTCAATTTTTTTTCTCTTTTTCATCGAAATTCAGGTCTAAATATTGAATTTCGAATTAAATCAAACCCATTTCGGAGGTTTTGATTCCATAATTACCATAACCAAAAGTGTATTTCTCGTAAAGTTTTTCGAATTTTGGATTCTGTATCCAATTCAGGATTGTTGATTTTCAATTCGAATAATCATAAGAAATTAGAAATAAAAATCTGCTTCGAAATCCTGGTTCAAATTTGGTTTAACATTTTATATCAAATTTGAATCATGTTTTCGAGATAATATGCATTTTCCATATTTTGATAATAGTTTTCCGAATATGAGAAAAGAAAAATGTTGTTTTATATCCAAATTCGGAATTCTTGAACATAGTTTTTCCTATGTTTACACAAAATTAAAGCTTAAAAATGGCAATCCAAAATTTAAAATAAGATTCCGATCTTAGTAAATTCACATTTTAATTCTGACTCACAATGCTGTTTAAAAATAAATAATTTAAATAGTGAATTTAGATTAAACGGCTCTTTAACTTGGCTCATAAAATGCTAATCTGGAATATGAGTCGGAAATCGTATTTTTTGTACATTTTAGAAATCGTATGAAAATTCGGATACAAATTCAAAGCGCAATTTTTAAATTCAGGATCAGAATGCAGATTCAGAATGCAGATTCAGAATGCAGATTCAGAATGCAGATTCAAAATATAAAAAATGGTTTAGCTTTAAATGAATTTTCCAATCTACATAAATTGTTGAGCAATGCAAAAGATCATGAACATAACATATTGCGGACCAAACGAAAAATATCGTTTTTTCACTTGCCAACAGTGTGCTACACTTCGAAGTACAACTCGAATTGACTGAATTCAAGTGTTAAACTTTGTTTGACAAAATTGAACACAACGTTTGCCGTTACTTAAAAATGCTTAATTTGTTAAACTTAGTTCAGGGGTTTTTGAGATACTGAATGCCTGCAATCCTTAATGTGTTAACCCTTCGTTTCATAAAGTAACAAATTTGCAACAATTAATGTATGGAAAAATGGAAAAATCGTATTTTATTTTAATTTTTTTTATTGATGAACTCATAATTTTCAACTGTTTATAATGATTTTTTTGGAATAATAAAAAATCATGAAAAATTTTTTTTACAAAATTAGTTTGTAAACACAATTCAGCTGAAAATCACAAATAAGAGGTAGAATTTGAGTTTTCTGTTCAATACCCAAATTAAAAAAAAATCATCCACAGGATTTTCATTATGGAATTGTTTCTTTATGAAAAATATTTACTTTAAATGAAAAATCATCATCTTAAAAATCTGCAAAAAAATTCTTTATTTTTCCAGTGTATTGTTCAACATTATAAACACATTAAGGGTACCAACATTTGTCATTTTATGTTTCAGAAACCAATGAACAAAATACTGTGTTGTGTTACATTTTGTTGATTTAGATTAGATTCATAACATTTGAATTATGTTAGCATACTAGCGGCAAGCGAAAAAACGAGAAATCTCGTATTTGGTCCGCAATGTATTGCCCTTTTTTTAAAGCCAAATTTCATACTAAAATCATTCAATTCGTTGAATTTTGCATCAAGAAAATTTGATCCGAAAATCTGATAATTTGTATCGCTTTTTTTTTGTAAAATTTAATTTAATTTCATCAAAGGTTAAAATCTTTGAATTTGAAAAATAGTTTGGAAGATTGGGCTTGTTTGATTTGAGTATAGAATAATTTTTTTAGAAATGAAAAACTTTGCTAAAAAAACTTATTTTGTGCCGAAATCAACTAAATTTGATCTATCACACTCTTTAACTAATTCAAAGATTTTACCATCGATGAAAGCGAATTCAGCCCACCTTTAAAGTTTAGGACCAATTTTTTAAAGTTACAATTTATTACGAAAACTTTTAAGTACTTAGAAATGATTAACAATATAGTTACAAACATATTTTTTTTTAAATTTTGTTTGTTTTCGTGAATTGTTGGGCAAAAAATCATAGATAAAAATCAATCATCAAAACTCTTCCCCATGAGTCGGTTCTTCCTACGGCCCTGCTGCAGTGCATGGTTTATTAAATTACAATGCGGTTAAAATTTCGAAGAGTTATGAATTCACATTTTGTGGTTATACAAGAAAATTCCAAAGATATGGATTCTTTTAAAACTTAGTGTAAAACTAGTCCACAAAATTTCCTGTTTTTAATAAGATATTTTTTTAAGGGAATTGAGATAGAAAAGTAGATCATAGATTTACACACCACAACTCACTCCATAGAATTTAAGAATTTATTCACTAGGATGCCCTAAAACGGAAAATTAAAAAAAAGTCGAAATTAAATATTAATATAAAATCAAGCAGATTTTCAAGTAAAAACGACTCTCAACTAAAGGGACTTAAGGGAGAAATATTGTTATAATGATAACTTCTGTTTTTTTTTTTATAAATTTTGTGAAATATCTGCACTACTTGCAAATTTTGGCATTTTTGTTAAAATTAACATTATCATATTTTTTCATTATAGATGGTTTTGTCCATGTACTTTTCATTTTGTTAATTTGTATTTTGTATTTTTTTTAAGTTTAAGGACCACGCTAGGGGAAAAATGGAGAACCGCTTTTATGAACAAATAAGTTTAAGGATTATAAACATTTAAATGGTTAAAATGATGTTTTATTGTGATTCATAATGAAGAAAATTCTTGAAAATCACGTATAAATTCGCCGAATTTTCCAGAAAGAAGATGTTCGGCCAAATTTATTTGTTTCCAACTAACACCAGATCTCGACTTTTCATGTCTTTCAATTAAAGCCCCTTTCTATCAACCATCAACCGGCCTCGGTGGAGCATATAAAAGAATGATTTACTGTTTTTCCCACACTAAGCTCAAAAACTTCGAAACCCAATCACCCAGTGACATCTATTTGGAAAACATTTTAACATCGACTATAACAGTGATTTTCAAAGTGGTCCCTACCGCCCCCTTGGGGGCGTTGAGATCTTCCAGGGGGGCGGTGAGCTCAATGTTGAATTTGGGGGGCGTTGGAAGGGCTCAAGGGGGCGATGAGGTCGTAATTCACAAACCATAAAACACCGTAGATTTGAAGATTAGACTTAAAATAACAACGAGTAAGTTCGATGCAAAAAATGAAGTTACTTTACAAAACTAGACATCAAGTTGAAGACTAAAACATCTATGATTTCACAAAAAAAAATTTCCAGTATCTCAATGATTATTTTTAAATGTAATTAAAAGGTTTTTCTTTATATTGTCACTGATTTTGTATACGCTCTACATGTTGATCTTGTTTGGTGAGATTTTATTGGGTTATATTAAAACAAGAATAATTTTAAATGGCAATGCTTGATAATCTTTAAAACGTTTTATCTTATAAATTTATAATTATAAAATTATAAATATATAAATTTATAATTTTAATAATTAAAATTATAACATAATTTTAAAATCAGCCAAACAGAAAAAAAACCTTCAAAAAAATCTGTATTCAAAGGCGTCATCTGTGATTTAGTGATAGACATTTTTGGAAGAAAATATGTAAAAATTATTTTAGATAAGAGAATTTTTATTTATAGTTCTTATTTGTTCATCTCTATTTCCATCGATTAAAAAAATCAATTGTGCCATCTGCCATGGATAAACTTTTAATCTTTTCGGTTGTTACAAACACCACCTGGATTTAGTTATAAAAATCTAATTTAAACTTTAAGACCCGTGAATGCTGCATAACTGTGAACAGGACTCAAATTCAGATATCAAGAAAAAATACTATTAGGTTGCGTTATTTTACCGGCATGACAGTATTTAATTTGTATTCAATAATGCAATTTAGTCTTCAACACTAATGCAAATTAATATTTGAAAGAAAATATTGTTTAACAAAATTTTAGATACATGATTTGATATCAAACTAATTAATCAGTATTAGTATGTGTCCAGGAATCTTTACATAGAATTAAGTGTTTACTGGAGGTTTGAAGCAATATGAGGCCTTAGTAGCCAAAAGGGTATAAGTAAAGGTTGCCAAACTACTCGGTTTTATCCGGGTTTGCCCGGATATTTAGTTTTTTTTTTAAGTTTTTTACTCGACAAAAGCCCGGCCTTGTTGCCTGGATTTCATTGAAAAAAGCCCGGATTTTGCCCGGAGTTATTCACTTCATATGGAAATAATCATGAAAAGTTTTTTGAATGCCTAAATAAAATACGGTTGAAAACTGCTGATAAATTATGACGGAAATATTTTTCCTTGATTTTTTTGTACTGAAACTCCTGGGTTTTGACAAAATTTGCCTGGATATTACCCGGGTTTTGGTAGAAAGTTTTGAAAATAAAAATCAATGATCCAAATTTTTATTTGTTTTTAATAGAGTGTTTGAAAATTTACCAAGGGGGGCGTTGAGCTTGAAAATTTTGCAAAAGGGGGCGATGAGTGAAAAAAGTTTGAAAACCACTGGACTATAAGCTACCTTATTTATGACCAAACGGCCATGGCTCCGAAATGTATTAATAGTAGCATATTTACTATCATTTTTCCATCTTCTCCGTTTTACTTCCAGCTGGGCACCGGCAGTGCGATGGTGGCAGCTGTGATGCTGGCTGCGTTTGGGTCGGGCGTTTCCGGAGCAGCCCTTGATCGGGGAAGCGGAGGCAGCGATAGTGGCCAGTCGACGGCCCTGGCTTCGTCCGATTCCAAATCATCGCCCATCATCGACAGTCTGCTACGGATAACCCGGGATGACCACCATCGGCAACAGTCCCAGTATGGAGGATCCGGAAGTGGGGGAGCAGGTCGGGATCAACGGTGCGTCAGCTGTAGCGGCTACGGTGGCCAAGGCGTTGGAAGCGGGGGAGGAGGAGGTGGCGCAAGTCCATCATCGGCCTATTATGCCGATCGGGATTCGATGATGATGAGGACCTATGGGCGGCCCTATGGCGTTCTCGGGTACTACTCCGGCCGAGGGTCCGTCTACGATGACCGCAACTGGTACTATCGACCGGAGTGGTACCAGGATGAGCGGGCCAGCTATCGGGATGGCACCGGGTATGGCGGAGGAGGATACCCGGGCAGTATGCGACCCAGCTATATGGGCGTCATGATGGGGTGAGTGAATGTGTGTGTGTGTCTTGTGGGAGGGTTGAACCACAGACGTTGAGCTAGTCGAATGGGTCCATTGAGTGATTGAATTCATTCTGTCAGCGCATTCGCTTCGAATACCGGACACTCAACTTTTTGTTAATTTTTTATCAGGAAATCTTTGGGAAATTCGAAAAATTCATAGTTTATCATCTTTACAGTTTGATTGAATTTTCTTTGCCCAGGTCAATAAATTCCTATATATGGAAGTTAAGCTTCTAATTACATTTAATGTACATTTAATAGGACTGACTGGTTTTTTTTTTAAATAAATACCAATTTACGGGTATCGACTTATTAATGAATCGCAAAATTTAATTTCAGTAGGGGAGAGTGGGGATACTTGATCCCCTTTTCTTATTTTCACCATATCTTTCTGAAAAAAATTAGCAACTCACCGTCTTTGACATTTTCTGACAGCATGTAACTTCAAGTTTCTATGCTCCAAAAATTAGATCGATACTTGAACCCGTTGATGAACTAGAAGCATTTTCGTGGGAGTAAAAGTATTGCGATTTTTCTGATGTTAGGGGAGACTTGATCCCCTATTGAAGGAGACTTGATCTTTTATTCAGGAAGCCGTAATCCTTGTATAAAAATCAAACAAAACCCAAGATAGAATGTTAATTGACTATTTTGGTCATGTTTGTTCTGGTTTTAAATTCAGTGTAAGGGGCCAGCAAAGGGGTTCGTCCATATTACTCATTCAATATTTTTGCAATATCTTCGATATCATACATCGGATTGGGAAGAAAATTTGCACACGGTAGTTTTCAGGGACGGAGAATCGATTTCAGATGTCAAATGTTTTGCCAGGGGTCGACGAAAAGGGTCGTCCATATTAATTAATTTTCACTGTTTTTAGCAATATTGACGTTATAATGCAATGGATTGCTTTTTAAATTTGCGCACGGGAGTTTTGAGGAAAGGGCACCGAAAGAGATTAAACTTTTTGGCAATAATTGCGTTGTTCGAAATTTAAACACGGGGGTTTCAAATTTAGTACCAGACGACAGAAAAAGCGATTGTCCAATATTTTTACAATTATTACCTAACAATGAATTCGGAAGTACATCTGTAAAATGCCTGGCAATTGACCAAGATAGAATGTTAATTGACTATTTTGGTCATGTTTGTTCTCATTTGACAATTTTTAGCAGACATAAGAAGAAAATTCTGTAACTTTGTCTCAACGCTAACAACATTGCATACTTAAAGGCGCTATTTTTTATAATTAAGAGAAAATTAATTATTTTTGCTCTTTTCTTCAGACAACTGTTTGATAAATATTAGTTTTTGGATAAATATTAGTAATTTTGTAATCAGCAATCATAACGATCAATTCAGAAGAAGAATATGCCGTTTGGAAGGGGGATCAATTGTACCCAACTCTAGGGGATCAATTGTACCCATAATCAACATTTTAGAAAACTTTTTCTGAAAAAAGTTGAGAGTTTTCCATTGCTTTGAAAATATGGCATTATGAAGTTCAATTTACGCTCGAACGATTGATACATTGGAACAAATATTTTTTTCATAATTTTCCCATGTAAGGAACATTATAAAGTGATGAAAAAAGATCTTCAAGTTACATTTTGTGAAATTTTTCAAACAAAGTTCAATTACTCAACTAATTATTTTGTTTAAAAATTTTTAAACTACAAGCATTGTTATTTTGCTTATTTTGGCACATTTTTCTAGAACATTTGATATTTGTAAGACATTCCAGTTTCGAGATATAGCTAAGGAATCAAGTATCCCCAGGGATCAAGTATCCTCATTCTCCCCTATTATAAGATTAACAAACTAAAAGAGGAGTCCTTAAAATCAGAAATCTAAATATAACATTTTATCTTTAAACGCTTTAGATTTCTAATTTGTAATTTGGTGTCATATTTAAATCATATATCATACTTAAATTTTTTTCAGGAATTCAAATCGTCTGCATTCATTCAAAAGCTATTCTTAAGAATGCTGGGAAAAAAACGCCAAATGTTTAAATATTATTCCGAGGTCTTTAATGGAGGTTACTCTTTCGAGAGAGGTGCCACTCAAACCGTAGTCGTAGACAACAGAGGCTCTGGTTCTAAAGAAAACTTATTGTGCAGACCTGTCCAGGGCTCCGAAGCTCGGAAACAGCACTGGAGAGCCTCCGGATCACGAAGTACCGGGGGAAACGCTCTACTTGATACCGTTGTTTGTCGACCGACTGACTGATGTCGGTTGAATCCATTCACACACTTTTACAACTACATTTTTCGACGTTAACTTCCATACCGTGTAATTCGCACCACACTAATGATCGGTCGATGTCCTCCTGAAGCGCAACACAATCCAATATCTAGTCAAGAACCTCTGCGAATAGCAGTTTCGGCGACTGAAGGAATGTTTCAAGGCCGTTAATAAATATCACGAAGACAAGCGGTCCAAGATGACTACCCTGCGGAATACCAGACGGCATATCGAACACGGAGAAGTGAGTTCCACGAATGTTTATAATGCCTTGACGACTCAACAGTCACAAATACAGCCATTTAGTTGCCAACTCGGGAAATCAATATCGATCAAGTTTTGCTCTTACGATTCTGTGAGGTACTTTGTCGAAATCTACGTATCTATATGAAATCCACTTGCAGCTTTTACCTGGTCATTAGGTTTGTCAAGGTTTATTGTTTTTGAATGAACCAGTGCTGGACATCGGTGAGTTTTGAAGTAGCTGCTGAATAGGTTCTCTCGTATATCAGGACTTCTAGCACTTTGGAAAAGCAGCGAAGAATCGATATCGGTCTGTAGTTCTCCACACGATGAGCATTTCCTGGATCGGTGAGATTGATGCGATTTTCCACGGTGTAGAAAAAGTACCTTCCGAGATCGATCACAGGCGGTGTGACCAGCGAAGCAGCTATTTTTAGATCAAACGATGTTGGAAACCCATTATTTAGGCCCAAATCCTTTCAAGGGGTTAAGAGGATTTAGCACTTTTAGAACTTCTTGTTCATTAATCGTCTTGTCATAGACGATGGGATACAGTTAGTAAAGCGGCGACAGTTTATGTTATTCCAAAATGTCGAAGGATCTTGTTTCACGTTGCGTTAGATATTAGAAATGTATTGGTTGAAAACAGCGTTGCCAAGAGTCGGCCATTCAATCTCTAGCTATGAGAGCATTGGCATGTCTCGGTCTCGGAAAGTAGCGTTGACGGGCTTTGCGAACTAAGCTGCGGCTCCTCCGCAATTCTGAATTCTACCAAGAGAGCTTGTAGGGCTGGTGCCGGTGAAGTCGTTTAGGCGGCGCACAGTGGGGCAGACCTGACCAATCGATGGTCAAAACCTCATAACTTTTTTAAATGAAATCCTACTGGTTTGAAGTCTTCTGAAAAGTTGTTCATCTGATCAAAATCTTTAAGTTGATGTAATTTTTTTTCATCTAAATGTTATGAAATTTGATCTAGATAACTTTGTTTATCAGATTTTCCTTATCAACTTGAAGGCTACTCAGTCGATCGGCGTGAAAAAGATCATGTAAGGGGTTTTAGGACCGTTTATAAGCTAAATGATGCTTTAAGATGCCTCCCATCACAAGAATGGGGGGTCTCCATACAAATGTTACCTGAATATCTACAAAACTCTTGAATAAATAATGCAAATGGACCCAAACTTGCAAGAAAGAAATGCATGTTATTTTAGCGCTAATTTGAGACCAATCTCTTCTCTGGAAGAAGGAGATTTCCAAATTTCTACATTTCAAAAAACTAACCAAGCAACCACAAAAGATCTAACAACTGGTAGGAACCTGACAAGGAACAAATCAAGCAAATTGAACCAAATTGAACCAGATTTGACCTCTGAGGGTACGACAAATCGTTTATTATGATGGCCTAAAACTCATTCCATCTATGAAACGAATGCTTCCATACAAATTAAATATGAAAAATATTAATGAAATTTTGTTCTAAGTGTCATATCAGTGTGATCAGTGGTAACAGAACAAATAAGTTCAGATAATGAAGCCATAAACTCATATTGGTACCTTATATAAGTAGCTAATGGATCAAGTATTTAGGCTGTTACTCAATATGACAGCAAAAAACATGGTTGCATTGTTTTTTTTTAAATATCCAAACATTCAGTGTATAAATAATTTCTATTTTATTTTTAAGTAAAACTTTAAGATCTCTACAAAAAATGTTGAATAAAAAATTAAGTTAGTTTACAGATAGGTGCTCAACATCTGACCGAAAAGGATTTGAGAAGGTTATAGAAAGTTCATATTCCAAAGAATCTGATCTGCTTGTCTGTAAATAAATATAACTTTTAAAAACCCAAATAGTATTATCAAACTAAGAGGAAAATAAATTGAAAAAAAAAATACAATTTTCAAATTTGATTCAGTTCAAGTTTTTATAGCAAAAACCACTATCAAAAGCAATTCCACAAGTACGAAAATTGTCAAAAAACATGTTTCACTAAAACGTGAATAACTTTTGAATAGGCAAAAAGTGGCAACTAGTTTTTGTTTTGTTGGATAGCTGAGACTTCCATTTCAATGCTCGATTAGAAATGATAGTGGGGTAACGTGGGGTAAAATGTTTTCCAGATGTCCCAATATGATGGAAATTCGTAATTTTTTAACGTTACACGTTTATGCTCGTTAAAAAAATTACGTTTTTTTTTCAATTCTTCAAACTCGAATAAATAAATTTCATATTATTCTGAACACATCCATGTTAATTTTTTTTTTATTTCTTCAAGAAATAAAATTTTAGTGGAGTATTGAACATATATAACATCAAACCCCAACTTCACCTACGTAGATAATAGTATGAAACAACGAATTTTAAGTTTTGTTTGACAGATTTGTGATCGGTGTAATGTCCAGTTTCTGAAAAGCATAAATTTATGATGAATTTTTGAAATTTACAAAAAAGGGTTTTGGCCAAGCTTTCATAGGGCCTGCCCCACTATGCGGCGTGGGCATGCTTTTGAAGTCCCTCCCAGAGATGTCCCAGAGATCATAGAAGGTTGATAAAGCAACATAGATGTTCAGATCTTCGAAAAGTATTTGCCAGTCTTTGTCCAGTACCATTTCCATTAGACGTTCCTTATAACAGTGCATAAAGTCCAGATTTAGTCTATGTGGGCTAACGGGATTCGTAAGCTTGTCAGCAAAATAGTCGAGCAGTAAGGCAGTAGGATGATGATGTCTGTTGGTATTTAAAGCTGCATTTGGAGGGTGTAAAAGATCAGCTCAATTCGCAAACAGAAGGTCGAGAGTTCTACCATTGGCCTTCGCAAGCGAAAACATCTGAGACAACCCGCAAGCTATTGGCAATTCGATGACAGCAAGCTCCTGCTCGATGGAGGCGTTCACTGGTAAAAATCCATCTGCATTTTCGTCGAAGGTCCAAAGCAAATTCGGTAGGTTGTAATCCTCAGCTATGACGATAATATCATTAGGTACTACTAACCATATTCATCAGGAAGTCGAGAGCAGACATGTGAGACGCCACATTGCAGTTTCGCTCTTTGGCCTAAAATAGACACAGCAAAAATAGACATCGAGACTCCGATCTTTGTTCCTCTCAACAACTTGATCTAGGGGAGTTTGCTTCTAGCCTTCGTCGGTATCGGACGTATTTTACTCTCGAGCATCGTTCAAAAGGCAACGATTTTTTTTCATCGATAAGGTGTTGTAGAGCGCGTGGTGATGAGCCCATCACCGGGTGACCATCCTAACCGGACAATTCCGAAATGGTTATTTTATTTATTTACATAGTATACCGTCTCACGACATATCTTGACGAACATAATTCCTGAAATTCACTCGGTCTATGGCAACCGTTCTCCAATTTCTCGGGCACCCCACGTTCGCCAGATCACGCTCCACTTGGTCTAACCACCTCGCTCGTTGCGCCTCCGCTCGTCTTGTTCCTACTGGATTCGTAGCAAACACCTGTTTCGCAGGACAGTCGTCCGGCATTCTTGCAACATGTCCCGCCCAGCGTATCCGACCAGCTTTCACCACCTTCTGAATACTGGGTTCGCCGTAGAGTCGCGCGAGCTCGTGGATCATCCTTCGCCTCCACACTCCGTTCTCCTGTACGCCGCCAAAGATGGTTCTTAACACTCGTCGCTCGAATACTCCGAGTGTACGCAGGTCCTCCTCGAGCAATATCCATGTCTCGTGCCCGTAGAGAGCAACCGGTCTAATGACCGTCATATACAGGTTACACTCTGTGCGAGGGCTAAGTCTTCTCGACTGCAGTTGCTTGTGGAGTCCATAGTAGGCACGACACCCGCTGATAATTCGCCTCCGGATCTCACGGCTGGTGTCATTGTCTGCGGTCACCAGTGAGCCGAGATAGACAAAGTCTTCGACTATCTCCAGCTCGTCGCCGTCGATCGTGACCTTGTTATTACTGGACAAACGGGTTCGGTCAGTCTCGGATCCGCAGGCCAGCATGTACTTCGTCTTGGACGTATTAATCATCAATTCCGAAATGAATGGATCCCCAAAGTTTACACGGTCGTTTATATTTTGACGTTTCAAGGTGCTAGGAAACCAACTGCCAAAAAAAAACCCGTTCTTGATTGGACGTTCTATCGAAAACTTTGCGGGTAAAGTTGAAGGAACTTTCTACGAAAAATCCCGGAACTGGTACGTGCTTAAGATCAGGAACAAAAACCAAGGAAGATTACTGACAAGCGCTTATCGGCCAACTCCAGTTCGAGACAAAGCTCCAGCATGTATACCCTGCCTTCTGCTACGGTTCAAGACTAAGGACCTCTCTTCTGACGACTCGAGGTCCGGTCTCATTCGCAACTCGAGGCTCGCTTGGTTTCCACGACTATCGTGCGCTCCGCTTCTGTTTGAGACCACTGCAAGAGACCAATGACCTTTCCTCTGACAACTCGAGATCTTGGCTCCGCTTGGTTTGGCTCGAGGCCCTCTCCTCTTTGCCCGTCCGTGTGCCGAAACGAGAGCAGCTTATCCTGGACACGCGCCTGTCACAGCACACGCCAGGGGCTTTACGAAAAACTACTCGGATGATTCCCAGCGAAGAATTCATCCTACACCGACTCAGGTGACTCACCCGCCGACGACATGAAGTCCCCTACCCAAGAGTATTTCGCGGCGTAAATACTCTTCCCCCTACGAGTTCGACTGCGAAGAAGGTAAAGTCTTATCCGCGCAGCTTCCTTCGTAGGGAGCGCGTTAACTCAGATACTCCACGGCGGTGGAGGTATCCTACCCAACGTTCGCAACGTACCTAACAGCTCGGCAAACGAGAAGGTAAAGTCTTATTTTTGTATGCTTTACTGCTAGGATCGGACGCACACTACTCGAAGGCCCCCCGACGAAAGGGCATTCTACTCCGACCGTGGTCCGGTCTTCCTCCTCCCTTTTTGGCTGACAACCCTAGGTTTTTTGCCCGCCGTGTACCGAATCGAGAGCAGCTTATCCTAGACTCGCGTCTGATACAGCACACGTACGGGTCTTAGACGCTTGCGACTCAGATGAATCCCGACGGTGATGTCATCCTATTCGACTCAATCACCTCGCTGAAATTGTAGTCGCGAAAGGTGTCATCTGATTCGATATGAATTTCAAACGGACCGGCTTTGGGTTGGGAAAAAACCGCTCGTAGGAGGTATCATTCTACGATCTTCAAATAGCTAATATGGCATTGTTAGATTCTCTCTAGGACAGTTGCACCCAGAAATCAGACTATATGACTGAAAGAAACCAAATAGAACATATCTCATATTCCATCACAAGACGAAGCAGGATGGAAACAATCAGCCAGCAAGGATATTGTCGAATGGGGACTTCTGTGACTTCCTCTTCAGCATCCTATGGAGCTTTTTGTTCCTCTGGATTGTCGGCCGTCCAGAACCGACCTCATTTCGATGCTCTGATTGTTGTCTCAAAGTGCCAAAAAGCTGCAGGCGCTGAAGAGGACGTCGTTTTCGATGCAGTGAACTACCATTCTTTTAACACGTCCACCTCTTCTTCTTCTACTAATTCTATTTTCCGATGCCTTATCGACTAGCTCCTATAATGGTCTAGTTACAGAGACTATATGACCAACGTTTCTGTTTATACTCCGTACAGTTTACAATCTTTTATATTCCTTAGAGATATTTTGCATTCTTTTATACTCAGTAGAGTTTACTGTTCTATTTTTAAATCTTCGTGTATTACATTTTTCGTTGTGTGTATTCATTTTAACGTTCGTAGACTTAAAAAAATTGCTTAGGGGCCGTTCACTAATTACGTAAGCACGATTTTGGAAATTTTCAACCCTCCCTCCCCCCCTGGTAAGACAAAGTAAGATTTTTCAAAACCCCCCCTCCCCCCCTAGTAAGATCTTACGTTTTTATATTCTTTAAAAAATTGACACGTTTTTTTTAAATAGTTTGAAAATATTAAAAATGTGACATACATGCTTCAAAGCAAAGTACTTTAGTAAGATTTAAAAACTGTATTTTAAAAGCACAATCTATACAAAACAACAGATGAAATTTCATAAACGATTAAAGAAAACGAATAAATTGATTTTCGGCGATTTCAGTCACAGAAAACATTATTCAAGACGTAGCATGTTTGGGGTTACAATAATTTTCAATAAATTTCCACAATCGAATAAACAATATAAAATCTAAATTCCGATTCAAAAAAGAGAGATCAGTTTAGCACAAGGTACCATACAAAATTGTTATGTTTATACCTGAAAATCATAAAAATCTTTAAAAAATATCATTCTATACTACTAGAATTGGGCAAAAAATGTTGAACGACAATCACGTTGTCAACTAACCTCAAAGCTCAGACTCATTCAGCGTTTAGCGATAAAGTTTTAGTATTTTTTTGGTAAAACGTTTGTAAAATTTAGAGACGATCTTTTTTATTAATGTGATTTAGTGTTTTTGATGGCATGTTGGTTTGAATTAGTTCTCTATAAATTTTATAGAACCTGCATTTTTTTATGAATTCAAAGACATTAAAAGATAAATAACATAACATCGAAATTAACCAACAAATAGGTAGTGAGTAAAAAAATCCTGAGTAATATGGTTTCGTATGGTTGTGGCTGCGATGAATTTTAAATGTAACATTTCTTACGTAAGATTTTTGGAAACCCCCCCTACCCCCCTAGTAAGAGATCGTAAGCAAATGTGGAACCCCCCCACCCCCCCTATGTGCTTACGTAATTAGTGAACAGCCCCTTAACCTAGTTGGAAGTGGCGAGATTCGATCCCCTATCATCTGATACAAACGAGACACGCTAGCCATCAGACTAAACAATCGCCCGTCCGCCTCTAAAAGAAGTAAATAGATCGACTGATTGAGTTGTCAATTTTTTTTTCTGTTGACTCATGGGTTACTATGACTAATGCCGCATAAGTAGTTTCGTGAGCACCTAATTAAGTCCAAATGATCAAAACATAAGTTTTGTTGCGTTCTTTCAACTATTTCACATTGAAACACATATTTTATAGAATTTTGACATTTTACTACTTTTATCCATCGGCTTTTGGGATCACCGCACTGTGACTGTTACAGAAATTCTGAAATAAAGTTTTGAAAATAAAATTAAATCAAAGTGATCCACCAAAGCTTCCCGTAGCAAAAACCGACACGCTGCTATGAATTTTTCAGCAACAACAAAAAAAGGGCGGGTAATATCAAAAGGATGTTGAGTGTCCGGTATTTCCTACCGTTAGCGCTCGAATGATACCGAAAGCTCTCCTGGAGCGGTTGATTAACGATTTCACAATGCAGATACAGCGACAAATACATAGTTACTTGAATCACCTACATTCACATTTCGAAAATGTTGTCATTGATGAAGCCTGACTACATACGTGCGACTACGATATACATATTGTAATAATATGTTGTTTGTTATAATGTTGTTTATTTGTTTGTTTTTCGCACTACCTACCAGTCATTGACGGTCGTGACGTGGAGTGCATATTCACTGTGCATGCTACTGCTGATGGCAGTGACGCTTGTAGATGTCATGTTATTTTTCAATAATGTATTCATAAGCCCATGATATGCTACGCCGTTGAGCTGTTCGGCTTTACGAGAATCGTTGGGGGTTTTGTTTGCGTAAAATAAGAAAAAAAAACACTAAAATAATCATGTTCCAACACATGATTGAACTCAGCTTTCGATGAATAATATATTCCTATTAAGCCCGATACAAAATTGGGGAAATGTTTATCGTTGGAATATATGTATATCATGTTGTTTACAGGTATCCACTACTATGTTATTTCAAAACCTATATTATTTGGTTTAAGATATAAAAAAAGCCTTTCAGCATGTTCCAGTCAACAAAAGTGTGTAAGTGCCCTCCTCTCCAATGCCTTGGTCCAGAAAGAAAAATTAACATCGTAAATTTTGTGCTTTAACCACAACTAAGCTAAGTTGGAAGTCCAACAACCAAAAATTATACCTGAATATTACTATTTAGACAGGAAAGCTATCATCGAGGTAGTGCCCAGTCACAGTCGGGACACAACAGTAACGGCCATCATAACAACGACAACTGGTAGGTATCCAGGCATTTCAAACATACCCCGCTCGGATGAAGGGTGGGACCACATGAGATTTTGAATCCTCAACTCAATCCATATTGTCCCAATCCGTCGGGTATGTTATGCTTTGGCATAGTTGTGAGAGCTGCTACGTAGAACAAAATGATTAACCGCTTGCAAAATTGTCTAAACTGGCTATTAACAAAAATATATTCGTTGAACAACCTTTATCTCTGAAAAAAAAAAAATTGTATGCATGAAACCGTAATTGCTTTGGATTGTGCGTCAAAGGTCATTGCTTCGGTTCGGAGCATTGACGATGGGTATATAGCGATCAATGTTTTCCCTTGTCCCGGATTCCGCTAATTGCCGATTGATCGTTCCGTTACAGCTACGATGATCCTCGCTACATGAACCGTTACGATGACCGCTACAATCCGATGTCGATGCGTGGTTATTACGATAACCGGATGGGCTCCGGCCATGGTGGAGGCTATTATCCGCCGATGGACAACCGCGGCTACGGCATGACCATGATGAACGGGTACCGAGGTAATGGCTACGATAATCTCGATCCGCAATTTGAGTACTACATGATGTTGGCCCGCGGGGGAGGTCCCGGGTCCAATCGAGGTTAGATCGAAATTACCTTGATAATACCAAACGATCAGCACTAATTACTCTTGTTTTTTCAACCTCAACTCATAGATCGTTATGGAGCGTCGCCTTCCGGTGGGTACGGAGATGATCGGAATCGGGGCGGATACGGCTATGATCACAAGAACTTCAGACCGTGGGACGAAACTTACAGGTACCATTCTTACTATTACTATTAGCGAAGCTGCCTGATACATACAAATTTCTACGGACACATAAACACGAGAGAGAGCTTGAGGAAGCGAGTTTGATGACCCTGCTAAGGATCGCTTAAGCCCCCTATGCCACCTAACCTAGATGTAACACTAAAGAAAAACAAAAAAAAATCAAACCAAAAAAAAAATTCGAGTGCTTCGCTTGGGATTGCTTTAAGAAAAATTATGCTTAATATTTTTATTTTAAGGTAGTCAATAAATTGGTTCATGTGTGTAACTGCAAAAACGCTTTTGCAAACTTTGCTGCTTCCAGTGCTGCTTCTTGTGCTGCTTGAGAAAAAAAATATCTACTTGAGAAAAAATTACTTCGAGTGCTGAAAAAAGCACTTTTCGATGCTGTTTTTAGTGTCGCAAAGTTCACTTTTTAGCACCGAATTACATAACAATTTTCATTCTATATAATAGCTTTTATTAGAGTCAGTATTATAACGAACGATGAAGTAAACAAGTGTGTTTTCATATATCTGCAACTGTTGTTTAATCTATACTTAAAAATAATGTGAATATTTTTATTGCGCTGTATGAAATTCATCTAATTTCTATCCTATTATTAAAAAAAACATGAATACGAGAAACTTTTCATTGCAGCAAACAAACCAATCAAATTGAGGAGTGTGTTCGAAAAAAAATGCAACACCTTGTATTGTACTCATTTTACTGGTTGTGCTAAACGTAAAAACTTATGCTACACAAATAACACACGACGTATTACAGGACACGACACTTAACGTTTTTACTAACGGAAAAAGGAATTAAATTTACCTTTTTTGTCGACCGGTTTCGGGCTCGATGTTGCCCATCTACAGGACGATGTCCGACATTTGTCGGAGCTGTAATTTGTCGGACATCGTCCTGTAGATGGGCAACATCGAGCCCGAAACCGGTCGACAAAAAAGGTAAATTTAATTCCTTTTTCCGTTAGTAAAAACGTTAAGTGTCGTGTCCTGTAATACGTCGTGTGTTATTTGTGTACCTTGTATTGTGAATAGATTTACATCCATACGTAAATTTATGAAATTTTCAGCAAAGCTGCCTAGTAACGTGATGTTTACATGTGTAAATTTTAATGACATAATGTTAAATGGTTTTCAAGATAGCATCCTATGAAAAAGTTTATCGACTCTTATTTTTTGGCGCCACCTGCGCCGTCTGTAATGTTTACCTTGAACCATCATTTTTCTATATCTGGGATGTTTTCAATCACGTTTTATGCATCCAGAAGCTTGACTTTCAAAAATTTTCCTTCGGCAAAAAAAAACAGAATATTTGACTTTTTGTCA
This sequence comes from Uranotaenia lowii, assembly GCF_029784155.1. NCBI lineage: Eukaryota > Metazoa > Arthropoda > Insecta > Diptera > Culicidae > Uranotaenia > Uranotaenia lowii. The sequence continues at coordinate 11,288,724 of NC_073693.1, forward strand.
CTCCCCCGCAGTTTTCGCGTAATGATACGATACCAAATCTAACCAAATATTTTGTGCACGATTTGACCACTGTATATTGTTTTCATTTAACCGGTGGTTTCAATATTGTAGAAATTAAGTCAGTCATGTTTATTAAATTGTCAGCTAGACGAACCATTTAGAAAAGTTTACCTTTTATATCACTTCCCCTGTTGAATTTTTCGGATTGTGTTTGGTGAAGCCTCTCACATTCCTTAACTTCATGGACTCAATCATCATCACTTTTGTTCAAATTTTAGCTCACTGTTAGATCCTTTACGACTTCTGAAAGGATTGAACATACATAGAGCGAAATGAGAATAGTACCACTATGTGTTTTGCTTGTTAAAATATGAATGATTGAAAATCATCAAAATTTTCTTCTACAACTTGTTTTGAACTGTTGAACGGATAAATCAAGCATAAGTTTACTTTTTTTGGACGTAGTAGTTGACGTTGAGGACCAAAAATATGGAAAAAGGGGAAGAAAAGTACCACAAAAACAAGATTATTTCTAAAAATGTACTGTGTAAAAGTGAATATTAATGCTTCTACGAACTATTTGAAAAGATAACTGCAATTTTAAGAATTTTCTAGAATTCCAAAGGTTTTCAAAGGTTTGAAAGGGGTTTTAAAAGATGATTCTAGAGCTAGTGAATTTGATATTTTAGCTGTAATTATTTTCCAAACTACTTACTTTTTTCATTGAAAAATGTGAAATGAAGTAACAAACATTTTGGGTTTATTTTGAATCAGAAAAAAAACAGGTTGGAATGCTAAAAAATTGATTTTTTTTTTCAGTAAACCACACTTTTTCCTATTTCAAGTCGTAGATGGCAGCACATAAAACCTAATTTAGTCCCAATATTGATTTTCCAGATTTATTTAGGCCCATATTCATTATTTTGAGGTATTTTCGCATCACAGTTTTGTGGAAGTTCACGCTGCAGATAGCTTTTCCGGATTTGCAAAAAATCATCAGCACAAGAATAAACCATCCCCAAATTTTCTGCTCATCTCATATTCCGATTCAATTGCAAATCATACCAATAATACTGCTAGCCGTCTGGTACATAACGCTTCATCGCACAGAACAACATTATTTTGATTATCGGTTCAAGATTTTTACTTTTAGTGACCTTGATGCAATCCTAATTTTATGATTTAGTGATCTTAGAATTTCCAAGGCGGTCACGCGGTACCAAGTACTTATTTCTTGTCCAAAATCATCCAGCACACCTGAATTAGTCCCAGATATTCGAAAATGGACATAAATTTGGTTTAATTGCAAGATAGTTCTGCCATCTATGACTTAAAACTATAGAAGTAGTGTTTTACTATTTAAAAACATTAGTATTTTTGAATTTGAAGCCTGTTTCTTTGGATTCAAATTCAGCCAAAAATCTATATTTCATCATGTTGCATCATACTTATGAATGTTTATGAAGAAATCAAGCAGTTTGATCAAGTATTATAGCTCAAATATCAAATTCCTTAACGCTAGATGAGCATCTCTCAAAACCCCCTTTTAAAACCTTTGAAAACCGGAATTCTAGAAAACTTCTTAATATGCAGTTATCTTTTCAAATAGTTCGTAGAAGAATAATTATTCACTTTTACACAGTAAACTTTTAGAAATAATCATGTTTTTGTTGAAAAACATAAGTGGTACTGTTTTTATTTCGCACCTCTTTTTTCATATTTTTTGTCCTCAACACCAATTGCTACGTTCAAAAACGTAAACTTATGCTTGATTTATCCGTTGAACAATTCAAAACCAATTGTAGAAGAAAATTTTGGTGATTTTCAATCATTCACAATTTAACAAGCAAAACACATAGCGGTACTATTCTTATTTCGCTCACTGTATAACCTTTTGTCGAATAGTTTATTTTCAGCTATTTTGGGGTCTCCCACTGTAATTTTTCTTTTAAATAATTTTGTCAATGAGCATCTGTATTTCACGCTATCTCAAAAACCACTGTGCAGATTGGTACCAAAATTTTGCACAGGTATACATTACATTACTAAGTAACTTCACTGAAAAATTTATCAATTTCCATCCATGCATTCAAAAGTTATCTATAAAATAACGCGTTTTGCATTTTGTTTTCGAATACATTCCTTAAAACTTACAAGTTTCAGAAAAAAATGCGAATGTAAGGAAACTAAGGCAGCTTTTTTTTAATTAAAAATAATCAACTTTATAACTAGTGATGAATATTTCAACTTAAGCTTATTTTCACCGTGCAGTAAAGCTTTAATATCGAGGAATTTATTTTCATACGTTCTAGTCACAAGCAAGGTTGCCGAAATCACAGAAATATATATAACACACTGGGAATTTTCGAGTCAAAAAATGTACCCGATTCAGGCAAGAATGTCTCGCTTGAAAACACCTCCATTATTTATGTAAAAAAATCACGAGGAGTTTAATGGTCTAAACATTTTTTTGATAAAATGACTCTGAAACGCCTCATTTTTCCTAATTTCGTCTATTTTTTTGTGTAAAGGTATAATTTCAATTGTCCCTTTTATGCGCTAAAATGAATAGAAGCGGCTAAATAGCCCCAACTTTACCATATTTTTTATTAGTGCAGAAATTTCTTACCACCTTACAAACAAAACGAAAAAAAAAGTGATTTTTGTAAAATTTGTCGTTAAATCGAGTGCCTAGCTTATCAGAATAGCAGCGTCCAGCCGGATTTACCCTAAAGTCGAGCGATTACAATGACAATTCATCAGAAAATGCACAAACCTGAATTGAACTGATGTAAAAATCATTGCTGAATCGAATGATGTACACCACTTAGTTGACGAGAAGAGCCTCAAGCACCCCGACTTCCCCTTGAATTAGGCAATATGTATCAATAAATCGTAGTAAAGCATGGATCATCAGAAATCTGGACGAACTGTTTATTATACCATAGCGCTCCTAGTTGTCGGATCTGGAATTTTTTGACAGTACTTTGTTCGGAAATGTTTCCTCTATCAGTGCTGAAAATTTCATTACGATTCGTTTTGTTCCAAAAAAAGTTACACGTGATAGAAGCCGCGAGACGAAAATTAATTTTGTACACCCACGTTCAAAAACCCGATGTGGTCTGGTTCAAAAATCGCGAAATCTGATTTGAGGAGGCTTCCTGACCAAAAATTTTACAAAGCCACTGGTCTGAGTGATGTCCCCATCAAGTTCAAATTCGTTTTTGCCAATAACTTTGCAGAAAAGTGTTTGATCTGGCAAGATATTTGGAGCTGCGGCCGAAAAAGTCCAGTTTTTTTAGAAAAACAAGACCATGGACTCCGAAACGTACAAGGAGGAGTGCCTGAAAAATGTTTTTTTCCTTTTGTTAGATCTCACAAAGAACCAGTAAAATTTTTACTAGATTTAGCTAGCTGCCACTACAGCGAAGAGGTACTACAGAGTGGTATCGGGCCAACTGGTGGATTTTGTCGAAAAGGACGTCAACCCGCCCAACTGCCCTCAATTCCGCCCTATCGAAAAAATTTGAGCAATTTTTAATCAGAAGATGAAGAAGAATGGTAGGACGACTCGGGATGCAACAGAGATGAAGAGATTGTGGAACAAAATGGCCGCTGAGGTCAGTGAATAGGCTGTCCAAACTCAGATGAGTGGCTCTCGACGAAAAGTACGAAATTTCATCAAAACAATATCGGAATATTTTTTTTATTAACTCCGAGATAGACCCTTTTTAATGCGTCCAGATTTGTAGTGATCCATGCTTTAAGAGCATGAGAAAGCATCAGTAAAATGTACAAAAATGATTGAATCAGATGTTGAACTTATTGCTTAATTGAATGCTCAACACCGCTTAGCATTTAGTTAACAAGAAAGGTCTAATTTCCTTAAATTTCCCCTAAATTTATTCATAAATTCATGCAACATAATTTATACCACTTTGAAACTGTCTACATGTTCAATATCTATTTATGAAGAAAATTTATTTTAAATTTGGTTGGTAGGCGTTTTTATTGGCGATTTGCAGCAAAACTTTTTGACATGCAGCGCCAACTGATTTTCACTTTTGGTACTAACAAAAGGGTGATGATAGCTGTTTTTTTAACACGGCAGTGAATATAAGTTGTTTTCAAAATAGAAGTTTTTTTGAAAACAGCTGATTTTCATAAAATTAAAATGACATGAACTTGTAAGAAAATCTGCAATTAACTTATTTAAATGCTTTTTGCATGAGAAAAAAAGGATTTTTATGGTTATTCTTACAAAATTCATTTTAAAATTTTTTGGAATGAATTATGTAGATGCTGTTACGATAGCTTACGGTTTTGTAGATTGTGTTAGACTGCGTTAGACCTTATGTTCGATCAATTTGAGATAGATCTACTATTTATAATTTGAGAAAAAAATTCAAAAAATCTTACACTGATGTGATGTTATTAAGTTGAAACTTTTTCTCTAGCTATGTTTAAATTTACTTTTGCTGAATCCAAAGCACTGGAGAGAAAACCGCCAGTTAAAAAAAGTTATTTCCATATCCAGCGTTTCCGCTTAAGCTTAGATAAATGAAGCAACATTTCCGTGAAAGGCTTTTTATTTTCTGTAACTACGATTGACCAACTGATGTTCTTGTATCGGCAAGCTTAATACTTTCAATCATTTTAAATCCAGTGATTTTTTTTTAAATTTATGATTGAAAAAGTTATTATACAGATTTTTTTAATATAATTTCTTCTTAAGGAACACCTGATTTTTGTTATAATTTTCTTTTTCCGATTTGGTGCTAGGGGCTATAGAATTTGTCTAATTTTTGTATGCATTCAGGATTTCTAAATCTATATTATTCATGGCTTAGCAGGAAGTTTCTTCCATAAAAAATCGCATCTCATGTTGACTACATAATTGATTGTCTTGGTTCATGAATCTGCTTTCGATCTGTGGTACATCATGGTATGCAAATGATAATTTTAAACACTTTCTCCATTTGCCTTAAGGTTTTGGGGAAGCAACCTTTTTTTAACTGAATAATCAGTAAATATCTATAAAAAACCAGGACGTGGCCAGCGCCGTTATTGGTATTCAAAAGGAGAGCATCAGTTTTCGGAATTGTGAACGTGCTCTCAATCTCAGACACCATTTTTTTGACCTATGAACAAAATTTATGGTCTCGGTCAATCATGGAGTAGCAAATGTCCAAATTTGAGTCCAACTACCATAAGATGAAATGATGGGAATAGAAATAGACCACGAAAATGATGATGATTACATGAGAGAGCAATTCCCTTCATTCCGATAGACTTCGACACTCGACCAGTATAACTTTCATACGCCAGGTTGTCTCCTGTAGTAGAATGTTAAAACATGGGCCCCGGAGAGGCGCAAGATGTGGGTTTAAGTCCTACCGGGAGAAAAGGCGAAATTGTTTTTCGCATGTTTTTTCAACACCAATTTTCATCTTGCCTAGTCCCTGAAATTTCAACTTACACAGTTGGATCTATTTCTCTACAAAAAAGTTTCGCTGACTGAATGTTTGAGTCAAGACCCATCGCTGGGTCGCAGTTTAAAAATTATAAGTATTATACTACAGATTTCTGTAGCATATTTGGTAATCAGTTGGTCTATAAAGTTTGAGATTGCGGGTTTCAATCCTGCCAAGAGGAAAAATAATTTTCTTCTACAGTACTGTGTATGCCAGGTATTGTTCCAAAATAGATTGGAAAACTCTCTACTTTCTCAGATTTCGTATTTTATATAAAAAATATTTTTCCAGAAATGAACATAATTTTCTTTGATGACCGTACATTGAACAGGATGTAATGCTTTCAAGATGAGTGTTGAAAATAGAAAGGAAGCTTACTTGCGAATTTAACCAAGAGCTTACGGATTGAGGTAGTATGACTTTGAGTAATTAATGTAAATATGAAGTACGTATGGTTTTGATTTCCAGTTTCTTCTCTTTTTAATTTCTGTGAATGACACCTTTAACACATAAAAAAAAAATTCAAACTAACCATTTCTTACATTGTTGCACTGCAATTTTGCATGGCCAGCACGCAATTTTCCACCCAGTTTTTTGATCCTCTATATGACTCTGTAATTACAACCTAAACACCTTCTTCAATTCACTTTCCTGCAAAATCAAAACAAAATCCACATCTGACGCACTCCCCCACCCCCGCAGAGGAACTGCCGGTTTTGATAATTCTGGACGTGGTTATTATTTTGCAAGTCGCCCTCCAAGTGCACCATCCCAGTCATCCTCCCAGGGTCAGTATCCCGGACCTTCGTCCCCGACTTCATCCCACCACCAGCAGCAACAGCAGAGCCACTCTCAGTATCCTCAACAAGCGTCTCAGTCACATTATCAGCAACCTCAAGGGCACCACCAATATCATCAGCAGGCCTCTTCCGGTTACGGGAGTTCCGGTTCCGGAGGTGGTCCTCCTACGGGGCCTGCCGGAATCTACACCAGTCAACCGATAGGAATCCATCAGAGTAGTGGCCCAGATCGGCCGGATGCTGGCCAAAGGCCATCGTGCTGTTCCCAGTGTTGCCAATCGTCGTCCGGTGGTGGCTCTAGCAGTCCGGGAAGGTATCCATCTTCCTCGGGACCAACTGGAACTGGTCCCGGATACCATCAGCCGTCGCACCAAGGGTACGGCGGTCAATACGGACACCATCAGCAATATCAACAGGAACGACCGGGTGATCATGGTCGTCCCGGTGAATGGAACTATTTGAGCGGTGGAGGAGCAAGCTCGTCCAGTGCTGCCAGTGGATCCGGTGCTGGTTCGGATTACCATCAGGCTTCGTCGGCTGCCGGAGCATCGTCGCATTCGCAATCCGGAGGTTATGGCAGTCGACCGGGTGCTAGTTCCGATTATAAGGACAGGCCGGATGCCGGCGGGCAAAAGTGAGTACCCTAGGCGTAGGTTCGCTGGTGTGACTGGTTTTACGCGGCTGAGGGTTAGCAAGAAAGTTTATTATTTTATAAGCTAAAAGGAACTAGCAAATTTAACCAACTGCTTGCAGAGAGTTAACTGTTTTGAAATTGACAAAGGAAAGTAACATAATGATTTGTTTTTAATTTTCAGCTAACAACCACTTAACTCAATTTCAGTTAGATATTAACGATAATTATAATTAGTCAAAGAGTTTATAATTATACAACTAATGAAAGTCTTCATAAGATGGTTTAATGAAGATAGCCTACAGAGGTTGATATTTGAAGAAAGTCCTCTAAAGATCGTCTTCTGAAGATGGTCTATTCAGAAGGACCTCTGAAGACGGTTTTCTGGAAATGATCTTCTGAGGATGATCATTGAAGATAGCCTTTCAAAGATGGCCTTTCGAATAGGTCTCTTGAAGATGGTCTCCTGATAACAGTCCTCTAGGGATGACTTTTTAAAAATAGGCTACGTTAAATGGTTTTCAAGGCCTGATTTTTTGAAGGATCTTCTAAATCGATCTTCTAAACCTGATCTTCTGAATGGACTTCTAAATCCGATCTTCTGAACCTTCTGAAGGGTCTTCTGAAGGGTCTTCTGAAGGGTCTTCTGAAGGGTCTTCTGAAGGGTCTTCTGAAGGGTCTTCTGAAGGGTCTTCTGAAGGGTCTTCTGAAGGGTCTTCTGAAGGGTCTTCTGAAGGGTCTTCTGAAGGGTCTTCTGAAGGGTCTTCTGAAGGGTCTTCTGAAGGGTCTTCTGAAGGGTCTTCTGAAGGGTCTTCTGAAGGGTCTTCTGAAGGGTCTTCTGAAGGGTCTTCTGAAGGGTCTTCTGAAGGGTCTTCTGAAGGGTCTTCTGAAGGGTCTTCTGAAGGGTCTTCTGAAGGGTCTTCTGAAGGGTCTTCTGAAGGGTCTTCTGAAGGGTCTTCTGAAGGGTCTTCTGAAGGGTCTTCTGAAGGGTCTTCTGAAGGGTCTTCTGAAGGGTCTTCTGAAGGGTCTTCTGAAGGGTCTTCTGAAGGGTCTTCTGAAGGGTCTTCTGAAGGGTCTTCTGAAGGGTCTTCTGAAGGGTCTTCTGAAGGGTCTTCTGAAGGGTCTTCTGAAGGGTCTTCTGAAGGGTCTTCTGAAGGGTCTTCTGAAGGGTCTTCTGAAGGGTCTTCTGAAGGGTCTTCTGAAGGGTCTTCTGAAGGGTCTTCTGAAGGGTCTTCTGAAGGGTCTTCTGAAGGGTCTTCTGAAGGGTCTTCTGAAGGGTCTTCTGAAGGGTCTTCTGAAGGGTCTTCTGAAGGGTCTTCTGAAGGGTCTTCTGAAGGGTCTTCTGAAGGGTCTTCTGAAGGGTCTTCTGAAGGGTCTTCTGAAGGGTCTTCTGAAGGGTCTTCTGAAGGGTCTTCTGAAGGGTCTTCTGAAGGGTCTTCTGAAGGGTCTTCTGAAGGGTCTTCTGAAGGGTCTTCTGAAGGGTCTTCTGAAGGGTCTTCTGAAGGGTCTTCTGAAGGGTCTTCTGAAGGGTCTTCTGAAGGGTCTTCTGAAGGGTCTTCTGAAGGGTCTTCTGAAGGGTCTTCTGAAGGGTCTTCTGAAGGGTCTTCTGAAGGGTCTTCTGAAGGGTCTTCTGAAGGGTCTTCTGAAGGGTCTTCTGAAGGGTCTTCTGAAGGGTCTTCTGAAGGGTCTTCTGAAGGGTCTTCTGAAGGGTCTTCTGAAGGGTCTTCTGAAGGGTCTTCTGAAGGGTCTTCTGAAGGGTCTTCTGAAGGGTCTTCTGAAGGGTCTTCTGAAGGGTCTTCTGAAGGGTCTTCTGAAGGGTCTTCTGAAGGGTCTTCTGAAGGGTCTTCTGAAGGGTCTTCTGAAGGGTCTTCTGAAGGGTCTTCTGAAGGGTCTTCTGAAGGGTCTTCTGAAGGGTCTTCTGAAGGGTCTTCTGAAGGGTCTTCTGAAGGGTCTTCTGAAGGGTCTTCTGAAGGGTCTTCTGAAGGGTCTTCTGAAGGGTCTTCTGAAGGGTCTTCTGAAGGGTCTTCTGAAGGGTCTTCTGAAGGGTCTTCTGAAGGGTCTTCTGAAGGGTCTTCTGAAGGGTCTTCTGAAGGGTCTTCTGAAGGGTCTTCTGAAGGGTCTTCTGAAGGGTCTTCTGAAGGGTCTTCTGAAGGGTCTTCTGAAGGGTCTTCTGAAGGGTCTTCTGAAGGGTCTTCTGAAGGGTCTGCTGAAGGGTCTTCTGAAGGGTCTTCTGAAGGGTCTTCTGAAGGGTCTTCTGAAGGGTCTTCTGAAGGGTCTTCTGAAGGGTCTTCTGAAGGGTCTTCTGAAGGGTCTTCTGAAGTGTCTTCTGCAGGGTCTTCTGAAGGGTCTTCTGAAGGGTCTTCTGAAGGGTCTTCTGAAGGGTCTTCTGAAGGGTCTTCTGAAGGGTCTTCTGAAGGGTCTTCTGAAGGGTCTTCTGAAGGGTCTTCTGAAGGGTCTTCTGAAGGGTCTTCTGAAGGGTCTTCTGAAGGGTCTTCTGAAGGGTCTTCTGAAGGGTCTTCTGAAGAGTCTTCTGAAGGGTCTTCTGAAGAGTCTTCTGAAGGGTCTTCTGAAGGGTCTTCTGAAGGGTCTTCTGAAGGGTCTTCTGAAGGGCCTTTTTGAAGAATATTTTTTAGGCTACAAATCCTAATGGAAATTTGGAACATCTCGCACAACACTTTATGCTATCTGAAAATCCAACTTTGCATAAAAATGTGATAGTAAAACCTTAAAATTTGAACATGTAAAATGTCCAAAACGCTACCATGAGAAAAGCTTAAAAAATGGATTTTTAAACATCGAATCTGGAGGATTCTACTTCTGCCGCCTCTGTGTTCCTTCTAAATAGTAGTGACTGTACCGACAATAAAAAAAAAATCCAGAATGTTCCGCTTCTCACATTGCCCCGGGACTAAGCCAAAACATGACTCCGGTTCCAGATATGGTTTACGGCCCCCACATGTACTCTAAATAATTCGAATTACGAAGACAAATCTGTGGACATTGCGAATACCTGCCCTGACTCAAAGCTTTAATCTCAAGGGAGGGAGACATGTTTATGGATGTTTGTATGAAAGTAATGCATGCATGCGAACAACTGAAGGAAGGCGACGAAGTGTGGGGCTGGCGGCGGGTGGATGCTTAGCGATGTGTCCGTGTGCATTTGTACCAAGTGTTTTCCTTCCACCTCCACCAGAATTCATCGAGCTCAAGTTTTGTCAATTTGCATTTCAAATCTGCGTGATAAAAGGCAGCAGCCAGGCAGGAGGTTTGGAACCACACCAGCAAAAGTTCCATTTCGGGCCATTTTTTATTCTCTTTTAGGGCAATGCAAACGAAAAACGCTCTTCGGATGCTGTGTTCGGATGTGTGTATGCAGATGATATCCGTTCTGTGTATTTTTGGTATGCCGGGAACGTTCCGACAAACGGCAAACAACCTGGACTCCGGAGGTACTATTACTTCTTACACATGGCCAGGAAAAACCTGAAAATTCCTCCCACTCGGTTGAGAAGAAAGGGAAAAAAGCCAAAAAGAACATTTGCAGCACATGCAAACACTTTCTTTTGCATCTCGTTCGTATGTTACCTGCAACGTTTTTGGACGAAGATGAAATTTCGATGGACCATCTTTCTCTATGCAGAAGAAGTAGAGCCAATGCATTCACAATTCGACAAACTAGTGTAAACATTGAAGAAGGTGAGTTGAATGATAATTTATTGTTACCCCATCTCTCGAGGGAGTAATGTTGGAAATTAGAATCCCAAATGAGTTACATCCGTTTATGGCAAGAGTTCGAAATGACAAAAAGTTCAAAAATCATCTAAATTTTATAAATATCAAGAAAAACTTTGAATTTCAATTCTTATCCAGAATCCGCTGAAATAATTGCAAGTGAGCTACAAATTCAATTAAGTACGTAAAAGCGGATAAAAAAAACTCTCATTTATAAAAAAATCTTATTGTATAAGTAGTTGTCAGTTCTCATCAAACAAAGTCGTATTCAAATTTTATGTAGTTCATTTAGGTGAAATCCAAATAAAGCCACACGTCATCTTCAATACAAACTTTTAAAATTATTTTTCACTGCCAAGCTTTCAACATAATTAAATGGCAAATCTGGTCCAGCTGCCGTACGTCAGCAGTGAACAAACGACCGAATGCATCCGATTTGACATTCAGCATTCAGCCATTCATCCAGCATCCAGCCAAACCTCGACCGGAAGTTTCTCAACCGCAAATTGGTTTACCCAAAAGTTGTACACACTTTCCTGTGGAGAACTTCCCGAAACACATTATCCTTTCGAAACGGCAGCCAGAAAGTTATTTCTCAGTTGCATGTGTTTTCGGTTAGTCGTTTGGGGTGTGTTTGTGCAGCATCCGAGGACCAGCCACTGATTTCATCCCCCCTTTCCAAATGTTTTTTTTTATCTTCGCCCCAAGCCAACATCGAATGTTAGAAAATAGGAATAGGAAACCCCACCCAGCAATGCATCTTTCCGTTACGAGGTGCAATCTAAAATGGAACGGAAAAAGCAATTTTCCAACACAACTAGAAACAATTCTTTTAAAACCAGTGAATCCATCCAATGCATGCAATGTATCGCTTTGTAGGTGGAGATAGGTTTATACGTACGTTCTTGAAGATTGGAAGCAAAACCACTGCCAGGCTAACTTTCTAGAAAGCTCACGTTTCTATTCTTGCTACAAGAACAAGTGTCGAAACAAAGATTACATTTGGTCGAAAGTACTAAGACGTTGTTGCTTTGAAGATTGAAAACCTAAATCTTCCTTGGCGTTGAGTCTTATTTTTAAACATTCTTGTTTAATCTACGATTTAAGAGTTTCGGTTTTCAACTTTCGATTTGATGAGCTGCAGTGATTCAAGTTTAAATGATGAAATGACGAAGTATTAGTTTACTCAAATGACATTCTTCGGTTATCATATTAATAAAATACTCCTAACAAAACCACATGACCACATAAAACTGACAAGAATTAGTTTCTCGCTATTTTATGTAAGTCTTCTTCGTCATTAACAATAAATTTCCAGCTACTTCTAAGGAAAATGGCAACCATTACTTGCCCTAACTAATTCCTTTTCCCCTTTAACTTATGTGTAGGAACAAAACCATTCAACAAGAAGCAACAAGAGTTTGTGGGCGAAAATGTTCCTTTTTGCAAGTCCTGGGTAGTAGGCGGTTGCTTGTTCGGTTCAGGTTTTGCCAAGCAAGTTGAGTAGCGAACAAAAATAACCATCTCAGCAGGCGGGAAGCCGTAAAAGAAGCCCCAGCTTTACTGCTGCCAAATGACAATGAAAAAATGGGGAAATATTTCAACGCTCGGTGACTGCGTTTGATTGCTGGGGAGCTCAAATGCTACGAAAGTTTGTAAATTTTTTAATTTAAAATTTTTTCAGGCACTTTTCGAGTATTTTTATTGCAATTTCTTACTTAGTCATGGTTCTCCAATCCTGCAGCCGTTTATGCGTTCTAATAATTGAACTAAATAATGTGATGACAAAACAAAAAAAAACTACTTTTAAAATCTGCGCTACCTAAGTCAATTCCATCATTTTCCACCGGTAGGTTAAATCAAAACAAACAATCAGCAGCAGTAGCCTTAAAAATCTGCGCTTCCTAAGTCCATTCTGTCTTTTTTACACTGGGAGGTCAAATCAAATCAAACAATCAGCAGCAGTAGTCTTAAAAATCTGCGCTTCCTGAGTCAATTCCGTCTTTTTACACCTGGAGGTCAAATCAAAACAAACCATCAGCAGAAGCAGCCTTAAAATATGCATCTCCTGAGCCAATTCGTTTTATCTATCAAAACAAACTATCCACAATTGCAGCCTTAAAAATCTGTGCCTACTAAGCACCGGAAGGCCAAATCAAAACAAACAATTAGAGGAATTTGCCTTAAAAATCTGCGCTTCCATTGTCAATTCTGTCTTTTTCCTTCAGAAGGTCAAATCAAACAAACAATCAGCCTAAGTCGATTCCGTCTTTTTTCACTGGGAGGTCAAATCAAAACAAAGCAACAGCAATAGCAGCCTAAAAAATCTGAGCTTCCTGAGAAAATCCGTAATTTAACACCGGAGAAATCTGCTTTAAAAATCTGCGTTTTCTTAGCCAATTTCGTCTTTTTTCATCGGAAGGCCAAATCAAAACATACAATCAGCAGCAGCAGTCATTAAAATCTACGCTTCCTAAGTCGATTCCGTCTTTTTACACCTGTAGATGAAATCAAAACTAACAATCAGCAATAGCGGTCTAAAAAATCTGCGCTTCCTAAGAAAATCCATCAATTTTCAATCCACAGCTGTAGCCTGAACATCTCAGCTTCCTGAATCAATCCGTCATTTTACACCGGGAGGCCTAATCAAAACAAACAATTCTCAACAGCAGCCTAAAAATGCACGCTTCCTAAGCCAATTCGCAATTTTCCACTGGAAGGCCAAACAATTAGAGAAATCTGCGCTTCCTAAGCCAATCCGTCATTTTTCATCGGGAGGCCAAATCAAAACAAATCATCAGAGAAATCTGCCTAAAAAATCTACACTTCCTAAGCCAATTTCGTCTTATTCCACCGGAAGGCCAAGTCAAAACAAACAATCCACAGCTGCAGCCTAAAAATCTGCGCTTCCTGAGCCAATTTGTTTTATTTACCGGAAGACAAAACTAACAATCCATAATTGCAGCCTTAAAAATCTGCGCCTGCTAAGCCGCACCGGAGGGCCATTCTCTTATGAAGTGTGTAAGCGTCAGATAACACTTCCATCGAGGTGGTAGAGATTTATCGCGGTTTAACGTAGTTTTTGCAAAAATCAGTAGAATATCGCAGTGAGTAACTAGTGTGTGTGAAGTTTTTCCCCAAAAATCCGCCTTCGAAGCAACGAACGACTGCGCAACAACGTCAACAGCATGCAGCCAGATTGGTTTGTCATCTCACAACCAGAGGGCCAACTTGGATAGTTGATGCTTCCGGGTATTCACACGATCGACAGCGACGCCCCGACGATACCACGAACGACGAGCGATCGCGAAGCGAGAGCATCGACCGAAACTCGCGGTTCAAGGCCGGTCAAATGCGGCTTCCTGGTGCTGGCTCACTTTGCTAAAAACCACCGCAGTGTACACACAAGCAAATAGAAAATTTAAAAGTGCAAATAACAGTCAGACACCAGGTAAGCCAACCGCCGCTCATCCGCCATTTTGCGCTCGCCAAAAACGACGCGCGCTAACGTCAGTATTTCTTAATACAGGACCCCTTTGTTTGGGATAAAAGACCGGAGTGGAATTACCTGTGTCCTTCAACTACGACGGGAATAACCACCACCAAGTTCGGTTAACCCTCGATCAAGGGCCTCGGTCGATCGTCCATCCTGAACTCTACGAATCGACCGGTGAACCAGAAACCAGTTGAAGGCCTCTGCCAACACGAAGCGTGATCGGAGGTGCCGCCATCAACCGTCAAACACGGGAGCTGATTCCGTTAAATCGTCAGCCTTACCGCCTAGGAGGTGGCAGCATCTACAAGGGCTCGGCCCTCCAGGTATCGTGCTCTTTTTGTACAACGATCTGTGCAGTGCATACGTTAAATAAAATATTCTTGTCGAGAAGTGCAATTTTGGGGTTTTTTTTCTGAGTGCATACTGGAAGCTCCCTGCGATTTTGATTGTAAGCGTGCCGCCCTGAGGCCTAGAAAGGGAATCTCTTACACGCCGGTGGGAGTGGTAGGTTTAGACTTACAAGTGGCGCCATAAGAAAAATCATTGAAGTTCATAAGATTATCTTATGACGCGAAAGAATTCAGCAGATGAACACCTGCCTCAATTCACCATGCCAGAATAATTTAAAACAATTCATGTTAAAAATTTATTTTATTGTTCGGCTAATTTGTTTGGGATTACATACATTATGGTCACCATCAACAGCACATCAATACCCGGTTCAAAAGAATTTGTTTGGCCGCATACGATCTTTTTAGTTTGGGTTTTTTCCCGGTCAACATGCTGAAAATTTAACAAAAAACAAATTAGAGTTTAAAAATATGTTTAACGATTACAAAAAATAAACTTCAATTCAAACTTACCATTTAGAAGAGTAAAATTAATAATTCCACAACTTCGTTTGACGATTAAAAAATGACTGATGGAATGCATGTGTTCATTATTTCTCCACAATGCCTTTTTTTTTAATTTTTCATAAGAACTTCGTATGAAAATTGTAAGAATTTCATAAGACTCCTAAAAAAGTAGCACTCATCGATAGAATTGGCTTAGCAATAGAACAGCACATGTGAGCGCTGCTTGGGTGATTTTTTGCCCGGTCGGACACAATCTCATGTGTTCGACTCGTCCGTTTTTCAACGTGGGTAGGAATGCGATGGGTTTCTTCATCCCTTCCTATCAACATTGAAACGGCGAGCGGCAAAGAATCACGCAAGTAGTTCAAAAGCTGTTCACAAAACAAAAGCTCTGCTCACATTTTCACCAACTTTTCAATTTCTTCTACCCAAAGCGCTCTAGCTTTGATCTTTCCACCTATAATACTTTCATGTTCTTTCTAAATATTCTACCTTGAATTTTCCCAACTCGCCGAAATGCCAAAAATTAAATAAGATAATACTCTTATGAAAAATTAGTTTGGACGCAAAAAAGAGGTTCATAAGACGTATCTTATGAAAATTATAATAAGAATTTGCCTGAGTGCAGCAGTCATTAAAATCTGCGCTTCATGGACTAATCAGTTATTTTCCACAGGAAGGCTAAATCAAATCAATCAGCAGAGCTGCCTTTAAAATATGCGCTAAATAAGCCAATTCCGTCTATTCCACCGGAAGGCCAAATCAAGACAAACAATCAGAGAAATCTGCCTTAAAAATCAGCGCTCCCTAAGTAAACTCCGTCTTTTTTCACTGGTAGGCCAAATGAAGTCAATCAGCAAAGCTGTTTTAAAAATCTGCGCTTCCTAAGCCAATTTCGTCTTGATCTACCGGAAGGCGAAATCACAACGAACAAGAAGAAACTTTAAAAATTTGCGCTCCCTGTGCCTTTTTTTTTTTTCGTAGAAGCAGCCTTTAAAATCCCTGTGCCTCCCTGTGCCAATTTGCATTTCTGCCGGAAGCCGAATCAGAAACAATTTTTTCGTAGCAGTAGCTTTGACAATAAGTGATCTCTGTCTTTATTCTATCAACCACGCCATTATTGTGATTTCGAATCTTACGAATCATAATTCAGAGAATCACAAAGACACGCCTGTCGCTCACAAAAATAGATCAATGACTGACTTTTTTTTGTCTGTTTTGCCTCCGAAACAACAAACGTTGCCATGGAATTTTATTTTATTTTATATATTTTTAGTGTTGTCGAATACAGTTATTATTATAATTTTTTTTTGTACAATTTTATTTATTTTCTGCATATCTTCCATGTCATCGCGGTATGGAAGCATTATATTTACATAAGTGTATTAAAAAAAAGCTTATCCTTAAATATTAATCATAAATTCGAAGCAACTAAAGCATTCTTACCAGTTTGTCTAAATACAATGTTTGAGCATTTTGTTTGCTTTTAAGCACAAGGGAGCATAACAAAATAGAATATATTATATTATAATAGTAACTTCAATTTAAAAATTAACTCCAATCTCAAGTGAAGTGCTTCAAATGGCTGCGAGCGTCCCCTCACTGCCTCAACAAATCGTTTGATTTTTCCTTAAAAACGGGACAAGGAAGGAAAACCGAATCCCCCCGCAGAGAACCCAAATCTAACTTCGCATCCTCGCTTTTTTCTAACCCCTCCCCCCCTTTTTGCCCCAATGAACAGTACAATTCTCACCGATTAAAATCAGAACCCTTCTCTTGTCGCCCCTTCTCGCACTGCCCATAGTGGACGGCCGCGCCCGTCACAAGGCCTAGGACCCACTAGCTATCTGATGGATCGTGACTCAGCTGAAGATGGACAACAGAGCGCCTTACCCGGAATTGCCAGCCACTTGCATGGAGATAGAGAGCCCACCGACCACGAAGACCAGAACGCCACTGCTAATGGAGGAGAAAAGTCCGCCACTTCCGGCCAAAACGAAGCGCCATCAAGTGGCGATGAAAAGAAACAACCCTAAGCCGCTCCCCTCCCTCTTCACTCTTTTGAGAAGGCGTGCTAAGACTAATGGAATCTTAATCCTGGCGAAAACGAACAATGGACCTGACGAGAAATGGAATCGGCTTAACTTAGGAACAGTAGTGGCAGCCAGAAACTGCAATTTAGTTTTTAAGAATGATAGTGCTCTAGGTGCCTGTAGGTAAGAAGCAAAAAGCGAGCCGGAAGAGAAACAACAAAAAAAAAGCATTAAACTCGAATAATATTAAGAAGAGATGACATTCCCTAAGGACACCCCGAAAGGATGGGAAACAGTAATTTAAAGAAAAATCTTACGACAGGAGCGTAACAGAACCAAAAAGTGTATTCTTTAGTTTGTTAGAGTAATACAAAAAATATCAACTATCATCCTAAATGTATGCTAAGGGTCTAGTTTGGTAAGATGTGATTAAGTTAGTGGCAAGATGTAATGCAATCCCAATGAAGGCAATAAAAGATTACCGAAAGGAATGAAGATTTAACATCATTTTTTCCGAACGATTTAAATATGTTTCTTTTACTTCTATCTCAGTTTTGGAGTTTTTTTGTGTCGTTGTAATGTCCTTCTGGAGTCATTTTTTGTCTTTTCTAAGACATTTTTGAGTCATTTTTGGTACGTTTTTGTGTCAGTTATTTTAACTCTCGTGTGTCATTTTTGTGCCCTTTTGGAGTCATTTTTTGTTTCTTCTGTGACATTTTTGAGTCATTCCTGTGTACTTTGTGTCACTTTTGAGTCATTTTTGTGTTATTTTTGTGTCATTTCTGTGTCATTTTTAAGACCATTTGTCACATTTTTGTGTGATTTTTGAGTAATTTTTGTATCATTTCTGTGTATTTTTTTGTCATTTTTGTATCATTTTTGTGTCATTTTTGTGTCATTTTTGTGTCATTTTTGTGTCATTTTTGTGTCATTGTTAAGTAATTTTTGTGTCATTATTTGTGTCATTTTAGTGTCACCTGTGTGTAAATTTTGTCAGTTTTGTAACTTTTGTTATTTCTTGTTTTTTTTTTTGTAATTTTGTGTCCCATTTTTTTTTTTTGAAATTTTTGGTCAAATTTTCATCGTTTTATGTCATTTTTTGTCACTTTTTATCACTTTTTGTCGTTTTCAGTCATTTTTGTCAATTTTTGTATTTTTTTGAAATTTATTGTTTTTGTAATTAATTTTTATTTTTTGTCTTTTCTAGTCATTTTTTGTCATTTTTCCAAAAAAAAGTCATTTCTTTGTTATTTTTTGTCATTTTTGTGTGATATTGTGTCATTTTTGTAACATTTCTGTGTCATATTTGTGTCACTTTTGTGTCATTTTCGTGTAATTTTTGTGTAATTTTTGTGCAATTTTTGTGTCAAGTTTTTGTCATTTTTTGTCATTTTTTTAATATTTTTTTAAAATTTCTCTTTTTTTCTTTTGTTTTTTTTTTGTATCAATTTTTTGTCATTTTTGTATAATTTTGGTGTAAATTTTTGTTTTTTTTTGTGCAATTATTTTGATAATTCTTTAATTTTTTGGCTATTTTTTTTTTATTTTAAAAAATTTTTTGTAATTTTTTTTGTGTCATTCTTGTGTCATTTTGTGTCATTTTTGTGCCATTTTTGTGTAATTTTTGTTTCAATTTTGTGTGATATTGGTGCCATTTTTGTGTCATTCATTTTTGTTTCATTTTTGTGTTATTTTTGTGTCAATTTCGAGTTATTTTTGTGTCATTTTGGTGTCATTTTTGTGTCATTTTTGTGTCATTTTTGTGTCATTTTTGTGTCATTTTTGTGTCATTTTTGTGTCATTTTTGTGTCATTTTTGTGTCATTTTTGTGTCATTTTTGTGTCATTTTCGTGTCATTTTTGTGTCATGTTTGTGTCATTTTTGAATCATTTTTGTGTCATTTTTGAGTCATTTTTGTGTCATTTTTGTGTCATTTTTGTGTCATTTTTGTGTCATTTTTGTGTCACTTTTGTGTCATTTTTGTGTCATTTTTGTGTGATTTTTGTGCCATTTTTGTGTCATTTTTCTGTCATTGTTGTGTCATTTTTGTGTCATTTTTGTGTCATTTTTGTGTCATTTTTGTGTCATTTTTGAATCATTTTTGTGTCAATTTTGTATCATTTTTGTGTCATTTTTGTGTAACTTTTGTGTAATTTTTGTGTCAATTTTGTGTAACTTTTGTGTAATTTTTGTGTCAATTTTCTGTCAATTTTCTGTCATTTTTCTGTCATTTTTCTGTAATTTTTGAGTCATTTTTGTGTCATTTTTGTGTCATTTTTGTGTCATTAATGTGTCATTTTTGTGTAATTTTTGTGTCATTTTTGTGTCACTTTTGTGTCAATTTTGTGTTATTTTTGTGTCGTTTTGTGTCATTTTTGTCATTTTTGTCATTTTTGTCATTTTTGTCATTTTTGTCATTTTTGTCATTTTTGTCATTTTTGTCATTTTTGTCATTTTTGTCATTTTTGTCATTTTTGTCATTTTTGTCATTTTTGTCATTTTTGTCATTTTTGTCATTTTTGTCATTTTTGTCATTTTTGTCATTTTTGTCATTTTTGTCATTTTTGTCATTTTTGTCATTTTTGTCATTTTTGTCATTTTTGTCATTTTTGTCATTTTTGTCATTTTTGTCATTTTTGTCATTTTTGTCATTTTTGTCATTTTTGTCATTTTTGTCATTTTTGTCATTTTTGTCATTTTTGTCATTTTTGTCATTTTTGTCATTTTTGTCATTTTTGTCATTTTTGTCATTTTTGTCATTTTTGTCATTTTTCTCATTTTTGTCATTTTTGTCATTTTGTCATTTTTGTCATTTTTGTCATTTTTGTCATTTTTGTCATTTTTGTCATTTTTGTCATTTTTGTCATTTTTGTCATTTTTGTCATTTTTGTCATTTTTGTCATTTTTGTCATTTTTGTCATTTTTTTCATTTTTGTCATTTTTGTCATTTTTGTCATTTTTGTCATTTTTGTCATTTTTGTCATTTTTGTCATTTTTGTCATTTTTGTCATTTTTGTCATTTTTGTCATTTTTGTCATTTTTGTCATTTTTGTCATTTTTGTCATTTTTGTCATTTTTGTCATTTTTGTCATTTTTGTCATTTTTGTCATTTTTGTCATTTTTGTCATTTTTGTCATTTTTGTCATTTTTGTCATTTTTGTCATTTTTGTCATTTTTGTCATTTTTGTCATTTTTGTCATTTTTGTCATTTTTGTCATTTTTGTCATTTTTGTCATTTTTGTCATTTTTGTCATTTTTGTCATTTTTGTCATTTTTGTCATTTTTGTCATTTTTGTCATTTTTGTCATTTTTGTCATTTTTGTCATTTTTGTCATTTTTGTCATTTTTGTCATTTTTGTCATTTTTGTCATTTTCGTCATTTTTGTCATTTTTGTCATTTTTGTCATTTTTGTCATTTTTGTCATTTTTGTCATTTTTGTCATTTTTGTCATTTTTGTCATTTTTGTCATTTTTGTCATTTTTGTCATTTTTGTCATTTTTGTCATTTTTGTCATTTTTGTCATTTTTGTCATTTTTGTCATTTTTGTCATTTTTGTCATTTTTGTCATTTTTGTCATTTTTGTCATTTTTGTCATTTTTGTCATTTTTGTCATTTTTGTCATTTTTGTCATTTTTGTCATTTTTGTCATTTTTGTCATTTTTGTCATTTTTGTCATTTTTGTCATTTTTGTCATTTTTGTCATTTTTGTCATTTTTGTCATTTTTGTCATTTTTGTCATTTTTGTCATTTTTGTCATTTTTGTCATTTTTGTCATTTTTGTCATTTTTGTCATTTTTGTCATTTTTGTCATTTTTGTCATTTTTGTCATTTTTGTCATTTTTGTCATTTTTGTCATTTTTGTCATTTTTGTCATTTTTGTCATTTTTGTCATTTTTGTCATTTTTGTCATTTTTGTCATTTTTGTCATTTTTGTCATTTTTGTCATTTTTGTCATTTTTGTCATTTTTGTCATTTTTGTCATTTTTGTCATTTTTGTCATTTTTGTCATTTTTGTCATTTTTGTCATTTTTGTCATTTTTGTCATTTTTGTCATTTTTGTCATTTTTTTCATTTTTTTCATTTTTGTCATTTTTGTCATTTTTGTCATTTTTGTCATTTTTGTCATTTTTGTCATTTTTGTCATTTTTGTCATTTTTGTCATTTTTGTCATTTTTGTCATTTTTGTTATTTTTATCATTTTTGTCATTTTTGTCATTTTTGTCATTTTTGTCATTTTTGTCATTTTTGTCATTTTTGTCATTTTTGTCATTTTTGTCATTTTTGTCATTTTTGTCATTTTTGTCATTTTTGTCATTTTTGTCATTTTTGTCATTTTTGTCATTTTTGTCATTTTTGTCATTTTTGTCATTTTTGTCATTTTTGTCATTTTTGTCATTTTTGTCATTTTTGTCATTTTTGTCATTTTTGTCATTTTTGTCATTTTTGTCATTTTTGTCATTTTTGTCATTTTTGTCATTTTTGTCATTTTTGTCATTTTTGTCATTTTTGTCATTTTTGTCATTTTTGTCATTTTTGTCATTTTTGTCATTTTTGTCATTTTTGTCATTTTTGTCATTTTTGTCATTTTTGTCATTTTTGTCATTTTTGTCATTTTTGTCATTTTTGTCATTTTTGTCATTTTTGTCATTTTTGTCATTTTTGTCATTTTTGTCATTTTTGTCATTTTTGTCATTTTTGTCATTTTTGTCATTTTTGTCATTTTTGTCATTTTTGTCATTTTTGTCATTTTTGTCATTTTTGTCATTTTTGTCATTTTTGTCATTATTGTCATTTTTATCATTTTTGTCATTTTTGTCATTTTTAACAATTTTGTTGTTTTTGGCATTTTTGTCATTTTTGACAATTTTTTCAATTTTTTCAATTTTTTCAATTTTGTTAATTTTGTCAATTTTGTCAATTTTGTCAATTTTGTCATTTTTGTCAATTTTGTCAATTTTGTCAATTTTGTCAATTTTGTCAATTTTGTCAATTTTGTCAATTTTGTCAATTTTGTCAATTTTGTCAATTTTGTCAATTTTGTCAATTTTGTCAATTTTGTCAATTTTGTCAATTTTGTCAATTTTGTCAATTTTGTCAATTTTGTCAATTTTGTCAATTTTGTCAATTTTGTCAATTTTGTCAATTTTGTCAATTTTGTCAATTTTGTCAATTTTGTCAATTTTGTCATATTTTTTGTTTTTGTCATTTATTGTCATGTTTGTATTTTTGTCAACGTAGTTCTGATATTGTATAAGAAAAAAAAGTTAATAGTATCCACCCTAGCAGTAAATTTTCTTATCTTTCGAATCGCTCGGCTTTGCGCTTCGAACCGAGATAACGAATTGAGTTCTCCGATTCGAAGCAGGTATGTGACACACCATGCTCTCAACCTGCAGTCGAATTCGGAACCTGGGCAAAGGTAATTTATGTTTTTTTTTCGTTGTTTTTGTTTATGAGAAAAATTAAGAAAAAGTGGATAAAGTTAAGCCAAATGAAGAGGAAATGCGTCATCTCGCAAAGTACTCGCCTCTGAAATCTCGCTCTAAGGCGATGATCTTGGCTTCGTCTATCGTGTCGAATTCTTTCATCCGAAAATATGGCATATTCGCAGTAGTTTTGTGTTTGGGTCTGGGTTATCTCTACTACACTAGAGTGCTGTACGTAAGTAATAATTTGAAGTGCGATCAAAATTCAATTATTTTAACCTGTATTTCTTTATTTTAAAAGCAAACTTACATCTACAACACGCTTCCGATGTACCAGAAAAGCCTAAAATTGAAACTAAGTAGGCACAACCACAGCAACTCTAATGACAGATGGCAACCGATTGGTGATCCCGAGAATCGATTGCAAATTTACTCAGCCTTCTTTGATCCCCGATTGGAAATTGTTGGTAAACTCTAATGAATCAAAAATTACCTTCATAAATTCATATAGATTATTTCGGTATATCAGAAACATTTCCGGCGACGGATTCCAAACTGCCGTTTGGAAGTGTGCGCATCTTTACAATTCTACCACTTAACATAAGACGAAGAGATTTTTATTGCTATTTCCGGTATGTGAACTAAAGTAGATCTTAAAAATAACTGTCTTAAGTGGTTTATGGTTCTTAAAATACCCATTCAAGTTACCACAATGGCGTCATCCGATGGCAGCAAGCCGACCAGGTGGAGGCAATCCACGAGCACTTCGAGATGCCATTCGCCGCCTCCTATGTTGTTTGTGCCCTGACCGGCGAAGTCGGGCAACAGGAAATCGAGCTTCCCAGCGAAGTTGGCGTCAGCTACGATCCGAAGGCTGAACTGAGCGAGGAAGTCAACTTTGTTCAAATTCAGTAAGTTTTCAACTAAAATTGATGTTTGAATTTAAACCAATCCAAATTTTTCAATCACTTTATTGAATCCTAACGAAATTCTCGACAGCTACCCCCGGGAACGTTCCCCACTGGATCTTCTGAGTCGGGGTCCCCCAGAACGGGGTCTGGCCGTGTGCGTCGGTCCAGCTCATCACAACTACAGCAACGCGGCCCGGATTGTGGAATTTGTGGAACTGTGGCGGCTGCTCGGGGCCGAACGGTTTTATTTCTACAATAAATCCATCACCCCGGACGTGGCCCGAGTGATGAGCTACTATCAGAACTTCCGCGGCATTGCCCAAGTGCAGGAATGGAATCTGGAGGGTAAGTATGGGGGTGGATGTTTGGTGCGAGAGTGAATCTTTTTTTTTTTTTTGCTGCTCACATCAGGTTGAGGTTTGATAGGCTTCCAAGAATTATGGCTCATTTCATTAGAGGATTATTGCTACGATGGCGGGTATAAAATGTGGAATTTGTTATATATTTATTGGACTGTTTTTTTTTTATTATGTCTTGTTAATCCATTTTGGTTTATTTGAATCAACGATGTTTAGCAAATATGATTTCTACAAATTGGAGTCGGAGGCAGAATGTACTATGGAATTAATTTTTGATGTGTGAAAATTCCATTAGTTCTACGAATATACTAAGAAATTTTGAAATTATATCCTTCAAAAAGAATATGAAACTATTGACATGCCACATAGTGCTTGTTTTTTTTAAAACAACTTCTGGAATAATGGTATTTCCCAAGGATTTAGATTCTTTAATGTTTTCTTAGTAATGCATAATGGGGAAAAAGTGTATAAACCGCAAAGAAACTCAATTTCTTCCCTCCTACAAGAACCAAATCTATGTAAATATAAATTTCATTAGTAAAAATGTATAGAGAATCGATTGTTCATAGTTTCAAACGCCTTTTCCTCAATATTTTAAAAACAATCCAGAAAAACACTGATTTAGACTAAAATAGTTTTATCATGTGTGACTTTTTGGCTGTTTGAGCTACCGCACGCTTCGGAAACTAGAGTTATGGCTGTTTCCCTTCAATTCTCCAGCATTTTAAATATAGTTCAGAAAAAGCTTGTTCGGACTTCGACGACATCTATATAAGCAATTTCCTTGGGTTTGTTTGTCCTCTATAGGCTCAGCCGTCTTAAGACCTAGAGAGCGGAAATTTGGCATGGATACTCATAAGGACCAGAAAAGATGAACAATGTTTTTAGATTTAAAGATGACTAGAGTATCCGTCCCGAGAATTCTCGGTCGGGAGTTCCCGGGAATCAAACTGTCGTATCCCGATAATTTTATCATTCGGTGTTAACTGATAGGATTGTAAATTCATCTATTCATAAAAGATGAGTTCTCGGTAACTCAACCCAAGAAAAAATTAATGTATCTTGAGCCGTGTTCTTGAACGGAGTCTCTCATAGCGTGTTTAACTTCTACTAAAAAGAAAATCTTTATTATCTATAATTCTTTATTTTATTAGAGCAGATTTCTCTTTAAAGGTAGTGGAGAGTGCGTACAATACACAAACAATTTCGGGAATTCCCAAATCCCGGGAAACAGTGAAAAAAATCCCGGAAATTCGGGCGAAAGTACAAAATATGTCTCAATTTTATCCAATTTTTTGCAGCAAGAAATAGTCGAATATGTTGGTTTAAGTACTAAAGAGCCCATTCGATTTGGCTACATCCGTTTAAACCGCTTTTAAAAAATTTCATAGTTTCAGGCAACGAAATGGGAGATCAGCTTCTTTTGGAATTATAAGTCAGAAATGCACCACATTCCCGAATGAGAAGATGTTACAATTCCGAACGACTGTAATTTCATAAAATGGAGAGTTGATGTGAAGCGCCAACCAAAATTTTAGGCGACTGTTTAATGCGAATGCGAATTCGCTTTTTATCGTTCATTTTTGGCAACATCTAAAAGAATATTTTAGTCACTTTTTGAATTATTTTTTATTTTAAAATAATCAAAATCATTGTAGATTTGGATTTGATTTGGATTAGATATTTGGATAGTTTTATTTGTTTAACAATAAAGAATAAGGCTAAAAAAGTAATCACAGAATACCATATATTTATGATTTCGTACATACATGCATGTATGCAGTGGAAAGGGGTTATAATCTTCTATTCTAATTTTTCCCGAGATATGTTCCGGTCGCGAGATCGGAATGAATTGTTGTTCCCTAGGAAATAAGTGATTTTCGTCATCGATGCATCAATGTTTCAATTCTGTGTAATTTACCTATCTGTCACGAATTGGCTGCTCTCCGCAGAATTATTTTTGAACTCGTCAGTGTGTATTCGGAACAGGTTTGCACAATTTGTATCTTGACGACTCACAACATGTCGTGCGTGCAATTTTTCCATTTCCGTCCATGTATTCAACAATTATTCACAAAACAAAGTGTTGCATTTTTTTTCCAATACACTCCTTAAAATAGGAAACTGTGCACCTGCAGCTAGTTTTGGGTTTTCTGCCACGCAATCCAGCATTCTACACCTAGACCCAAACCGCAGAGAACTAAGACTGACTAACGATATGATTGCCAAATCTTTGGGATAGTTTGTTACTGGTGGCTCCAGAGATTCCCCACTAGTAGCTAGAACTAACCTAAATTGCTCCAGAACCATTGCAACATAACCCATTCTGATATCTGCAACCGAAAGAACAAACTTTTTCGATACTGATAAGAAAAACTTCCTGCAACTGATCTCTGCTTAACTAAAAAAAATAAAAGCAACGACCACCTTGCCTAACGCTCTTATTAAGCAACTAGGGTAAATGTACCCAAACTTGGCCCCTAAGGCATGGTTGACTAGATTTCCCATGATTGTAGTCTTCCTGTAATATGTACCTTCAAAAGTCCTTCGACAAATATGATTGCTTACTAGCCTGAAATGCAGTAAAAATATTTCCTTGCTTTAAAACTGTGGATAATTCGAGATAAATCTGATCAAACTATTGATTGAAATGCTCCTTATTGTAGCCCCCGTTCCAAATTGTGGCCCTTTATGAGTTCCTTAAATTGGCCGTCTCTAGAAGAAATTTGCCTCACTAATACAACAACAGCCCCCACGAATTCGTTGATAATACCCTGCAAGGAAGCACAACAATGTTCTGTATTGTTTCAAAAAGTCGGAAGTACGTAATGTTAATCAACTTTTAGAATTGATGTTTGCGTGCAGAGTTATAATTTTACGTAAAAATGTTTAACTTGTTTATTTCAGTTTTTGGTGTGTTTTAAATATCTATTAAAAGAATGATAATCTAAAACAAATAGGTTCCAAAGTATTGCATTGGTTAACATAAATATGTTTAAAAACCAAGCAAACAAATAGTTCGTTCATTTTTTAAACATAAAACCATGATAGATCTGTTGAAGTCAACACACGATAGTGAATGTTCATAATTTTTTTTTCATTAAACTCCCATAATACGAGGAGAGACATTTTAAAAACCATTATGACCGAGGCAAGAAGCAAGCCGAAGCTAAAACTCATGTAAGCGAACGATTCTTTGAATCATACATATTTGAAATGTCGCCCTTGAGAGTTTTCTAGCAATCGTAGCGTACACTCGGATCAGAGGTGCCAGGTGGTTTTGACAAAAATCAGGACACCACCATGAAAAAAATCAGGACTTTTCAGGACACCATTAAATTGACGAAAATAACATGCAGCTCTACTTAGTTTGCATAACTAAAGGCGAAATACAGGTGCTGAAGACGCCTCAAATTATGCAACTAAAGCGAGAAGAACCTTGGCTGTCCTGAAGTTAATATCGAAAAACACTATTTAAATATCATTTGAACCAAAGATTATCATCGGTAAAACAAGTTAAACTATTTTATTGAAGATTTGTTTGATTTTCTCACCATTTCACGAAAAATATTCTTGAAGTTTAGATATTTTTAAAAAATCAGGACAAATCAGGACGTTTAACAAGTCATGTTTCAAAAATCAGGACAACCCAAGCGTTTTTGAAAAATCAGGACGGCCTCTCGAAAATCAGGACAAATCCTGAAAAATTAGGAGACCTGACTCGGATAGCAAAACAAGACAACTAGCCAGCCTGATAGAAATAGATTGCATCTCACTCGTTCGTTTGGGAACTATAGGCAATGGAGGCGAACAGCAAATTCAAAAGCTGGATGAAATTTAAGCTGCATCTCACTCGCACTCATGCAAAATCATCACCCAAACTCGGCAGCGCTTCCTTCGCACATTCTTCTCCTACGGAAAACAAACGTCGTCACCTCTGCTGATGCACAGTGATCCGTAATCTAAAACGAACTTGGTCAAAATATTATTTTTGATTTCACATGAAATTGAAAACAATAAATGTTGAAGCTCCTAAGAAAAATAGTATTTCAACATTGTAATGCAATTTTTTTTAATAAACCTAATATCTAAAGTGTCATAATTGAATTTTGTAGGTAACCATTCCTTACAAAGCGACACATATGCAGCAAATGTTCGTCTTCAGCATAAATAAAATGAAATCAAAATACGTTGAACCTTATTTCCAAATGTGGAATTTTTGGGTAAAGATATAGTAATTTAAATATAGAAATCCAAGATATCGATTCGGATCCGGATCCGGCTGATTTCAGGCTCATTTTATTGAGTAGAGAAGTTCTCGAAACTTACCAAAAAAAGACAGCTTAAATTGTAGCATTATAATTCCAACTAAGATGCCAAATACGCTTGAGAGATAAATAAATTGATTAAAGTCCAAAACACATTCATGGTTTTTTTTAAGGTATTTCAATCATTCTTTTTACTTTTGACCAACTTTCCAATTTCCAGACCACTGTGCACCAACGGCAGGCTGCCGGCTGCCGACTGGCTGCTGATGTCGTTCTCACGCATACATACAAACTTTAATTAGTGGAATTTCATGCCAAGATAAGGCAAAAAATTTGTTTATATTAGCTTCAATTCTAGATAGAAAATGTACGTTGTTTGGAGTAGCTTATAATTTTATATTTTTTGCCATGTTTTGCTGTAACCAACGGTATTTTTTAGTGATTTTTTCATCAGGAAGTGTGTTTTTAAAATCATTCCGAACATGGCAAATGCACTAGCAAGGTAGGTTCATTTCAGATTTTTTCCGCTATGCTATGCAGAATGTTAACATATGCGATTTTGTTCTATGTTTGATTGTTTTTTTGGCATATGCTCGACATGTAAATCACCAATGCATTTTGGCATGCCAAGATAAGGAGCATGCCAAGTTTAGGCTCACTTACCAAATCATAAAAAAACAAATAAGGGCAATATATTTATTTCCCGGGCTTTAGCTATATTTGTAAAACATTTTAAGATTTGTTGCTTTTTAAAAGAGTTAGGCAAGGTGATTCAAAATAAGTCCAATGGTCCTAAATAAATCCGTTACCTTACTTATTATTACCGTAAAACGTTATTTTACGACCAATAAATAACAATTTTCGAGATTTGAGACATTCGGAAAAAACATACAAGTTTGGTTACGAATAAATTTCGAAAATAAAAAGGGAGGAGATAAACTAAGGTTGGCAGATTTTTTTCAGCACGTATCCAGGTTGGACAAATCCGGGTAATTTTATTTTAAAACCGGGCAAAATCCGGGCATTTGAATTTAAAATTTTTACAACAATTTATTTTGTTTGATTTGGGAAATCGGGCCCGGCCGGACTGTTCCCAAATTTTGTATTAAATATGCGGGCAAACCCGGATAAAACCGGGAAATCTGACAACCTTAAGATAAACTTTATGAACTTTTGAAATTATCTAATAACTTTCTTTTTTCTAGGCTACGAATTCGAGAAGGAAGTCCGCTACGAAGGGATCTTCGCCGCCCTTAACGACTGCTTGTACCGTGCCACCTGGGAGGGAGATTTTCGTTACGCGGCCATGGTCGATTTTGATGAAGTTATTTTCGGTTTTGACCAGAAAACCCTGGTAGAAAGTCTGAACCAGCTGGATCGCTTCAATCTACACTCATTCAACTACGCGGCCGTATTTTTCTATGATTTCTTCGAGGAAGACTTCCCTCCACAATCACGCTCGTCCAAGAACAGTTACTTGTATTCACAGGTACGGAATCTTAGGACCCAAATCCCACTAATGCATCACAATCGCAGCAAGTACGTGGCCAAAGGGCGGAACGTCATCGAGGCTGGAAACCATTTTGTCTGGAAAGCAGTTAGAGGTAAGTTTATAAAGTAACTTCATTGGAATATATACTTCAACAAAATATTTTACCGTAGATTCAAAAGAATATCAAGTACCTGAGGCTGAAGGTCTTTTGTTTCACTATCGGGACAAATGCGTGGGGTATGGCTGTGATTCTTACAAGAAAGACAATCGAGCTCGTCGATTCGATCGGATTTGGCAGCTGGTGGATGGTGCTTGTGGGGAGATTTTCCCTGATAAAGATGGACGCTGTCCCAGGGAAAATGATGAGAATTGACGGAAATCAACTAGTAATGCTAAACTCTATTAGGAAAATGTAACTACTTACTTAAGAACTCTGTTAATTTGATGAGATATGAACAAAAACAATTGAGGTTCAAGTTTATGAGAAAGAAAGAAAATATAAATTGATTCTATGCTATTGACTAATAGTAAAAAATAAAGTTCTCACAAGAAAGAAAAGAAAAAAAATCTTTCAAAACTAGTTGATCATTTAAAAATAACAATTTTGACAATTTCGACAATTTTGACAATTTTGACAATTTTGACAATTTTGACAATTTTGACAATTTTGACAATTTTGACAATTTTGACAATTTTGACAATTTTGACAATTTTGACAATTTTGACAATTTTGACAATTTTGACAATTTTGACAATTTTGACAATTTTGACAATTTTGACAATTTTGACAATTTTGACAATTTTGTCAATTTTGACAATTTTGACAATTTTGACAATTTTGACAATTTTGACAATTTTGACAATTTTGACAATTTTGACAATTTTGACAATTTTGACAATTTTGACAATTTTGACAATTTTGACAATTTTGACAATTTTGACAATTTTGACAATTTTGACAATTTTGACAATTTTGACAATTTTGACAATTTTGACAATTTTGACAATTTTGACAATTTTGACAATTTTGACAATTTTGACAATTTTGACAATTTTGACAATTTTGACAATTTTGACAATTTTGACAATTTTGAAAATTTTGACAATTTTGACAATTTGGACAATTTTGACAATTTTGACAATTTTGACAATTTTGACAATTTTGACAATTTTGACAATTTTGACAATTTTGACAATTTTGACAATGTTGACAATTTTGACAATTTTGACAATTTTGACAATTTTGACAATTTTGACAATTTTGACAATTTTGACAATTTTGACAATTTTGACAATTTTGACAATTTTGACAATTTTGACAATTTTGACAATTTTGACAATTTTGACAATTTTGACAATTTTGACAATTTTGACAATTTTGACAATTTTGACAATTTTGACAATTTTGACAATTTTGACAATTTTGACAATTTTGACAATTTTGACAATTTTGACAATTTTGACAATTTTGACAATTTTGACAATTTTGACAATTTTGACAATTTTGACAATTTTGACAATTTTGACAATTTTGACAATTTTGACAATTTTGACAATTTTGACAATTTTGACAATTTTGACAATTTTGACAATTTTGACAATTTTGACAATTTTGACAATTTTGACAATTTTGACAATTTTGACAATTTTGACAATTTTGACAATTTTGACAATTTTGACAATTTTGACAATTTTGACAATTTTGACAATTTTGACAATTTTGACAATTTTGACAATTTTGACAATTTTGACAATTTTGACAATTTTGACAATTTTGACAATTTTGACAATTTTGAAAATTTTGACAATTTTGACAATTTTGACAATTTGGACAATTTTGACAATTTTGACAATTTTGACAATTTTGACAATTTTGACAATTTTGACAATTTTGACAATTTTGACAATTTTGACAATTTTGACAATTTTGACAATTTTGACAATTTTGACAATTTTGACAATTTTGACAATTTTGACAATTTTGACAATTTTGACAATTTTGACAATTTTGACAATTTTGACAATTTTGACAATTTTGACAATTTTGACAATTTTGACAATTTTGACAATTTTGACAATTTTGACAATTTTGACAATTTTGACAATTTTGACAATTTTGACAATTTTGACAATTTTGACAATTTTGACAATTTTGACAATTTTGACAATTTTGACAATTTTGACAATTTTGACAATTTTGACAATTTTGACAATTTTGACAATTTTGACAATTTTGACAATTTTGACAATTTTGACAATTTTGACAATTTTGACAATTTTGACAATTTTGACAATTTTGACAATTTTGACAATTTTGACAATTTTGACAATTTTGACAATTTTGACAGTTTTGACAATTTTGACAATTTTGACAATTTTGACAATTTTGACAATTTTGACAATTTTGACAATTTTGACAATTTTGACAATTTTGACAATTTTGACAATTTTGACAATTTTGACAATTTTGACAATTTTGACAATTTTGACAATTTTGACAATTTTGACAATTTTGACAATTTTGACAATTTTGACAATTTTGACAATTTTGACAATTTTGACAATTTTGACAATTTTGACAATTTTGACAATTTTGACAGTTTTGACAATTTTGACAATTTTGACAATTTTGACAATTTTGACAATTTTGACAATTTTGACAATTTTGACAATTTTGACAATTTTGACAATTTTGACAATTTTGACAATTTTGACAATTTTGACAATTTTGACAATTTTGACAATTTTGACAATTTTGACAATTTTGACAATTTTGACAATTTTGACAATTTTGACAATTTTGACAATTTTGACAATTTTGACAATTTTGACAATTTTGACAATTTTGACAATTTTGACAATTTTGACAATTTTGACAATTTTGACAATTTTGACAATTTTGACAATTTTGACAATTTTGACAATTTTGACAATTTTGACAGTTTTGACAATTTTGACAATTTTGACAATTTTGACAATTTTGACAATTTTGACAATTTTGACAATTTTGACAATTTTGACAATTTTGACAATTTTGAACTGAATCAAAGCAATCGAAAGATTCCTTTTAATTCAACCACGGTTAATGAAAAGTTCACGCTCACTGAAGAAGGTAGTAAGTTGCTATCGAAATACCGTTATTTGAACTTTTCATTTACCGTGGTTGAATTAAAAGGAATCTTTCGATTGCGTTGATTCAGTTGAATCATTCAACCAAGTAGGCTCACAACCAGGGACGGGATAATGTCATAGTCATGAGCCAAAAACTGCGACTAGTGACCCATTCTTTTCCTCACATGTCGTTGGTTTAAGATTTTTTTTAAATGAAAGCATGCTGTGAATGATTATTTTGGTAAAGAAAGATTTTTCCATTCTGTCATTGATCATTGAAATCTCCAATATATCGGTCATGACATGATAGTTAAAATGGGTCATGAGAAATATCACCAATGTAATTTTTTGAAACTTTGTTTGCCAAGCAGATTTTTAAATGTTATACTACGGCAAATTCTAACTAACCATAGTGTGTGGCCGAAGATTAATTCTCGGTTATACGAAGTGAGACGACGCTCATTCGGCATTCGGCTATACATTCGGCAGGCACAGCATCACCACCAGCCAGTCGAGTTGTACCTTCCCAAGCAACCAAAAGTCACATGTTTATTTGAATGAAGGCATTGAAAGTTACATAATGGCTGACAAAAAGAATTAACTGCCAAATTCCCTTTAGCTAACTTTAGGTACTCATTAATGAGCTTGAAAGTTGCAAAAGTGATTAATATGTACGTTGTATGTGACTTGTTTTGCCCAATTCCCATTAGTGAACTATATGTGCTCATTAACGAACTTGAAAGCTGCAAAAGTGATCTATACGTACGTTATACGGGACTTAAGTCACATAAAGGGCACATAAGTGCTCAATACGGGATTTGGTAAGTCACATAAAGGGCACAAAAGTGCTCAAACGGGATTTGATAAGTCACAAAAAGTGCATTGATGTGCTTTCAAAATCAAATCACCTCTTCGAGTTTTAGTTTCAGTTAGAACAACATCTAGGCGTGGTCTCGTGGTAGCGTGTTCGATTCTCACCACGAAGATCGGGGTTCGATCCCCAAGCCGGGCAAGTTTTTTTTCAATAAGTAATTTTGTACTTGAGTGACCATTCTGATGCGATATATGTAGGAAATATAGAAAAGAAGCAATTAAGCAATTTGTCGAGTTAGAAATCCGGCGCGTGGCATCATGGCGGCACCGGTACAGAACACAGTAAATAATCACGAGAAGGTGATATGAACCGAAGCCAACGGTTCAGTTGAGATAGAGAGAAATTTTTTTGCTCATTTTGCGATTTTTTGGAAGCTGAATTGAGAGGCCGCTGGAAGCTGAATAGAAGATCATTAAGACTTGTTTTGGAACATGAAAGTATCAATAAGAACTTAAATTTTCAGCTGCATAGAACGTTCTTCATTTCGATGATGGGGCTGAGTAAGCGTTTTTGTACCTGTTTTATGGGACTTTTGGTTGCTTGGGTTGTACCGTTGGACAGTGAGGACAAGAAGTGATTTAGGCCCAATACACATGGTCTCCCGATGCCCCATTGGGGCAGACCTGCATAAAAAATATAAAAAATGACCTTCCTAGACGCCTTTTTTTATTTCCATTTGGTTCCCAAATTTCAATCATTGCCCACTCTTCTCATACGTGACATATATTTACATCACCTGAATATGAATGGTATTACATTCACATGATCGGAATATTTCTGTCATGACATGACCCATGACTGATCATATTTTCTTGGATAAAGTGATCCAAAATAAATTTCCCCGTCAACGCGAATGAATGAAAATTTTCATGCCTGCTCACAACACAAAAGAGACAATTTTGAAAATATTGACAATTTTGAAAATTTTGACATAGATTTCAATTTTTCTTTTACTGTTAAAATTTAGGCTTTTCTGATTTAGTATGTACTCATTTTCCGTGTCAAATTTTCCTTCCTTCCAATTTTTTCCCGCACTTGAAGGTTTTCCTTTGGGTTTTGCATTGCGGCCTGTCCTTTTCTAATTAGTTTCGTTTTTCCCGTCGGTGTTTTTCTTCATCAGTAAACACTTAGTTTTCCGCCAAACGACTCCTATCAACTATTAGCGCATATCAGCATTGTTGATATTTTATGGAAAAACTTCATTTGGTAAGTGATATAAATTTCAATCTATTTTGTGATGCGGGGGTGGGGGCAGATGTGGCCGGATGTCAAAGTGCAAATGTTTTTGGGTACACCAAAACAAACTTATGAGCCTTTCCACGAGGGCAGGGAATAAAAATAGCTATCAAAAATTATCTATCGCGTGATTATGTTTTGTGCTTCCTCTTCACTTCTTTGTCACCGAGTTGATCCACCTAAACATACATATGTAGAACATACAAACGCCGAGAGAGCAAGTGTTGAATTTAAGTACGCCAGTGCATGTTCAAATGTTTACGATATGGTGAATTTTATGAACCAAGAGTGCGAGAACGATAAAATGCCATCACAATCGTGGTGATTTTTTATTACATTTTCAGCTGTAACGAGGCTGGTGTGGCTTTAATTTGAAACATTTGTAATTGTGTTGCCTTAATAATATAATGTGTCAAAATAAGACCAAATTTTTGGGATTTGTAGGAACTTTTGTAAAATTTGTACGATAAATTTACTGTCTTGGATCAATTCCTGACAAAATATTTCTTCGTGTAAAATTCCCAATTAAGCCACGCAAATCAAGATGCAACCATTCGATTCGTCCACTTCAGCGAGCTTTGATGTGGGGGGATATGGGTGGAAAAATGCTGCCATCGAGTCCCTGTGACTTTGTGATGGTAATGGTGGCGAGGAAATTCAACCACTGACTGGCCCTTGCCAACTCCACCATTCAGTCGGTCGGGTCGGTCGGTCGGTCGATTTTGGTTCGTGGTCGATGTCGGTGTGGTGGTTGTGAATGATGGTGCAACGAACGTCAAATGAAATGAAATCCGAACGTACTAAATTCCGACAAGTGGCCTGGAAGGCACCTAACCAGTATCGTAAATGTTAATAAATAATTGAATGAAGAGGTTTGACTTGACTTGACCTGACCTGCTGACACACACCCACAGAGGGGCAAAACTTTAACGATTCGAAGGCGTGTTGTTGGTTTTGGCGTTAGCGGAAAAATGAAAATTGGAAAATGAACCTTAACGAATTCAATAAATCTGTAAAGCAGAACAGGAAAGCTAAATTTAACTTTGCACAAGATAAGCACTTTAGGAAAGAGCTACACTTGTTACAGCTGTCGAAATTGAAAGATTACATTAGGGGAGCGGCGGGATAAGTGCGCTTACTAAGCAGTTTACTTATTTTTTCCCATATTCCAATAGATGTTGCAAAGGTTGCAAGGTTGCAAAACGTCATGGGATTGAGATTTTTAATGAGTGAGATCCTCCCGCTCTGAATTTCACTGTGATGTTAATGAATCTAATCGAAGTTTTACAAGCAATATCTGCCTTGAATGTTGACGTTTTCTCATCCTGAGAGTTACAAGCAGAAGAACTTCTTTTTCGCGCAAAGAATATTTAAAGAAGGTAGTGCCAAGCAACCCTGCTTTAGTTTCGGTACAGTCTGTGACGTCACAACCACGAAAAATCTGTTAATTTAACAGCAAACTTGACTTTTTAATTATCAATTTGAAGAATGTGCTGGAAATTTTCCATTTTGAAAACATGTAGGGTGATTCCTACTTTGAACCTTGAGCCAACTTTAGTCCCAAAATGCCGAAAATTGTAAATAATTTATTTTGCTAGCACAGGATAAAGATACTTCCATGCATACAATGAACTCATATTCTTCCTGAATCCTACCATACGGCTTTTCGCCATAAAAAGTCTTTCTGATAAAATTTTCAACATTTTCAAAAATGTATCTCCTCATCAAGCGTAAAACAGACAGCTCAATTAGTGAGACGCTTTTTGGGAAATAAAAGTGAAAAGGAAAAATCACATTTTATTTCTGTCGCAAGTTAAAGTTTAAAGGGAAATTACTTTCACTATGAAGAATATGTTTCATACTACACAATAAACGAAAATTACCGAGTTTGGTAATTTTTTTACCGAAATCCTAACCTGTGTGTAAATCGTTAAACTGTTCGGTAATTTTTTCGGTAAAAAAATAAACGAACATCGGTAAATGAAGAATCGATTTACCGATGCTCGTTCATTTTTTACCGGAAAAATTAACGAACAGTTTAATGATTTACACATGTTAGGATTTCGGTAAAAAAATTGCCGAACTAGGTAATTTTCGTTTACTGTGTACCTATTCTAACTGAAATAATTGCAAATCAATAATGGAAAACCCGGAAAATTCGTAAAGGGTCGTTGATTTTAATTTTCCATTTTTAGACCTGGCACCACCAACACATTTTTTTAATACCAACAAATCAACAAAGGTGCGATTTTTTAACTGGGGCATAATTCAGAGCCAATTTTGAACATCTGAAACATTTTTTTGTCAGCTTTACGCAAATAAACTACAAGTTAGTAAACAAAAAAAGTTTCAGCTATTGTTCTGCTGATAGATCTGACGGAGGTGAAAGAGTTTGAGATATTAATAACAGAAATTCAAGTGTTTTTAATCGTTAAAAAGCTACAAGCAACTATACTTTTTTATGATAGAATTTGGTTGAAGATTACATTTTAAATGAATTTGTTTATTTATTTTCCTTGTTTTTCGGCGAGTCATGAAATTCAAAGTAGAAAAATGTTTAGACAGAAATGAAAGTATTGATAGGTGGAAAGTTCAAAGCTAGAGCGCTTTGGGTAGAAGAAATTGAATAGTTGGTGAATATGTGAGCATAACTTTTGTTTAGTGAACAGCTTTTAAACTACTTGCGTGACTCTTTGCCCCTCGCCGTTCTAATGTTGATAGCAATGAAGAAACCCATCGCATTTTTGAAAAATCTTATTTTTAATAGAAATTTTAGTTCCAGGTCCAATGAAAGGTACAAGTTCAGTACCGAAAAAGAAACAGTAGGTTCAATGATGGAAATTTTGACCATCCATATCTTTGCAAATCTTCCAATAACGGCAAAACCTATGTTGAAAATTCTCATTGAAATATGCAGGTACGATCATGAGCTATGAATAAATTTCCTGAAAGATATAAACTACCCGTCCGTTTATGAGAAAAATATGATTATTTAAAAACCACTGCTTAAATGGTCCAAAGAAGGGCAACTAACCCTAATTCTTTACTAATTCTTGCTCAACTTACTTTCTTACTTACTTAATGATCCCGCGCCGATCCTCCGGTGCATAGGGCCGTGGTAAAAGACCTCCACTGTTGACGATCTGGAGCCAGTTATCATCAAAAATAGAAATTCAAAACGACAATGTAAATTGCAAATGGCTAACGGTTTCATCAAAAGTTGTCGGTACATAATTTTCGAGCTCGAATTTGTCTACTAGATTTACTCGTTCAATTTTCTTGTACATTAAAATGATGTAATATTAGATACCATTTGCGATTCAGGTTATGTGCACGTTTTCGATGTAATATCACAAACTTTTTTTTGCTGTGCACATAGATCTTTTTGTAAATGTTAACTCGACTGGCGTGATGTTTGATATTCCCTGTAGGAAATTTATGAAGAAGAAAACAAGGCCGTTGCCCCAAAAAGTAGGATATGATTGAAATCAACCTATCTATTTAGTGTTTTATAAATTCACTTATTTATTCTATGCAGCGCGTTTTTAAAAGATTTATAGAATTCTTCATGGAAATAGAATACCAGTATTATACGACTGCAACTATTTATTTCTTCATTTTGGAGTAATTGACAAACCGCGTTTTTTTGGTATGCAGCCAAATGCATCAATAATAAATTCCTCTTTAGTAATCATAATGATTGGTGGATTCTTTTTTGAAAACATTGTTGTGTTCATTTCAAGAAATCAAAAAACCATGCGAAAAGTTTTGTTTATTTTTCGAAAATTGATAATTAACCTGTAAATTGATCATTTCCAATCAAGTTAACCGTTCTGAAGTGATAAATATGAAATCAGAAAGCTCAAAGATTAGTTTTGGAGATTTATACCTCTTAGGGTTGTTCCAGATCTTTTGCAAGGACTATTCCAATTAAAAAATCGTTTGAGCTACTTGACCATTCATGAGTAGTCAGGAAGGAGCCGAAATGCCAAGGACTTGCTTCTGCCATGTTCGAAAATCGTCTAATTTCGAGAAAATATTGTTCAAATCAGTGCACAATGGTCCAGAACGGAACTTTATCGTGGCAAAATTAATTACGAAGATACTACAAGAGATAAACAATTGGTGTCTTCAGCAAAAATGCTCATCAACCATGCGCTTTGAAAAACTTTGATCAAATATGAGGGCGTGTGATTTTTGCATGATTTACACATAAAAACTTTTTCCAGTGAACTAATAGAGCCAAACTGTCTTCTGCAAAGTTATAGTTAACGGTTTTTTAGGCAACTTTACCGAAGACATGACATACATATGACGTTTTGTAAGCAAGTTATAATTTTTTGACTATTTAAATGTTAGGGTGTGTCAAAAAAAAACCAATATTTTGGCTCAAACTGTCTTGAATGATTTCATACAATAAAAATGTTAGCATTTCTTTGAAATAAAAATTCGCACATTTTTCTCTCAAAGCGTATTGTATCTGGAGGCGTTTGTTTGTAATAGGGGATTTTTGAGCAAAAACTTGTACTTTTTAAAGTGTCATATCTCGGATTGGTGCAAA
Organism: Uranotaenia lowii; assembly: GCF_029784155.1. Classification (NCBI taxonomy): domain Eukaryota; kingdom Metazoa; phylum Arthropoda; class Insecta; order Diptera; family Culicidae; genus Uranotaenia; species Uranotaenia lowii. Next base: position 11,327,986 of record NC_073693.1, read on the forward strand.
CCTAAAACTTATGATTTGACGGCTTTATTTAGTTCATATATCAAATATTTGATTATGAAACTATGGGAGATAGGTTTTTTTTTAAACTCGAAAAAAAATCCAAAGTTTGATAATTTTCAATACAAATCAACACATTTCAAAACCCTGTAAAAGAGAACATCACTATTTCTAGTGAAAAAGTCAAATTTTCATCGTTTTGCTATTGTCTAAGTCCATTGCGATGCAAAAATAAGCGATTTAGCGCATTTTTCTCGCTTTTAGTCAAATTTGCAAAAATAAAAAATTTCAAAAATATGAAAACAAAAATTTAGTAGGGTAAATGTACCCAATCTTGGCCCCTAAGGCATGGTTGACTAGATTTCCCATGATTGTAGTCTTCCTGTACTGTGTACCTTCAAAAGTCCTTCGACAAATATGATTGCTTACTAGCCTGAAATGCAGTAAAAATATGTCCTTGCTTGAAAGCGGTTGAAAATTTAAGATAAACCTGATCGAACTGTTGATTGAAATGCTCCTTATTGTAGCCCCCGCGCCGAATTTTGGCCCTTTATGAGTACCTTAAATTGGCCGTCTTTAGGAAAAACTTGCCTCACTAATACAACAACAGCCTCCACGAATTCATTGAAAATATCCCAAAAGGAAGCACATAGATCTTCTGTATTGTTTTCAAAAAGTCGGAAGTACGAAATGTCACTCAATTTTTAGAATTTATATTTGCATGTAGAATTATAATCTTACGTAAAAAAGTTTTACTTGTTTGATTCAGTTTTTGTGTGTTTATAATTTCTATTCTAAATTCCAAACTATTTCATTGGTTAACATAAATATGTTCATTAATCAAGCAAACAAATCGTTTGCTAAATTTTTAACATGCAATCATGATAGATCTGTTTCGATTGAAGTTAGCAGGTTAACATAAGATAGTAAATGTTCACTCCCATAAAAGAAGGACCGACATATAAAAAACCATGATGATCGAGGCAAGAAGCAAGCCAAAGCTAAAACTCAAGTCAGCGAACGATTCTTTGAATCATACATATTTAAAATGTCGCCCTTAGGAATTTTCTAGCAATCGTTTGCGTACACCGGGATAGCAAAACAAGACAAACTTTCGCTCCCTCCGGCCAGTCTGATAGAATTAGATTGCATCTCACTCATTCGTTTGGAAACTATAGGCAATGGAAGCGAACAGCAAATTCAAAAGCTGGGTGAAATTCAAGCTGCATCCCACTCGCACTCATGCAAAATCATCACCCAAACTCGGCAGCGCTTCTTTCGCATATTCCTTTCCTACAGAGAACAAACGTCATCACCTCCTGCTCCTTGCACAGTGATCTATAATAGGAAACAAACTTGGTCAAAACATTATTTTTGATTTCACATGAAATTGCAAACAATAAAAATTCAAGTTTGTTACAACATAGTATTTCAACATTGCAGTGCAATTATTTTTTTAAATAAACATAATATTCAGAGTGTCATGATTTGAGCTTTATAACAATTCCTTTCAAAGCGACACATATGCAGCAAATGTTCATCTTCAATACAAATCAAATTAAATCAAAATACGTTGAACCTCATTTCAAAATGCGGAATTTTTTGGGTATGGATATAGTGACTTCAACACTTAGATCCAAGATATGAATTCGGTTTCGGATCCGGTAAATTAATTTACTGAGAGGTGAATTTTATTGAGAAGAAAAGTTCTCGAAATTTACCATAAAAGAGCAGCTCAAATTGTAGCATTATAATTCCAACTAAGATGCCAAATACGCTTGAGTCGGCTTGAGAGATAAATGAATTGATTATAGTCCAAAATACATTCATGATATTTTTATTTTATTTCAATCATTCATTTTACTTTCGACCGGCTTTTCAATTTTCAGACCACTGTGCACCGTCGGCCGACGAACGGCCGCCGGCTGCCGGCTGCCGACTGCCTGCTGATATCGTTTTCACACATACATGCATACTTCTATTAGTGGAATTGCATGCCAAGATTAGGCAAAAAATATGTTCATATTTTCTTGGATTCTAGATAGAAAATGTACGTCGTTTGGAGTAAGTTATAATTTTATATTTTTTGCCATGTTTCGCTGCAACCAACGGTATTTTTTAGTGATTTTTCCATAAGGAAGTGTGTTTTTAAAATCAATCCGAAGATGGCAGATGCACTAGCAAGGTAGGTTCATTTTAGATTTTTTCCGAAGATCATAATTTTATTTGCAGTTTGTCTTGCGAAAAAAAATTATTACGCAGTCATTTGGATTCAATTGTGGACAAATGCTATGCAGAATGTTGCCATATGCGATTTCCTTTTATGTTCAATTTTTTTCCATTTTTAGGCGTATATTTGACATGAAAATCATCAAAATGCATTTTGGCATGCCAAGATTAGGAGCATGCCAAGTTAAGGCTCACTTACCCTACCTAGTATTTATTTTTTCTTTAAACTTGACTAAAGTATTTGAAAATAAATTTCTCTTCAAATGAAGTGAATTTGAATTTAGCAGCAAAGTGAATTTTAAAGGTATGCTCAGGTCGTTTATATCTTTTAGTAAAGAGAATTTCCAGGAAGAATTTCGGCATTTTAATTATCAATAAACTTTGTGATTCAAACCATGTTATTTTTAATTAATTTGTTAATAAAAATTAGAGTTTTTTTTTTCAATTAACTGATTGGTTCCAAATAAATGTTCTGACTTTAAAAAATCTTCTGTTTTCCACTCAAACAGAACATTTTTGTTGCTGTTTTCAGCAAATAGGGTGAGTGCTCCTACTTTGGACCTAGAGCCTACTTTAGTCCTAAAATGCCGAAAATTGTAAATAATTCATTTTGCTGGCATAGAATAAAGATATTCCTATGCACACAATGAACTCTTATTCTTCCTGATTCCTATCATACCATTTTTTGCCACTAAAAGTATTTCTGATAAATTTTTCAACGATTTTAAAAATGTACCTTCTCATCAGTGGTAAATCAGACAGCTCAATTAGTGGGGCGCGTATTGAGAAATTGGAGTGTTTAAGGAAAAATCACGTTTTTTTTTTGTCCAAGCCAAAGTTTGAAGGAAAATTACTTTCACTGTAAAGAATATTAACCATTCTACCTATTTTTCTTAAAATAAATGAAAATCTATGGAAAACTCGGATAATTTGGAAAGGGTCCAAATATAGGAAACTTTCGATTTAGATGTTCCATGTTTAGACCTGACATCATCAATACTTTGTTTCAATATCAACAAATCAACAAAGGTGCGAATTTATAATTGGGGCATAATTCAGAATCAATATTGAATATTTCTAACATTTCTAGCCAGCTTTAAAAAAAACTACAAGTAGATAAACACAAACAAGTTTCAGCTATTGTTCTGCTGATAGAGCTGACGGGGATCAACAAGTTTGTGATATTCATAACAGAAATTTAAGTTTTTTTTTTCAATGTTAAAAAGCGGTTATACTTTTGTATGATAATAATCGATTGAAGATTATATTTTCAATGAATTTGTTTATTTATTTTCTAAAAATCATACTTTTTATAGGAATTCTTGTTCTAGGTCCAATGAAAGGAACCGATCCAGTACCAAAATAAGAACATTAGGTTCAAAGTTGGAAATGTTGATCATCCACATCTTTGCAAATCTCTCAATAACGGTAAAACCTAAGTTGAAAATTTTCATTGACACTTGCAGATAAGATCATGACTAATAAATGTATTTCCTGAAAGATATAAATTTCCCGTCCATTTATGAGAAAAACATGATTATTTAAAAACCATCGCTTAAAGCAGGCATGTCAAACTGGTTTAGGTGTGCGGGCCGCATTAAAAATTTTCTATGACGTAGAGGGCCGCAGCCAAAATCAGTTAAATCGGTACATTCAGCTTTAGTTTTTTTGCAGTAATATTTTACATAAAAATCAGTGGTGTTTTTTTGTGACAATTTAAGACGGGGCTACGCGGGCCGCATTGACCGTGGCCGCGGGCCGCATGCGGCCTGCGAACCCCCAGTTTGGCATGCCTGGCTTATAGGGTCCAAAGAAGGGCAACTAACCCTAGTAATAATTTTTTTTTGTAGGGAAAGGAATCGAACTGTGTCGGTTGGAATTTCAGGGACTAGACAAGATAAAAATTGATGTTGAAAAACATGCGAAATCTTGCCGTGCTTAAAATGTCCAAATTTGACTCCAACTACCGTAAGATGGAGTGATGGGAATAGAAATAGACATTGGAGAACAATTCCCTTCATTCCGATAGACTCCGACACTCGACCAGTAAAACTTTCATACGCCAAGTTGTCTCCTGCAGTGGAATGTTAATACAGTGAGCATTCTTTATAAGCAACCTTTATACAAGCAACATTCTATTGAAGCAACCTCTGCATTAGCAACTTTTTTTATTCCAAAACTTGTGTACAAGCAACCATGGTTTTATTTTTTGATTTGATATTTATTCTTCCGTAAAAATGGTTAAGAAAGGCAGAGTATCAATTTCTTTGAAAACAAAACAAATAATTTTAAATGAACTCCAAGATGGCAAGACACCGACAGAGATCTGCAGAAGCTACAACATCTATAAGTCGACTTTAACGAGGATAAAAAATAATAAAAAAAAACTTGGAAGAATTCGTCTCAAAAACGTATGTTAATAAAAAAAATCAAGCGAATGAAGCCATTAAAGAATCCCAATCTTGATGATAAACTATACTCATGGTTTTTACTACGAAGAGAAGCAAACGAATTGATTTCAAACGAGATGCTCAAAGTTGAAGCACTAGATTTAAAAAGGTCACTCAATGGACACGAAGAATTTTCAGCCAGTGGTGGTTGGCTTGATAAATTCAAAAAACGCCACGGCATAAGAATTTTGACGGTTTCCGGTGAAAATCTTTCCTGCATTGCTGAGAGTGCTGCTACATTTACAAGCGATTTCAAAAAGATTATTGGCGAAAATGGGTTTTTACCGGAACAGATCTACAATTGTGACGAAACCGGTCTGGTTTACAAGAAAACAAACGCTACCGTTTTCGAAAAAACTGCTGTAGGACGGAAATCCATCAAGTCGATGATGCCACCTGTCAAGGGACAGCAAACACTTTTTCCCATGATGAAAACTTTAAGGTTATTTTTTTTCCACCCAACAATACACCCTTGTTGCAACCAATTGACCAAAATTTCATAAAATCCCTTAAGCAACGTTATCGAAAGCACCTTCTGTCAACACTCTTGGCATTTTTAATAGTTGAAGCCTAGAATGATGTCCCACGATCCGTTGTCACGAGTTCATTTAAATATCTGTTTTCATCGATCGACGCAATAGAATTTAATATACACTGAGGTTTTTTTTACGCGGGGGTTTCGTACCACGTAAAAAAAATTCGCGTAAAAAAACCGCGTTAATTCGAAAATCCGCGTAAAAAAAATCGCGTTAATTCAAAAATCCGCGTAAAAAAAACCACGTTAATTCGAAAATCCGCGTAAAAAACCGCGTTAATTCGAAAATCCGCGTAAAAAAACCCGTAATTCGAAAATCCACGTAAAAAATCCATTTCAATAAAAAAAAATCCGGCAAAAAGGTACTTTACTAAAAAAACGCGTACGAACCATGATTATCTAAAAATTTGCGTACAATGATAGTTTATTTTTAAGATAAAAAACAGAAAAAATATATAGAATAGTAGAATAGAGTGAGGCATATTTGACAGTGTGAAATTCAGATCGTCTCATGTCTCATGTCTCAGGTCTCATGTCTCAGGTCTCATGTCTCATGTCTCATGTCTCAGGTCTCAGGTCTCATGTCTCATGTCTCATGTTTCAGGTCTCAGGTCTCATGTCTCACGTCTCATATCTTACGTCTCATGTCTCATGTCTCAGGTCTCATGTCTCGTGTCTCATATCTCATGTCTGATGTCATGTCAAATGACGAGAGCATCGCGAACGAAGAGGGTCATATGGAAGAAGAGAGCAGAATCAGCATCGATAATGTGATAGATTCCTTCAACACCGCGGTAGAATGGGCAGAGGAAAATAACCTTACAAGCAATGAGATCTTGTTTTTGCGACGAATTCGAGAAAAAGCAGTTCTTAAAAGACTTAATTAATATTATTTTAACTATGTAATAAAATATAAAACTGCTTATTTATCTATAAATCACAAAACGGATTTTTCTTAAAATTTATACTCCTTTTTTCTATATAAGCAACTTTTTCTACATAAGAAACTTTTTTGAAAAAAATGGTTCAGATTAGTTGCTTATATAGAATGCCCACTGTACATAGGCCCCGGAGAGGCGCAAGATGTGGGTTCAAGTCCTACCGGGGGACAAGGCGAATTTTTAATCGCATGTTTTTCAACATCAATTTTCATCTTGTCTAGTCCCTGAAATTTCAACTTACACAGTTGGATGCATTTCCCAACAAAAAAAAAACGCTGACTGAATGTTTGAGTCAAAACCCATCTCTGGGTCGCAGTTAAAAAAAAACAAAAGAAAAGTAATAAATTAAAAGTAAATGTAAAAGTAATTTTCAACATCTTTCATTTCATCTAACTTTCTATCCACCTATAGCTCTTTTACGTAAAGTAGGGTTAGGGTTGTTCATATCATATTTTTATCAGATCAGTATCTAGCTGGTCTACTTTCATTGTAAGATTGAAATTAGAGGGTAGATTTAATGTTTCAATGATAAAAAGTAAAAAATTTTAAATGGTTTTTCTATTTTTTTTTTTATAAGAATTCAACCTGCCTGATATGGACACTCCAAACCTTTCACAGAATGTTATGATTTATTAATTTGTAAAAACCTTCAACTTGTTAAATTTCTGATTTTCAGATGAACTATTAACATTTTTGTTTACAGATTCTGTACGCACGATTATTAAAGTTCAATATATTCGACCAAAACTGATAAAAATTTTGTTTCCAGCTTTTAAATTTTTTTGACTTTGTTTAAGAAAAAAAATTTCATGCCATGTGCCCAAAACGAATTAAACTCAAACTGTTCTGATTAGAGAAGTTAATCTATCAGCCATTTCGTCAATCGGCTGTTTGTGCATTAGACTAAGGTTGCCAGAATTTTTTCAACACGTACCCGGGCCCTACAAACTGGGCAATTTTTATATTAAAACCTGGCAAAATCTGGGCATTCGGTTTCGAATTGACGACCATAAATCCAGGCAATATCCGGGCAAATTTTGTTAATACTCTGAAATTTTACAACAAAAATCGAGAAAAAAAATATTTTTTTTTTCTTTTATCAAAACTCATCGATACATTTTGAACCATATTTTAAGCTTCCAAAAAATCCTTCATGATTGTTTTTAAAACTTGCTCAACAATTTAGTTTTTGAGCTGTTTGTTGTTTTTTTTGTATTTAACTTGCCAAATAAAGTGAATAATAAATCTAGGCAAAATCCGGTCATTTTTCAATGAAATCCGGGCAACCGGGCCGGGCCGGACTATTCTTAAGTTTAGTATTTAATATCCGGGCAAACCCGGATAAAACCGGGCAATCTGGCAACCTTACATTAGACCTCTGCAAAAAATTAAGTTTTGTTCCTATAGGTTTCTTCGATGTCTTTTGGATCATCAAGAATCAGTGTAAAATATGAGAAAATCGAGTTAATTCATGAATTAGTGCAACGCGATATCATTTTGTTTGGAAGAAGAAATTTTCTCGTATTCAACCATCCAAAAAATTCAAATAAGCTTGAATTGAAGTTTGAATAGAAGTTTGTCTAATTATTGGTTTTTCCCATTCTTAAGTTATAATCATTTCGAAATAAAAAATCTGAATTCAATCAAAGTTATTTAAAAATGGCAGGTTTTGCTGGCTTAAGCTTTTAAAAATTTCCAGAAATATTTATTTCAAAGTTAAATAAATCGACCAACTCAATGGTTATGCAAAGCAGTTTTTGCTATATTTTATTTTCATCCTGAGGTAAAGCTTCATAATGAGCAATCAAGAACTCTAAAATAAAAAAAAAAATATTTTTTGTTTTTTTTACAACATCGATGTGGTGGAAAGTAGATTACAGCTTTGTTTACATGAAATGTACTACAAGAATCAAGGAATATTTTAAATCCAAAGATATACACCCCCTGTAAACTGCGAAGAAATTCAATATGAGGCCCTTAGAGCCAAAGGGGTATAAGTGCATAAAACCTGATTTCGAGAAAAAAGCACTTGAACTTCGTTGTGTTCCAGTAAATTCCATAGATATTTTTTATGAATTTTTTTCATGTGAATGATTTTTCTAAATAAAAACAAAGCATTTTACAACATTTTCCCAAAAAACAACGTTTATTTGACGTTTATTGAGGCGATACATATTTTTTAAATTTGGTACTTATACCCCTTTGGCTCCAAACACATGCACTTATACCCCTTTGCCACCAAATAAATTCACTTATACCCCTTTGCCACCAACAAATTTTCACATCCAGGTTTTTTTTATCTTATTGATATAGATAAGAAACCATAAATATTCATAGCTACAAGAGTCAATTAGTTTTTGTTTAAATATATTTTTTGTTGTTTTGATGAGAAATATACTCTGGTACAGTAGGTTAAGAGATTTTATGGCTGAAGATCGACCTGGTCTTGGCAACTTCTACTAAATCTCTCCAAACAACGTTTTTTCATCAAGATTAATTTATAATAATTCGTGAAAGGTATTTTCCACTAAATTCCAATCACCACGTGTTTTGTACGTCTTTGCCTAATCAATTGGGTATTGGAATGGGACTTGCGGTCACTCTGAGTTGGGTTTTTACAGTAAATTAACGATAGGCGCTTCAATACCCAATTATCTCGTACAAATACATTTTTTTGTACTTTATAAGCCTTTAATCCGTGACACACTTCATATATCCAGAAATCAGGAATTTGTGATCCGAAAATTTGTTATTGAAATAGAAAAAATAATTAAATATATTAATTTTTTTTTCTACTAGAATTATCACTAAATGCAATCAGATGAATCATAGTTGATGGTAAATTTTTAAACATCATCAGCTATTCAAAAGAAAAGTGAATAACATTAATTTTAATATTTGTTGTTCCCGATGAAAAAACATTACTTTCATGAAATCAAGTTAGGGTTGGTGGCAAAGGGGTATAAGTACATCAGTTTAATGGACTTTGGAGGCAAAGGGGTATAAGTGCAGCACTTATACCCCTTTGGCTCCAAACAAAAAGGAAATTTCAGTTAGCACGATTTATTCAACGAGATCTAAACATAACAAAATAGTTAAATAAAATTATGATTAAAATAGCATATGATGATTGACAGTCAAGGATTCGTTCTAGATGGTTATCTCGATTTTTTCCATTTTGTCACTTATACCCCTTTGGCTCCAAGGGCCTCATATCTTCCCTCCTACATGCATCAAATCTATGAAAATCTACTCGATTTTAGTGAAATTGTTTGGAAAATCGATTGGACAAAGTTTGAAATGCCGCACACGCTTACAAACAGAGATATAGTTTCTTTTTAATCATTTATTCTCCTTTATTTTGTAAACATTTCAGGAGTACGCTGATTTGGACTAGTAAATTTAGAACAAAATTAGACCTATCTTTCGTGATTTCTTCCGGGAAATCACATGAAGGTTGTTTGAGCCACCACATGCTTCGGAAAATGGAGTTATGTCTGGCTATACCCTCGATTCTCTTATACTTTTCAATTAATTTTGAAAAAGGTAAGTTCGGACTTGAAAATTTAGAATCAAATGAGATCTATCTTGTGTGATTATATTCGAGAAATAGAATGAAGGCTATCCATTTTTCCAATAGTCTTCAACTTAAAAAATTTGAATCAAATGAGACCAATTTGATGACATTTCTTTCGAGAAATCGAATGAAGGTTATTTGAGCCACGCACGCTTCGTAAAATAGAGTTATGGCTGTCTTTACGCTCAACTCTCTTACATTTGTCAAAAAGTGAAGACTTCATTCCATTTCTCGAAGTGTGTGGCGGCTCAAATAGCCTCCATTCGAGTCCTCGAAAAAAAAACAAAGCTGAGGAAATTGAGGGAAAACAGCCATTACATCTGTTTCCGATGGCTCAACCAGCCTTGATCCGATTTCTCGGTAAAAATCTCACAAGATAATCCTCATTTTATTCAAAATTTTTAAGTCCGAACAGGCATTTCTGAACTATTTGAAAAATGTAGGCGAATGGAGGGTAAAACCAGCCATAACTTTATTTAACAGTGCGTGCAGTGCCTCAAATGGCCTTCATATGATTTCTCGGAAATAATCACACAACATAGGTCTCATTTGGTTCAGAATGTTAAAGTCCGAACTGATTTTTTTTCATATTTAAAAGAAAAATTTCAATTTTCTAGTCCAAATCAGTGCTTTCCTGGATTGTTAACAAAATATAAGGGAATAAGGGGTTAAAAAGGCACAAAATTTTCGTGCGTAAGCGCGAGCGGTATCTAAAAATAAGAAAAATAGATATATACAGTTGCGTTCAAAAAAGAATGAAATCGCGTGAAGCTGCGCACCCACTTCCAACTTTGACAAGCTGCCATTTCTCTCTCGGTTGATAATTTTTCATGAAATTTTCACACAATCTAGTTCAACTATCCAACTAACACTTCACAAAATTTGAAGTCTTTACCATGACGGGAAACAAAGATACAGCTATTCCCGTAAAAAAGGGAAAATTTGGAGTTGCTCCACTAAATTTGCTGTATCTTTAAAAATTTTCATTAAAAAATCTTGATATTTGGTCCAAAGATGTAAAAATGTTTCACTCTGTTGTGGTATGAGCCTACTTGGTTGAATGATTCGACTGAATCAAAGCAAATCAATGAACTTTTCATTTACCGTGGTTGAATTAAAAGGAATCTTTCGATTGCTTTGATTCAGTAAAAATGTTTGATCTGTTACCAGGCCAAGTTTTATTAAAATCGATGAACGTGATAAAAAATGGTGCCGGGTAGAAAATGAGGTTCATTATCGCCCAGCAGACGATTTCATTCTTTTTTGGACGGATGTTTATATGGAAAACATCGAAATCCAAGTATTCCTGGTATTTTCTTTCACAAAACCAAACTTTATCACAAAGAATGTTGCAAATTGCCAAAAACTTCATTCGTACTTTGTTTCGAAAGAGAAAATGTTTCAACAGAGTTCAAAGTAAGAAGAACAGAGTTTCAGAAATAACCTGCTAATTATACCGATAAACAAATTTGATCCACAATTAAAGCGAATATTCTATTCGCTTTTGTGTTTCAATACCAGTTCTGTAGGAACAATTTCTGTTTCTAAACAAAGCAAGAATAAAGTTCATATCCATTTACAACATTCTTTGTGATAAATTTTGGTTTTGTGAAAGAAAATACCAGGAATACATGGATTTCGATGTTTTCCATATAAACATCCGTCCAAAAAAGAATGAAATCGTCTACCGGGCGATAATGAACCTCATTTTCTATCCGGCACCATTTTTGATCACGTTCATCGATTTTGACGAAACTTAGCCTGGTATTAGATCAAACATTTTTACATCTTTGGACCAAGTTTCAAGATTTTTCAATGAAAATTGTCAATGATACAGCAAATTTAGTGAAGCAGCTCCAAATTTCCCTTTTTTACGGGAATAGCTGTATCTTTGTTTCCCGTCATGGTAAAGACTTCAAATTTTGTGAAGTGTTTGTTGGATAGTTGATCTAAGTTGTGTGAAAATTTCATGAAAAATTATCAACCGAGAAAGAAATGGCAGCTTGTCAAAGTTAGAAGTGGGTGCGCAGTTTCACGCGATTTCATTCTTTTTTGAACGCAACTGTATTTTGTAAATTTTTTAATTTAAAAAAAAACAGGTTGCAGGAATTTTTTCAGCACGTATCAGAGCCGAACAAAATTTTGTCTAAAAACCTGGCTGAATCCGGGTAATATTCGGGCAAATTTTGTCAAAATCTAGGAACTACTTATGAAAAATAAAAAAAAATAACTTGAAAAAAATTCTCATCAAAACATATCAGCAGATTTTAAATGGTATTTTAGCCTTTCAAAATACCTTTTATGACTTTTTTTTTAAACTTGCTCTAAAAATTTCATTTAAAACGCATGAATAAAAAAAATCTACAACACAATTTGTTTTTATAAAAGTGAGCAATTGCATATTTTGACTATTAATAAAATATGGTTAATTTATTTCATTTCTTTTCAGTCTGAATAAAAAATGTCATAATTGAAAAAAAAATTAAATTTCAGATTCTCTATGGCTTTCAAGTTACTGTTTTCATCCATCTTCACACTGCTATGGCTGCACTGGATTCAGGTTCCAGAAGTGGGCAATTCGTTTTCATCCAGAATGTGCCATCGGTTCGACAACATTGAGCTACAAGATCTTTACAGTTTTGTCACACTCAACTCAATGGTGGACAAGGTATGTTATAAAGAAATTGGTTACCTTTAGAAGAAAATAGTTACGTTTAAATGAAAAATTGCGGCTATCAAATTAGGAACGATTTCCACCAAACATCTAATCAGAGAAACAGCCAAAGTTCCACGCGCTTCCCTAAACCCAGCATAACCACCAACCAACCCGAATTTAATGTTTCAGTTTTGCTATGCTCCTGTAATCAAAATTTAGGCTAAACCGAACTGTCCGTTTTTTTTGCCAATCTCAAGCCATGGTTCATGAATTTATAATGTGGTTTCATCATTTGATTCTTGGATGGCTCGGCTAACTCCTCCGGAAAAATTGTTGAACGATGGATGAATTCGGATCTCGGCTGATCCGGAATCTTCAGTGGCTCAACGTTGTTTCGCTGGTCGTTTCCGACCAGAAACCGATGGGAGTCGGTAAAACCTTTACGGTATTTGTAGGTAAGTTTTTGTTTGTTTAAGTGAAATAATTTTTATTCCCAACTTTTGAGTTGCAAACGATCTCCTCTAGAACACTCATATGAACTATTTAAAATAATTTTTCTTCACTTAACATAAAGAAATAAGATATTTTAGCGTCACTTACCTATGTAATCATAGCAATTTTATCGATTTTCATTGAGTCATAATTATTTTCGAAATCCTTCCCCAATATGACAGATTCATTAAAATAATTATTTTACTCGAATTGAAATATTGCGGCTTTCATTTCGATAGAAAAATAACCCATAAATAGTTACATCCCGGTATTATATAAATTCCTTTCGAAATTCCTTTCGTTTCTCTTCCATCCGCCGGAACTGCCAGATCTGCACACCGCAGTTATTTTCAATGTGACCGACCACATTCCGGGGCACTATATTGCGCTCGAATCGGAGTCATCCATAAATCTACTTCGGCCGCGGTTGGAATTATGGTTCTTTGCCAATACCATCATCAGCAGCACTCATAATAATAATAATCGGAAACGACCACCACACCGCAATCGATTCGGCGACGACGACCCCAGCATCACCACTTCAAAAGATTTCGCCGATTTGCCACCCACAGGGACCTCGACGGGCTGCCAAATAAGCGAAGATCCGGATCAGGCAGCGGAACCAGGAGGGATTTCTCACTCCAACGCGCAGATGGCGACGAAGACGACGTCTGAATCATCCCCGGCCAATTGGAAACCGAGGACTCCAACCGCCAATGACGGCGACGCTGAGGGCACCAATGATGTAGTTGGTGGTCGAAATCATCCCCCCATTCCAGCTTCATCGTTATCCACTTCTGGTGGACCACAGGCCCCTGAATATCAAGGTCCATCGACTGATGGCGGCGTTGATGATGATCAGGTTCCGAACTTTGGCAACAACGACGACTGTGAGGACGATGGCACGATGGCCGCAAATGTCATTAGTGGCAGCAGCACTGCGGACCTCGACTCGGATAATCATCAGCATCGTAGTCAATGGTGCACGATGAGCCCGGATTTTGGCAATGGATGCAGTAGGAAAAGTAGCAGCCTGGAGGTGAAATTTTATTTCCGGCATAATTCATTTTTATTTCAGGTAAGTTAAACCGAATAATAGCAAGGGATTGTGGAAACTGGAATAACCTGATATTGAATTTTGATTTTGTGGCTTTCTACATTGAGTATTTAATATGGGTGTTAAATGTCTGACTCGATTAATCAATTTATACAATGACTCATTCCAAGCGACCATGCAGCTACCTTTTTGACAGATTTTTTTTCATTTTCTAGTAGGCTGACTGATCCTATTTTGGACCTAGAGCCTGCTTTGTTCCTAAAATGTCTTAAATTGGAGATAATTCATTTCGCTCCAGATAATTCATTCCTTAGATTTAAGATACTCCTATACATCGCGTCTATTCTCCAAGTCAGGGGCGGCCCAAACAGCTTCTGTCTTGCAGCGAACGGCTTAATTTAAGATATGCGGCTCCCGCCAGCTAAGTCCAAGATGGCAGCCCCATCGCGGGATAGGGACCTTAAGCTAACAACTTACTGTTCCCGATTTAAAATTGTTACGGAATCCGAAAGAAATGAACGACCTGGAACTTTGGCAACGACTTTTAGCATGAAAACACGGACACGAATTAGAACTTGGAACATTTTAACCTTTGCGCAACAAGGCAAGCTGACTCAACTTGCTAGAGAGGCTAGCCGCCTCAAGCTTGAAATTCAGGGACTGAGCAAAGTCCGTTGGCCTAATACTGGAGAACACAAGACACAATCCGGGCAAGTCCTGCTTTACTCTGGCATACGAGGAGAACATGCTACTCGGGAACGAGGAGTTGGTTTCCTGTTAAGCCCGCAGGCCTACGCGGCCCTCATAAGATGGGAACCGATAAACGAAAGAATAATCGTAGCCAGATTCAGAACACGGGTTAGAAACCTTACAATGGTCCAGTGTTATACGCCAACTGACGTTGCCGACTTGCAGGAGAAAGAGCACTTTTACAGCCAACTGAACAGCGTGGTTGAGAGAATTCCGAAGGGTGACATTCAAATCCATTTGGGCGACTTCAACGCAAAGATTGGCTCCGACAATCAAGACCTTGAGCGCATCATGGGGCGCCATGGCCTAGGACAGATGAGCGCAAACGTAGAGCTGTTTGTAGAATTTTGTGGCAACAACAACATGGTGATCGGTGGATCGCTCTTCCCCCATCGACCAGCACATAAGGTCACTTGGGTATCCCGAGATGGCCGAACAGAAAATCAAATTGACCACATCTGCATCAGCCGAAAATGGAGAAGGAGCCTTCTTGATGTCCGCAACAAACGAAGCGCAGACATTGCATCTGACCATCACCTCGTCCTTGGCGAGATACGACTGAGAGTTGCGCGTGTCCAACGGCGCGAGGAAAAAGTCGGGTGTCGATACGACGTCCGCCGGTTGGAGAATCCAGAGGTGAAAAGGGCATACGTTGAACAGCTAGAATCCCGAGCCTCGGAGCTGCCGACAGACGGAACAGTCGAAGAACAGTGGTGTGGAATCAAGAATGCCTTTATCACGACGAGCCATGGTACTCTCGGTAAAGTTTGTGGAAGACGAAGTGAATGGATGTCGGATGAAACCTGGAGGATGATCGATGATCGGAAAAAGGCGAAAGTCGGAATTGAGCAGGCATGTACCGGGTCAGTCAAAGCAGCAGAGGTGCCAGGTGGTATTGTCAAAAATCAGGACACCGCGATGAAAAAAATCAGGACTTTTCAGGACACCACTAAATTGATGAAAATAACACGCAGCTCTGCTTGGATTGCATAACTAAATGTGAAATACAGGTGCCGAAAACGCCTCAAATTATGCAACTGATGCTAGAAGAAAATTGGCTGGCCTTCAGTTAATATCGAGAAACATCATTTAAATATCACTTGAACCAAAGATCATCATCGGATAAACTTGTTAAACTATTTAATTAAAAATTTGTTTGATTTTTTCATCATTTAACAATAAATTGAGTAATAATTTAGATATTTTTAAAAAATCAGGACAAATCAGGACATTTTAAGGGTCATTTTTCAAAAATCAGGACAATTCAAGCGATTTTGAAAAATCAGGACGGCCTTTCGAAAATCAGGACAAATCCTGAAAAATCAGGACACCTGACACCCCTGCAAAGCAGTCCCCCGCTTACGATATGCGGAGCTGGAAAAGGCAGTTAAACGAGCTTGTAGACGAGACAAGAGAGCCTGGACAAACTCCCTAGCCGAAGAGGGAGAAACAGCCGCCGCCAATGGAGATATCCGATTTCTATATGACATTTCTTGCCGCCTCAGCGGTGCAAGGACTAATGCAAGAATGCCGCTGAAAGACCGAGCAGGCAGATCAGCTCAAACGATGGACTAAGCACTTCGAACAACTCTTCCGAGTCACGAATAGCGATGGCCAACAGAACCCGCAGCTCGAAGCGCCAACAGTGAGTCGCATAAATGGCGTCAACTCGGAAGCGCCCTCGCTGGCTGAAATAGAAGCGGCAATCAAAAACATGAAATCCAACAAAGCACCTGGGATCGATTGCATCCCTGCTGAAATGCTAAAAGCCGACCCTGCCCTATCAGCACAAATGTTGCACCGTCTTTTCGCTGACATCTGGGATACTGCAACATTCTCGGCCGACTCTATGCAGGGTATATCGTAAAGGTCCCGAAGAAAGGAGACCTGACAGAGTGCGGTAGCTGGCGAGGCATAACGTTGATCTGTACAACCCTCAAAGTACTCTGCAAAGTGATCCTGAACAGGATCCAGGAGAAAATCGACGCTACACTCCGACGGCAACAAGCTGGATTCCGATCCAGACGATCATGTGTGGACCACATCACAACGCTTTGAATCATACTGGAACAAATCAATGAATTCCAGGACTCTCTTCTGCTGGTGTTCGTTGATTTCGAAAAAGCATTCGACTGACTTAACCATGAAAACATCTGGGCGGCTCTAAGGCGACGAGGGGTCCCAGAGAAACTAGTCCATCTCATCGAAGCACAGTATGAGGCTTTTTCGTGCAAGGTCTTGCACGACGGTGTCTTGTCCGAACCAATCCCGGTAACTGCTGGAGTGAGACAAGGATGTATTCTATCACCGCTAATTTTTCTAATCGTAATGGATGAGATTCTGATTGGATCGATTGACTGTGCACCGAACCGAGGATTGCCGTGGAATCTTTCAACAATGGAGCAACTAAACGTTCTTGACCTGGCTGACGATATTGTTTTGCTCGCCCAAACACAACCAGATATGCAGAGCAAACTCGACGACCTCACCGAAAGTTCCAAGGCAGCAGGTCTCAAAGTCAATGTCGGAAAGACCAAGTCGATGGAGATCAACACAGAAAATCGCTCCAGTTTCATGGTAGCTGGGCAACAAGTTGAGAAAGTGGAGTGCTTCCAGTACCTGGGTAGCCAGATTACCTCTGATGGTGGTACCAGGAAAGACATCGAAACCCGGATCAGAAAGGCCCGATTTGCGTTTGCGAGTCTCCGAAACATCTGGCGGTCACGCCAGATCTCTCAACGAACGAAAATCCGAATCTTCAACTCAAACGTCAACTCCGTGTTGCTGTACGGGTGCGAAACTTGGTGCACATATGCGGTGACGACGCGAAAACTGCAAGTATTTGTAAACCGCTGCCTGCGGAATATCATCCGCGCTTGGTGGCCTGGCAATTGGATCTCGAATGAGGAACTACATCGCCGGTGTCATCAAAGGGCGCTAGAAATCGAGATTCGGGAACGTAAGTGGAGATGGATTGGGCACACGCTGCGAAGAGATGAAAACGAGATTTGCAGAGAGGCGCTAGATTGGAATCTAGAAGGTCATCGAAGAAGAGGCAGACCCAGAAATTCGTGGCGGCGAAGCCTAGCCGCTGAAATCCGAACTGTCGACGAGAATCTTGACTGGGACCAGGTGAAGACGCTGGCTCCGGATCGTCAACAGTGGAGGTCTTTTACCACGGCCCTATGCACCGGAGGATCGGCGCGGGATCATTAAGTAAGTTAAGTAAGATATTTCAAATCTTTTTCTCTGAGATATCCTATTACCCACTGCGCCAAATTCCTTTCCCTTCCTCTACTTCAACTTATTTTTCCACTAAACACTATGGGCCCAGGTCCCCTTTTTCTCAAGATTTTATTTTCTTTATCATAAACTTTCTTCTTCTCATCATAAACTCACCATGAACTTTCAAAAAATCGCCATAAACTTTTTTCCTTTCAGAATAAGCGATGGAAGCAAAATACTGCCTTTTCACTATTCAAGAAACTCCCGTAAGGTGTTCAAAAACCATCATTTTTTTTATCCGACACAACAAAGATCTTGAGTAGACTCAGAACAATATCCGATCGTAAATATTCAAATATTGAACTGATTTTTAGTTTTTTAATCAATTTTCTCATGCCCTTAGTAAGGGTCCTTTATCACATAAACCAGCTGCCACTTAGCAATTAACTTTTTATGTAAAACAATATGTTACAATCGAGAAAAACTTAATTTTAAAATCGTTCAGAGACATAGATAAATGGTAAAATTTAAGATCATTACTCATATTGTATGATGAGTTTTCGAATGTTAATATCTATAATCTAAGTATTAAGGTTGGTGCAATGACTTCTGTTTATTAGCAATATTTTATAAATATTACAGTAATTTTTGGAACGACAGTTTTATTTTGTAATTGATAATGGGTTTCCATTTTTATATACATAACACACGTAGTATTACAGGACACGACACATAACGTTCTTACTTTACGGAAAAAGGATATAAAGTTACCTTTTCTGTCGACCGGTTTCGGGCTCGATGTTGCCCATCAACAGGACGATGTCCGAGAGTCGGAAACCCTTGGAACGATTGTTTATACTTTGACTTGGTAGGTTATATTTATTTTGATTCAGTCATATTAATTCAAAAGGATTTATACAGAAAATCAAGCCAAATTTTTCTTTGTATAATTTCAAATTTTTGTTGTCAAGAGTGAGACATTACTGAATAAAGCATAAAAACAGATTCTTCGAAATACTCGAATTGCTTTTTACACCTTTTTTTAAAAAAAATAACCCGATTTGGCCCCCGGCTGTGTGGTGGCGGCTTATAGAATACACTGAGGTTTTTTTTTACGCGGTATTTGGTCCCGCGTAAAAAAAAACCCGCGTAAAAAAAAACCGCGTTAATTCGAAAATCCGCGTAAAAAAAAACCGCGTTAATTCGAAAATCCGCGTAAAAAAAAAACCTCGTTAATTCGAAAATTCACGTAAAAAAATCCATTTTTATTAAAAAGTTCAAACAAAACAGCACGTTACTAAAAAAACGCGTAAGAACCATGATTATTTAAAAATTTGCGTACAATGATAGTTTATTTTTAAGATAAAAAACAAAATCAATTAGATTAATAGAATAGTAGGGTCTCAGGTCTCATGTTCCATGTCTCAGGTCTTAGGTTTCATGACTCAGGTCTCAGGTCTCATGTCTCATGTCTCATGTCTCAGGTCTCAGGTCTCATGTCTCAGGTCACATGTCTCATGTCTCAGGTTTCAGGTCTCAGGTCTCATGTCTCAGGTCTCATGTCTCATGTCTCATGTCTCAGGTCTCAGGTTTCAGGTCTCATGTCTCATGTCTCATGTTTCATGACTCATGTCTCATGTCTCAGGTCTCATGTCTCATGTCTCATGTCTCATGTCTCATGTCTCAGGTCTCATGTCTCATGTCTCAGGTCACATGTCTCATGTTTCATGTCTCAGGTCTCAGGTCTCATGTCTCATGTCTCATGGCTCATGTCTCATGTCTCAGGTCTCATGTCTCATGTCTCAGGTCACATGTCTCATGTCTCAGGTTTCAGGTCTCAGGTCTCATGTCTCATGTCTCAGGTCTCATGTCTCATGTCTCATGTCTCAGGTCTCAGGTCTCATGTCTCATGGCTCATGGCTCATGTCTCATGTCTCAGGTCTCATGTCTCATGTCTCAGGTTTCAGGTCTCAGGTCTCATGTCTCATGTCTCAGGTCTCATGTCTCATGTCTCATGTCTCAGGTCTCAGGTCTCATGTCTCATGGCTCATGGCTCATGTCTCATGTCTCATGTCTCAGGTCTCATGTCTCATGTCTCAGGTTTCAGGTCTCAGGTCTCATGTATCACGTTCTTAGTCTCAGAGCTAAGATTTTCCCAACTACAAAAATATTCTAAGTGTTTTCCTTTGAAAAAGTCTTAGAATATTTTCTCTGAAAAACCGCGTTAATTCGAAAATCCGCGTAAAAAAAAACCGCGTTAATTCGAAAATCCGCGTAAAAAAACCGCGTTAATTCGAAAATCCGCGTAAAAAAAGCCGCGTAAAAAAAACCGTGTAAAAAAAACCGCGTAAAAAAAAACCTCAGTGTACTACCACTGGGATACTGGTCCACGTCGTACAAGGCGACTTATCCAGTACTTCCCATATGCGTTAGTCATTCTTCAAATGCGACTATCACATTGGGAGGGGGGAACCTTGGCTTGGTTTCAAGCCAAGTTTCTTCAGGGAGGATTCACCAATTGTGCTTATTGCTATTAATGCGCATGCACGAGTTGTATTCTCCTAAATTTTGTAAACACCCGCTTCAAGGTGGTTCTGTGCCTGCGGGCCCCAAAGTGGGGGTAGGAGGGTGTATAATAATCCTATCTTAAGCAGAACGTTGTTAAGGTCTGCACTATAGCCAGGCACTGGTGCAAAGGGCCGTATTTTTCCTGGCAACTCGTGGGATTCAGATTATACACACGATTTTAAAATTTTCATCCTGTATGGGATACCCCGCTTCATGCGTCGATATGAAGGTGCAGAGGTTCTTGTGTGTGATGGAAATATGTGTGGAATTCTTTGATAGAAATGCTTTCTATTAAGGTTGCACAGATAAATCTGCAGCACAAAAGAACCGCTACACTTAACTTATGTCGTTTAATCCTTAATGGAACTGCATCAATCGCCTTGGTCCAAGAACCCTATTTCCGAAATGGAACTTTTTACTTAGGGAATTTGCTCAAACCAAACTTTACTGTGTTCAGTGTAATTGGAATGACTAATGCCCGAATAATGCCTCGTGCATGTATATTGATAAACAATTCTTTAAATGCAACACTTATACCCAATCTAACAACAAGAGATATTTGCGTCGTTCAGGTTTCGCTGCCTGATAGAAAATACGTCTACTGTTCAGCATACTCACCATATGAACAATCATCCCCTACGGATGATTTAAAAAATGTCATTTCATTCTGTGAATCACAAAATATACCTCTTTTAATAGGCTGTGATGTCAATGCTCATCATTTTGTATGGGGTAGCTCAGATATCAATCTGAGAGGCTTAAATTTAATGGAATATTTAAGCAGCACTGATTTAGAAATTCTAAATGTAGGAAATAAACCAACTTTTGTTAGGTGTGACAGAGAAGAGGTGATTGACATCACACTTTGTTCTAGAACAATTTCTCAGGAAATTTCAAATTGGCATGTGCCTAACGAAGAATCGATTTCTGACCACAGGTTTATCTAATTTGAACACTCAGGTGAGTTTTTAGAAACAATTACATTCAGAAACCCAAGAACAACTAATTGGGACCTATATTTGGAGCATCTTGCTACTAAATTTCATGGATATACACCTGAAATTACTACTCCTCTTGAGTTGGATGAAGTGGTTGCAAAAACCACCGAAATTATTTTGAATTCTTATGAAGAAGCATGTCCCTTACGCACGTTGAAATTCAACAAAAACAGTACACCATGGTGGAACTCAAATCTCAGTAAATTACGAAAAAACTGCAGACGCTCTTGGAACCGAAGGCGCACGGAAGGTTTTGATGCTTTCAAGTTGGCTCGCAGAGCTTACCGGAAAGCAACAAGAGCTGCCGAACGCTCAAGTTGGCAGAGCTACTGCACAAACATTTCAAGCTTGCACGAAGCAAGTAGGTTAAATAAAGTCTTAGCCAAATCAAAAGATTATCAGGTTTCATACCTTAAAACCCCTAGTGGTGACTATACATCAAACGACGAAGAAACATTAAGTTGTCTATTCAATACTCACTTTCCAGGATGTGTTGATCAAGATTCATCGATAGAGCCTGAGTTCTTTTCTGGAAGTCTAGATTCCTTGCATTTTGCTCGGAAAATAGTTACTACAGAATCGATCAAATGGGCAATCGATGGTTTTGCTCAATACAAATCTCCTGGAAGTGACGGTTTATTTCCAGTATTGCTTCAAAAAGGTTTCGATCATTTCAAACACATATTAAGAAAAATAATGATAAGCAGTTTTGCTCATGGATATATTCCTAAACTTTGGCGGCAGATAGCCGTGAAATTCATCTCTAAAGGGGGACGATCATCATACGACGAAGCCAAAAGCTTTCGTCCTATTAGTCTAAGTTCATTTCTATTAAAAGCACTTGAACGTTTAATTGATCATCATATTAGGCAAGAATGTCTTGTCCAACATCCGCTTAATGCGACACAACATGCATACCAAACAGGAAAATCAACATTAACTCTTCTGCACAACGTAGTACATAATATTGAAAATAGTTTTTCACAGAAAGAATCGTGTCTAGGAGCATTTCTAGACATAGAAGGAGCATTTGATAATGTTTCGTTTACATCAATAATGGATGCGGCACTACTTCATGGAGTGCCTAGTGTTATAACTAACTGGATTAGCGCAATGCTAAGTAACAGGAATCTTCATTCGTCTTTAAGACAGGCTTCAATAACAAAAGTTAGCACACGTGGTTGCCCACAGGGAGGTGTACTATCACCTCTTTTGTGGAACCTAGTTGCAGACGGCTTGTTGAGAAAACTCAATGACCGTGGAATACCAACCTATGGATTCGCAGATGATTATCTTCTGCTGGTAAGATGTTTGTGCATAAGCACATTATTTGATATAATGCAACAAGCTCTGCGCTCTGTTGAACGATGGTGTTCTCATGTAGAACTGTCAGTTAATCCTCTAAAAACTAATATTGTTTTATTTACTAAAAAACGTATCACCCGCGGGGTGCGCTCTCTGCTGTTTTATGGTTCCGAAATCACCGTGTCTGATCAAGTTAAATATTTGGGTGTCATTCTTGACTCCAAATTAAACTGGTCTGATCACATCGAATTCAGAATCAAAAAAGCATGCATGGCCTTCGGACAATGCCGACGTGCAATCGGGAAAAACTGGGGACTCAAACCCAAACATATTCACTGGATTTACTCCACAATAGTAAGACCAATTCTGGCCTATGGGTGTCTAGTGTGGTGGCAGAAAGGAGAAGTTGCAACAGTTCGGACTAAACTAAATCACCTTCAAAGAATGTGTCTTTTGGGGATGTCCGGATCGTTCACTACAACTCCTACTGCAGCACTAGAGGCTCTGTTTTCAATCAAACCTCTACACTTGTTCCTAAAACAGGAAGCCTTCTCATGTGCTTTTCGTCTACAGGCAGTTGGTCTCTGGCTGTCAGGAATTATCGAAAGATCATCGAGTCATACAAATGTGTGGCCTGAATTAGTTAGATTAAACAAGTTTAATCTAGCGCCAAACGATTTAACACTCTCGAGTAGTTTTCCCTACATGGGGTTTAAAGTCAAATTTCCATCTCCTCAAGAATGGTTATCAGGTTTTGTAGAGGACCAAATGTCCTCTCATATTGTATTCTATACTGACGGTTCATTATCAAACGGCCGTGCAGGTGCAGGAATTTACTGTCACGAGTTGAACATAGAATATGCTCAACCTCTAGGAAAATATTGTACAGTCTTTCAGGCTGAGCTATATGCTATTATGTATGGAGTGCAAATTGCACTTCAAAAGAAGATTATGTTCAGAACAATTTATTTCTGTTCAGATAGCCAAGCAGCTATCAAATCACTCAGTGCTTCCAGTTCTAGATCAAAACTGGTAATCGCATGCCGGAAAGCAATCGAAGAACTTGCTGAAGGCAATGGATTAAACCTTCTATGGGTACCCGGACATAAGGGAATTTTTGGAAACGAATGCGCCGACGAACTCGCTAGAGCTGGGTCGGAAAAGGAATTTTACGGACCAGAGCCGGCTGTCCCAATATCGCCATGTTGGTTCAGAAACCAAATTCAAACTTGGTCCTCTAACCAGCATGAACGATACTGGGAAGAGTTGGACACTTGTCGTCAAACTAAATTATTTTTAGAAAAACCATCTCCAATCATATCGAGTTACTTATTAACTTTAAATAAATTTCATTGCAGCATCTTGATCAGAGCACTCTCCGGTCATTGTAAACTCAACTATCACATGCACAACATTCAGCGTGCTGAATCTCCAGTATGTGGTAGTTGTGAATCAGATGTGGAAGATCCCTTCCATCTTATATGTAACTGTCCCTCATTTGCCAGACTACGTTTTCGTACTCTGGGATCTTACGCTTTAAGCGAATCTGAGTTTAAGAAATTAAACTTAAAAAACATTCTATCATTCCTTACCGAATGTAGAAAAGAGCTTTAATGCTAATAATCCCTAGTGGAAAGGCTTTATGCCATCTTAAATAGATTGAATTTATTTCTTCCTTTTATAGGTTTTTCAGGTTTCTCAGGTAAATGATGAAATCTTGGATAAAAAAAGGCTAGGCACAATTTTCCCGTATGTTTGGATAACGTGCCGCTATTAAGCCTACCCCTATTCTGATACATAACACACGTAGTATTACAGGACACGACACATAACGTTCTTACTTTACGGAAAAAGGATATAAAGTTACCTTTTCTGTCGACCGGTTTCGGGCTCGATGTTGCCCATCAACAGGACGATGTCCGAGAGTCGGAAACCCTTGGAACGATTGTTTATACTACTTGACTTGGTAGGTTATATTTATTTTGATTCAGTCATATTAATTCAAAAGGATTTATACAGAAAATCAAGCCAAATTTTTCTTTGTATAATTTCAAATTTTTGTTGTCAAGAGTGAGACATTACTGAATAAAGCATAAAAACAGATTCTTCGAAATACTCGAATTGCTTTTTACACCTTTTTTAAAAAAAATAACCCGATTTCCTTCGACAAATTTACACGGTAAGCAAGTTGAACTCAAAATTGAGTTTGATGAGTTAAAAAGTGAGCTAGATTAAATTGATCTAATTTATTTCCATACTTGATTCGATTTCATGAACAAAACGATGAAGATAAATTGTGCGCGCTGCAGTTGACCCTATTCCCGGCGTATACATAGCGAGTAATTGACTATTTTGCTTAGTGAAAAACTAGGTTTTTGTGCATTTTTTTCCTGTGCGTTTGATATTTCCAACAAGGGGAGACTGGTACTGGTACAACACCGTATAACAGTGACATGATATTTATATTTTCGTTAGGTCCTTTATTTTAAATCAGATCTCTGGAAGTCGTCGGTGACCGATGGTATGGCAAAAATGTAAACTTATGGTGAAATTTTACCGGATGATGCAATGCGGAATATCGAACTTGAGGGAATATCCAATAATTTAAATGCAAAATTCCTGGTCAAACACAAAGTTGAGTTGACATTGACATTGAACAATAGTTTTGGACAGACTTTCCTTTTCGACCGTTTCTAATTTGTTATTTTGTTGGAGTTGTGTCGGAATAAAGTAAAGTTTTGTGAATTTAATAAGTACCTAATATAGTCAGTTTTCTTTAATATGAATGACAATATACGAAAAAACATGACATCGTTAGGCGCGAAATGAAAGATTTGCTAAAGGCAACAGGCAGCTGGAAATTTCACTTCGTCAATAGCGCTGAATAATCTGTAAAAAATGGTAAGTGAAGTCTCGAAATCTTGTTGTTTTTAAACCCTGATTGAAAATTTTTGATGTAAGAGCATGCAAAATTATTTTGAACTTTGAAGTCTATGACACAGTTTCTTAAAATTAAGCAAATTAAAAGGATTATTTAAAATTTTCTGTCATATAGGACCGAAGTGGGGTATGGGTCGAAGGTAGGGCAACTAACCCTAAATGTTTGAAGTTTTGTAGTGAGGACAAATGTATGGTCGTTTCAAAAGCTTTCTAAAAGCTCCCTAACTAATCCAAACTTTTCTATGGAGGACATGTAGTGGTAAGAATAAGGTTTAGCAATTGCTTCGGTGGCATTTACTTAGCTCCAAATCAAGCAAAGGAAAAGCTCAAAGCATTTGCTAAGTTTGGTACGAATAAACATTTGCTTAGCGGATGTGTACTTAAACTTTAGAACATAGCTTTTGCTTTGAAAAATAGAGCTATCCAACAAGCAGAATCTGTAGTTTTCTTAAGTACATTAAAATAAAACAAACCGAAAATTTAAAATTACGGCTAAAACAGCCACGATCTTAGGGTGCGGGTAAGAACGACCGAAAAGTATTTTAGGCAATACATGACAAGCTCTAAAAAGCACAGGTCGAAATGTTTGTTTGTTGATAGGACAATTCCAATTGGTCTAGCGAGCAAGAAACAGTTCGTTCACTAGAAAAACAAAATGTTTTACCAATTAAAATTAGCTACTTTAAAATCAATAAAATATGTTTGTTTTGTTAAAACTTTTAAAAAAAATCGTTTAAATCGTTTAATCGTTTAATCGTTTAATTAAAATGTTATTCCAAGCTCGGGCCAGTTGGGAATTCTTTCACTATTCCTGGTTATCTGGAATGTTTGCTATTCGATTTGTTCAATTTCTTGTAACACGAATCATTCCATACAACGCCAAGAATATGAAAAAATTGGTTTTTACTTCTATTTTTGTTTATCCATGTTGAAAATGCCTATTTGAATCGGTTTGAAGTGCAATATTGCCAATTTGATACATTTATCACGTTATTGAAAAAAAAATCATTAGAAAAGTCTGCTACCGAGCATGCTTAAAAAGTAAAGCAATTGCTTGGAGATTTGTCGAGCAATTGCTTCAGATTTGGGCTTTATTCATACCAAACTAGCTTGTTCTAAAAGTAAAAGATTCTGTAGGAGAAAACAGCTGTCAAAATAAACTTTATTCATAGCAACCGAAGCAAATGCTTCAAGTGACACTCGACTGCTCGATTTGGTTCAGCAAAAGCAATTGCTAGGTTTTTTTCATACCACCGATGGTGTCGCTAGTGTTTGCTTAATAATTCCCATTGTGGCTGTTTCCGTATAATACTTCTGTGCTGCTTAACATGTTCTAACATGTTTCGGCTTTACTGACGCTTGCCTCAATTGTTGCACACTCCCTCTCTTCACGATCCTCGACCACCCGCTATGCTCACTTCGAAGAAACTCCATATCTTCCAATATTTTTTAGATCACTGCTAGCCACCCACCATACAATCTTAAAATCACAACTTTAAAATATCAATTAATCCGTTAATTCAATATCACCCTACAAAAAATTGCGACCTGACAACAAAAAAAGATTCAATGCCCAACGCAGCGTGGAAAACCGAAAAAATCTACCGTTCACCTCGGCATCCCAGACACGACTGTGAAATGATTTTTTTTAAAGGTCATCATAAAAGAAAACAAATTAATTCCTTAAATTCAAAGTTTTTCATTCTTTGTTTAAATCATGTTCTAGAAAAGAAAAAAATAATTGAAAAAAGTGTGTTGCAAAAATACTTGTTCCCACCACTCTTGTTTTTTTCACAAAAAATCCTATGTTAGGTAGAAAAGAATAAATACAAAACACGTCTAAAGCAGGGGCTTAATAAAACAACAACAAATCGACAAAGGCATTAAATGGTTAAAATCGAAGATGTATTGAAATTAATTTATTTAGCTCTTGTGGTTATGCAATTTTTGGAAGGAATTTTTTTTTAAATTTGTTTAAATTTATTGTTTAAGTTATTCTTAGAAGTCAAAAAGCGCCTATTGGAAAAGAAGATCTCCACAATGGAACATTAATTTGGAAAATTGAAGGAATCTCACTAAGAAAAGTTCTTAATATTTATGAACTTCGAGCGTTTTTACATCTCTTTAACTGTTTTTTCCCGCTGGGGATCACCATCCTAGGACCGCTTATGCTTTGAAGTTACCTTATTTCACTTAATACTAAGGCGTACATCTGTCAGAGATGTACGCCTTAGAAAGGGTACTACAAATTTATGTCGTGACCGAGATTGATGATGATCTCATGATCGCTGTCTTATTAGATAGGGGGCTACATAATTTTTCTGCGTATCTGTACCATGAGCAGTTAAGACACCAAATGGAAAATTTTGTCAAGATCTAACATATGAAGTTAACACATTGTGGACCAAATACGAGATTTTTTCGCTTGCCACAAATGAACAGTTCTTAGAAGCACAAGTGAAATATTATAAAATTAATAATGAAACTTCAAAATTGCACTCAGCACTTCGATAACTATAAGATACTAAATTTGTTGAATTTGGTCCAGAGAGTTTTGAGATAAAGATTGCCGAATTCAGCTAAAATTTCTTTGCGGTCCTCAATATGTTGTTTTTTTAGTTTAGGTTATTTCAATCGATATTGGTTGCTCTCACATTGAGCTAAACACCCACCACATATCATTCCAAATCCAGCTTCGGAATTTGGCATCATAATGGAATGATCATAATCGAATGAAAGTTCTATCTATAAGTCAACCTCTTCTTACTTCCTGTGATAGTTCCCACCGGCGAGTGGGCCATCGCTCAATCTCCAAGATCCTGACGAACACCAAATTACGCTCGTATTTGATCTTTGGTTGCTGCATAAATCTGGATTTGCACCACTTTAAGTTGCTTCTTTTTTCTTACATTTGTCACTGAATCAATTTTGCAGCAAGCAGCATCACAAAGCTTACATAATCCTTCTCCCCCTGCTTTTCCCTCTTCATTTCTACTAGGAGGAAAGCTCAAATCGGCACCGACAACTGACAAGCCATTCCCCGGAGCTCAACTTCAAACGATTTCCGTTTCAATCAGAGTCACATTATTTTTTTTCTCCTCTATTTTATCCTTGGTGTGCAACTCAAGAAAAATAAGAAAATTTTCAGATGATGTAAACATTTTCCCTATCTCACCCAGTGAAGCATTTTTTGGGGAAGAGTATGGAGTGTCAGAAAAGCGGAACCAGAACTGGAAGGAAAAAAAACACGAACGCTTCCCTGAGAAAATACCGAGCTGAACCCGGAAAGGATTTTTTCTATATTTTATTCCAACACTTCCACCCGCTTCATCACTTCCCCAATTTTCATCCACAGCAACAGACAGCGGAAGAAACTCTGGAATATTATGATAAGATGACAGCGACATGGCTCGGGAAAGAGGGCGCAAATCCGCCGCAAATCCTTTCGAGTGGAATTTAAAATTAATTTTAGAAACACACATTTGCTGCCACTCTACAATTCGGGTTGAGTAAATTTTTGGGGATGGTTATTTCACCGGCTCATCGCCATTACTGTCGGATTTTTTTTTTCATAAAACATAATGAACATCACATCTGTAGAAAAATATTTATGATCATTTAGAGTGCTTATTTGTTTATTGATTTTCATTTCAGCACACGTTGGGGTCGCTGTTTCGCCACATTCTGGAGCGCCCTTTGCGGAAATCTTTGCGGCGATTGGAGCGTATTTTGAATGAGCTGCAAGCTCATCAAGTGTTTTGAATGGAATAAAATAAATCCCTACTCATTGGAACATTTTTTTTCCTTCGAATTGCTTCAACTAAATCCATTCTGCTAGAGGATTTTCGGTAGGGCGTTGGAATCTTTGAACAATCGGGCCAGCGGTGGCATTAAAAAGCTGCTGGAATAGATTTGTTACAATCTGTTGAGAAAAAATAAATATTATTCCAATATACCAAATTTGATAAAGTTTTTATCCTACCTTGACAAAACTGTCCATGTTTTCTGTCACAAAGTTGCTATCCATATTTGAAAGCCATTCGAGCCGTTTGTCATCATTAACTGAAGTGCTGTCCGATACTGTGTATGGTTTTCGACAAAGATATTAAATCTAAATGTAGCTGGAGTAATTACCCGAATTAAGTACCTACATCTAGGTCATTTTTTGTTCTCTATGACCAAAAAAAATTGAAATTTATTGCGGATGCCAAATTCATTAAGCAAAACGCATCGAACTCAAGTCCAGACTCATTTGAAGCGAAAGCAGTTTCAAATAAACATTCCTATATAGAATGAATAGTCGATAAAAATTCAGTAATGAAAATTTGATAAGTTTTAAAAATAAACCTTCTGGAAAATTTTGGAAAATAAAATAAACTATCAATTCAAATATTAATTTCGCTACAAGTTTAATGTATATTGGTATTTAAACAATAAACAATATACCAGTAGCGTAATCGTTGAATGTTAATTAAAAAAATAAGTTTATTTTGAGGAATAGGATATTTTAAAAATGTATAACCATTTTTTTTTTCAAAGCAACCGTTTGCTATTAAGTATCAAATTATGCAAAAAAAGCCCAACTAAACATGTACCACGAAGGCTTCACAAAAATGTATCTGGAAACATTGTACCGTAGAATGGCAAAATATAGAACCAAGGCACAGATTACAGTTTTTATTTTGCAATATTTAACACTTTTTAAGAATAATTTAAAAAACTAACTTCCTTGTGTTACTTTCAAACTTGTATTTTCAACTTTGATTATAGAAAAAAATCTTGAACTTTTATAATGTAAATTTTTGGACAAGTAAATACAGACATTTTTTCATTTCTTATTCACATATCAGTTAAATTCATCTATTTATCATCGCAGATAATCGTAACGGATTCCAATCACAGAGTAAAGGAAGGGTTGCTGAAATCACAAAACAATCTAAAATGTCACAGATTTTGGACCAGGCGCAGATCTAGGCTTGTTTCTGGGGAGTGTGGATGATTTTCAAAATTTTCAAAATTTCGTCAATTAAGAGAAACGAGAATACCTGGTGAAAAAACGTTCATTTTGAGAAAGCAAATAGACCAATTTTTTATAATTTATATTTTTTTTTAAATGATATAATGTATTAATTTCTGATAGTGATTACTATTTTTAATGAAGAGTCTTAATAAAATTTAAGTGAAATAACCAACCTTTCAGCTTCAGAGTGGGTTTTATACTTTAAATCTAAAGCTTGATTCCTACTTAAAATTTTAATTATTATCATTTATATACTTGAGCCATGTTATCGGAAATAGTCGACTGGTGAGAGGATAGTATTGATTCACAAGGGAAACATTTAAAGATAGGCACAGTTTTGATGCCTATGTTTTAAAACTGATTTTAAAAGATTTTTGAGTTCTGAACTAGATTTTTTGTCAGATTTTCTCAATCTCCTCTAGTTTTGGGGATAATGCTTTAAGAAGTTCTAAAAATCATCAGTATAGTGTGAAACCAATTGATAACTGATTGATGAACTAAATACATGAAAAACATTAAAATGAGTTTGAATCTATTTATTATCCTCTATTCATTCAATAACACAGATGCCACAAAGTAGTAATTTCCCGCAAAAAAAAACTATAGGGGAGAATGAGGATACTTGATCCCTGGGAATACTTGATTCCTTAGCTATATCTCGAAACTGGAATGTCTTACAAAGATCAAATGTTCTAGAAAAATGTGCCAAAATGAGCAAAATAACAATGCTTGTAGTTTAAAATTTTTTAACAAAATAATTGTTTGAGTAATTGAACTTTGTTTGAAAAATTTCACAAAATGTAACTTGAAGATCTTTTTTCATCACTTTAAAATGTTCCTTACATGGGAAAATTATATCCATTGTATCAATCGTTCGAGAGTAAAATGAACTTCATAATGCCATATTTTCAAAGCAATGGAAACCTCTCAACTTTTTTCAGAAAAAGTTTTCTAAAATAATGATTATGGGTACAATTGATCCCCTAGAGTTGGGTACAATTGATCCCCCTTCCAAACGGCATATTGTTCTTCTGAATTTATCGTTATGATTGCTGATTACGAAATTACTTATATTTTTATCCAAAAACTAATATTTATCAAACAATTGTCTGAAGAAATGAGCAAAAATAATTATTTTTTTCTTAATTATAAAAAATAGCGCCTTTAAGTATGCAATGTTATTAGCGCTGAGACAAAGTTATAGAATTTTCTTCTTATGTCTGCTATAAATTGTGAAATGAGAACAAACATGACCAAAATAGTCAATTAACATTCTATCTTGGGGTTTTGTTTGATTTTTATACAAGGATTAGGGCTTCCTGAATAAAAGATCAAGTCTCCTTCAATAGGGGATCAAGTCTCCCCTAACTTCAGAAAAATCGCATTTTTTTTACTCCCACGAAAATGCTTCTAGTTCATCAACGGGTTTAAGTATCGTTCTAATTTTTGGAGCATAAAAACTTGAAGTTACAAGCTGTCAGAAAATGTCAAAGACGGCGAGTTGCTAAATTTTTCCAAAAAGATATGGTGAAAATAAGAAAAGGGGATCAACTATCCCCACTCTCCCCTACAGATTTTGTCTCGTTAATCTTGTTTCAGAGATACAACAATGCTGCAGTGCTTTGAAATAGCAACTTTACAATCTCTACAAAATTTAGTAGATGTAACTAAAACAATTTTTTTCTGACATCGAAAAAGAACGATGTCTTCAGTTTAATATTTTATACGAACTAAAGATTTCAATCAATTTAACTACTTTTTTGAAGAATGCTAAGCATTTTTACTAAAGTTTTAAAAAATATCCACTTTCCATTTTAGCTCAAAGTGTTTTTTAAGCTTCCCGTAACGGAGAAAACAACAAAATAAACTTCTATATATTCTACCAAGAAGTCAAATTTACTCAAGATCTATTGGAAAATTTATATTGCCAAAAAAGTCTACACATTATTTCATGAATTTAGGTTTAGTGTTTATGTAACTGGGGGAACTTTGATCAACATGAAATTTTTGCAAATAATCATCATTAACTAAGTCTGAAGTTAAAATATCTGAAAAATGTTTTCTATGTTTGAAAGCCTATAAATTGAGTTTCATATAGGCTTCATTTGGTTTGTACATAGTTGGAAAATTGTTTTATTAGTTTAAATGTAATTTTAAAGTTTTAAAATATCTGTTCTTCGAAGACTCACGAACAAACACATCTCCTGATAAAATGATAGCATTTAGAAGCAAAAGTTTAGCTTTTTTGCTTTGTATAAGTATAGTTTTAGTGTTATTTTTAGGATCATTTTGTGATAATTTTTGGAAATTAAAAAAACGGACATTTTCTTTGAGAAAGCATGTATAGAAAAAAAATGGCTAAAACCCCTATCAAATGGCTATTATTAAAGGAAAAATAACATGGAAACAGTGGGAGGACCTAGGGAATTGCATGTAGGTAAAATTTTATTTGTTTTTGAGGCCAAAGATATTGAGAAATGTTTATAATTTTTGCCCCTAAATGTATGCAGCAACATTGTCCATCTTTTGAGTATTTTTATTTTAAGAAAACGTTGACATTCAATTAAGTCCAAACACAATATTACTGTTCTTTATGTTTTAAGCCTTCTGCGCTAAATGGCATCAAAACAATAATTTAGAAGATGTTTAGATACGCAAAAACCATAATGATCAAAGTTACCCCGAAACATGAAATCTGAAGAAGGTAGTAAGTTGCTATCGAAATACTGGTATATGAACTTTTCATTTACCGTGGTTGAATTAAAAGGAATCTTTTGATTGCTTTGATTCAGTTGAATCATTCAACCAAGTAGGCTCACAACACAACAGAAACTTTACTCCGTAATATTTTATATTGGACTAGCTGACCCGGTGTGCTTTGCTATACCTTCCAAAATTATAGAAATTGGTGGTACCTAGTTATTTTACTTTTCATTTATTTGCACAAAATTTTAAATTAAATTTCAAAATCAACTTGAAACTTTCTTCATTTTGAATTCTTAGTTGATTTTATTTGAATCCGTGCTTTAATCTTATTTATGACTCTGGATTTTTTTACTTCATAAGTTTATTACTTATGCCAGAATATTTTTTATATTTCGAATCTTTGCTGTCCCTTTTGAATGTGGAAAGGGTCTCAAACTATCATAGAAACATTTTTTGAAACGAAATAACATCACGGGACACTTTTTTACCTATTCGTTCTCGAACTATTATTCGAATTGTGAGAGTGACCCCCTTCCCCATTCCTATATTCCTAACATCAGAAAAACACTTCTTGTATACAAATATGATCCCATGTCATATATAGCTTCATTCTCGATTAGTTCTCGATATATTAAAAAAATGGGTGACCCTCTCCTCACTTTATTATTCCCTCTCTGGCAGGAAAAGGAGGCCTCAAACCATCGAAGAAACAATGCCCGTACACAAATATGCTCCCATGTAAATTTAGTTTCATTTTCTCGATTAGCTATCGAAATACTTAAAAAATTGTATAAGTGACCGTCTTCCCACTTTTTATCGTTCCACTGAATGGAGGGAGGGGTGTTAAACCAACGGAAAAGCATTTCTTGTGCTCGAATACCCCCTCATGCCAAATTTGGTTTAATTTGCTTTATAAGTTGTCGAGTTATGCTATAAAATTGGTATCGGAGCCCCTCTTCCTACCTATCCCCTACATGGACGAAGTGGATCAAGATCAAGCATTCCGTGTATTCAAATACACTTCCATGCCCAATTCTGTTCTCTTTGCTCGATTGTATGATTGTTCCATGTCATATTTGGTTCCATTTGTTAAATAAGTTCTTGGGTTATGCAAAACAATCGTATGTGAGCTTCCGTATTCCCTAACTGTATCCTCAATCTAATGAGAAAGAAGTCTCAAATAAGCATATAACCATTTCACGTATCCAAATGCTTTCTCATGCCAAAGTTGTTTCCATTAGCTCGATTAGTTCTCGAGTTATGCAAAGTATTGTAAAGCAGCCCCCCTCTATCGTTTTTATCACCCAACTGGAAGGAGTCAGTAGTACCAAATATTCAAAGAAACATTCCTTGTGTGAAATACTCTCCCAAGCCTAGTTTCGTTCCATTTGCTGAGTAAGTTCTCGAGTGATGTAAAAAATTGTATGGGAGCTTCCTCCTCCCTTAAAATTTTTTAACTGGAAGAACGGAGGGTTCTTAAAATATCATAGAATCATTTCTCGTCATCAAATACCTTCCCACGCCAAATTTGGTTCCATTTGCTTGATTAGTCCTACAGTAATGCTGAAAATTGTAAAGTAGCCCCCTCCCCACTGTTTATCTCCTTACTGGAAGGGGGAGGGGTACCAAATATTCATAAAACTTTTTATCGTATCCAAATACCCTTTCAAGCCAAATTTGGTTTCATTAGCTCGAATAGTTTTCAAGTTATGCTATTCAAAATGGGTTGAAGCCCCCCCCCCCCCCCCTTCCTGTATCTTCACTGGAAGGAGGGAGGGGTCTGAAATAATCATAGAACCATTTCTCTTATTCCTTTACCCTCCCATGCCAAATTTGGTTCCATTAGCTTGATTAGTTCTCCAGTTATCTAAAATATTTTAAGGTAGGGTCCCTCTCCCCTTCCTATCTCCCCACTGGAAGGAGGGAGGGGTACCAAATATTCTTAGAAACATTCCTTGTACCCAATTACCCACCCATACCAAGTTTGATATGATTTGCATGATCAGCTCTCGAGTTATAAAGACTTATTATTTCTATATGAGAGACCCCCTCCCCCTTTCCAAGAAGAGGGAGGGGTCCCAAACTATTATAGGAACCTTCCCCGGCCTCCAATACCTTCATATGCCAAGTTTCATGCAAATCGGTTCGGTAGTTTCCGAGTCTATAGGGAACAGACAGACAGACAGACAGACAGAAATTCATTTTTATATATGACCCATTCCAGCGTGACGTCACAACGTTTGCAAAACAATTTTTTGGTATATTGTATGTAAGTTTTACAGGTCATATCGCACATTGTTAAAAATTGTACATCATAGGGTCAAAATTTAATTCTCTACAATTTGAAACCAAAAGTATTTCAATAGAGTAAATAGTTAACAAAATATAACCAAAAGGAATCGTGACGTCACAACGCGCCTCTTTTCCCACTTTTCAATTTTTTTTACAACGTCGCAATTTTCTGCTCTTCTATTTGATCAAATTTTATGAAAATTTCAGGAAAGTATCGGTTCATTACAACCAAAAAATCACAGTTTTCGATTTTTTTAAATTTTGATGTCAATTTATTTTAGAGCGATTCAGTTTCGTGACGTCACAACGCACCCTTTTTTTAAAGCAGGGTTTTGCAAAGCGTTGTGACGTCACGAAATTTGATGGTTAGCTACATGAAATAAATCAAAGTATAATCTTAAAATGAATACTTGATTTACCTCAAATGGTTAAAAACTTAATAAATAATGTAATTTGGTGATGAAATCTATCCATTTATTCCCAAAAATTAAATGGAATTTAATCTCAAACTCCCATGTAAGCAGATAAGGTTTTCAACACTACTCACATCAATTTTATTCGAAGTATTTTTATGCGATCATGTGAATATTATTTAGGAAAAAACTAAAACTAGGAAATATTTACCCCGTTGACCGTGTTCGTTGAAATGTGTTTCTGATTCTTTTTAATCTTTAATTGCAAAGGAAAGGAAAAATAAATGATAATTTCAAAGCCTTCGATCTTGCCAAAGATAGTTAATCGACACTAGAGTGCCTAAATCAGCCATCTAATGAAAATCTTATAAGTTGCAAGCTTTCATTATGACAAATAGTTTATTTCAAGATCCCATTTCGACAATGGTTTAGTTAAAAAGGTTTTTGAGTTTCAAAAATTTGCTTCTGATGGGTCAAATACAAAAAATACATGAATTATCTTTAATCGACGCTAATTTTGAACGTTCTAGCTGTTTTATGATAACTCTAATCGAAACTAATCGAAACGCGTTCCTCAGATAAAATATTGTCATAATCAAAGCTTTAAAATACTCAAATTAAAAGAAAAATTGGTTGATAAAGACCTAAATCATTGATGAAAAACGTTTTTTTTTATCATGCCGAACCAAATCTACATAATTCCATACAAACTTTAGGTGTGTTGCGCAACCTCTTTCCTTAGAATAATCTGACCAAATTTTGCATGAGACCTTGGGTAGTACATATTTGATTTTATTAAATTTTGAAATTCAGTTTAAAGTCTCTTTTGTGAGGTTTTCTGTAAACACGGGGTTCGATTTGGATTTTCTAGTGACATTCTTTGAGGTGGAAATTTCAATAAAAGCAGTTTTCTATTATAATAATTGAATTAATTTTAATAATTTATTTTCTATGAAAATCTTATGATTTTTTAATAAAAAAGTTAATCTATTAAGTTTACCAGTTTACCAGATTTTTTGAATCTTATTACATTTATTTCATGGAACTTATTTTGTTTGAACATAATGCCAGAAAGAAAAAGAAGCTTCTAGCGGTGTTTTTCATTCTAACATAGATATATGAAGTACTAGATCTTTAACAAGATTTTTATTCAAATCACAGATAACTATCTGCTTTATGATTCACAAATATTCTTTTACAAAATCGATGAGGATTTCATTTGTTTGATAGTTTGTTTATTCTTGAATCGCGCGTTTTTAAATGCTGTTTTATATGTTTTATTAGAAATGTTTAAAAACAACTAAGTTAATGCAAAAAAAATAGTTTCTTTGAAAACTTGATAATAGAATTCGTTTATTGAAGCACAATGTTGTGTGGAACTTGTATTGAAGAAATACTATCATAGTGTTAAGGTAAAAAGTCTTGAACGTTTTCGAAAAAAAGTAAAAATAATTTCGTGACGTCACAACGCATTCTTTACCCGGGTGCAACTCACAACCTGCTAAACCGATTTTCAATCTAAAAATTGCATTAAATTCCACTCAAAAAGTTTGAAGAGACCTCCAATTTTCGACAATATATGAAATTTCAGTAAATCATAAATTTAAAAACAGTAGAATTTTCGTGACGTCACAACGCTTAAAAATAGATACCTTTATCAACGACTCTAGAGCGTAAACTTGAAGTAACTGTTATTTATCTTATATCATGCTTAAAAGATGGCTTTTCTACCATCATTTTGCAGTAATTTGTTTTGACATAGCTAGATTTTTGATAAAGTTATGTTATGAGTGAAGAATATTTGCAAAAATCAATTTAATTTCATACTAAAATTTTTAAATTTCAACGTCAACATACTCAATTCTGAAAAAAGGTAGCTGAATATCTTTTTATGGAAAATGACACTCAAGAAATAACCTTTCTAACGCTATGTAATTTATATTTGGATAATGAAAAATAAAAATCGGTTCTCCAGTTGAGGGGTGCTTGGAATGGGTCATATATAGATTTCTTGTTTGCAGTACCTGTAATTTTCACGGTCATCAATATGATTATTTTATGCGATGGATTTTAAACGGATTAAGACTTAATGGGATCCCAAATTCGAATATCGCTCTTAAGGGTTTAATACATTAAGGATCGCGAAGAAATCTAATCCGAGAAACTCCGAAATTCGGCATTCCATATCTCAGAAACCACACGACTTAATTCCACAAACATAGAAATTTTGAATTACTAAAAGTCATGTGTTGTATACGTTGTATATGTCTGTTGTGATTCTGTTACCTAATAGAACAAAATCAGAAGTCGAACTTCATAAACATTAAATAATGATTACAATGTTGAAAAAAAAGATAAGAAAGTTAGATTGCCAGTTGAAGCCATATGCTTCTGAAATGCCTACTGGAAAACTGATAGAAAATTTTATTGAATTTCCAATTTCTTACCATAAAGGCGCAATTTAACTCTTGAAGGCACAACGTCTTTTTACTTCTTAAAAATCAAGATATGTTTATCATTGAACATAATACATGATTCCGTGCATATTAAGTTTACAGAAAACTTCTTGTTTTTTTGCTGTGTAAGCGGGTAAAAATATACTGCATGAAGGCAAAATTATTTTTTTATTTAAGTTTTCAAAACTTGTCATTCCATTTAAATTCATAAGAAAATGAAAAGTTTAGAACCTCATGAGTTGATGCAAATCAAAATTCATAACCATTTACTCGTGTAAATTTAGGCATTTATGAAGGCAAATTGGTCATTTATTTCAAAGTCAAGAAGTTCAACTAAAAACTCAGTTTGAGGGTAGCAAAAAAAACCAATTCCAATTTTGTGAACTAAATATAGCGCATTTTCTGGTTTCTTAACCTTCCCGCGCCGCTCGGGTCAATATGACCCGAAGCGTACATTCAATTCATCATAACTCGTGACAAAAAATCGGAAAAATCTGAAATTTGGAACAATTATGCAGAGCCGCAGAATACACAATTTGTAGTACCAGATAACTTCCGGTGACCACCGGAAATGGCCCCATGAAAAAAATCGATAATATGCCGTTCGGGTCATATTGACCCGAGCACTTGCGCACGTTCCCCTGGCCACAAATAATAACCGATTTTGATGATATTATATTCGTTGTTTAGGTAATTTTATCTAGTTTCTCAACGTTATGAAATAAAGTCAATATGTTTAAGGAAGTTACCAGTAGTCCATTCCGAATGAAAAAAGTCCAAAAAAAGAGCTCTTTTTGAAATGCTTATAACTTCTGAACGAATTATTTTTTTGAACTAACTTAACGATTTTCGAAATTGTTAAGAATTTACCTTTCTACAGATGTACAAATATGTGGGGGTCCAGTGGAAGGTTTGGCCGCTATTCCAGAACTTCCGGTAGAAAAATTTCTTACTTCAAAAAAGACACCCAATTTTGGCTTTGCATCGCTGTATCTCGCTTACCAATGGACCGATTCTCAAAATTCAAATTTTAGTTTTTTTTCGTCAACTTTATTATTATTTTCATTGAACATACTTGGTTCCTTAAAAATCTCAGTTCTTCAGTATATCGTAATGAATCTCACATCTTTTTTGCCATTTTTCAAACTTCCCCTCGAGTTGGTAGGCTTACGGGATTTTGTTAGCGTGATTTCTCGGAAATTTCCACTAAAACTGTCCACTTTTTATATACCAAGAGATTTATTAGAATCTGCCCTTTCGATTGGTATACTTTTTGTGAAGTTTTCCAAAAATTTGTAACAACATTTTTCCAATATACACACGACACGCATCGTTATTTCGTCTGTCGGCTTCGCTCTCTGCCCAAATCACCACCCACCGTCAGGCTTCATTTTGCTCATCTTGAACAAAAGGAGACAGTGAACTTTTTCGCTCCGAATAATTGTGAGCTTATTTTTAATGAGCATTTCATCCTCCGCTGCTGAGAGAGCAGGGAGAAATTTTTTCTCAAACGAATGATCACTCTTCTACTGACAGAGCATTGTTGGTGTGTGACTCTGAAAACAAAACAAAAAAATTACATATGAAATTTGGTCGTTTCACTAAATCACGTGGACAGCTTTAATGTGTGATTTGACCGTCCTCTTTCTACGTGGAATTATGGAATATTGGCCTCACCATTTGTCAACCTGCTTTATTGTTGGGGACGTTTAATAATTCTGGCATGCTTTTAAATCTGATTTTGTAAACAAAGAGGTAATTAAAGATTTACACATTTGTTTCACATTATTTTCAGCATTTTAGCATTTACAACTTTGCTCGGTCGTTTATTTCTCAGCCAGTTACTGAGAAGCTAACGAAAATTTCTCCCTGCGAAAATGAGATTGGGTGACTGCGTGACTGAAATGATCTCCAACAAAATGTGGGTTGCTTGATCGTTTAAAGTGCGAGAAAGCATGTTTCTCCCAGGCGTTTGACAAGGAGATGAGAAAAAGTGAGCGAAAATCAAGAGAATCGCAGAAGCCTGCCCACCGTACCTACTCGGAGAGCAAACAAACACGTTTTGCTGGATTCGGTGCTTGTAGTTCTAGAAATTCAGGAATGATTTTACGTTTATAATTTTCATATTTTTGTGGAGTCTTACAGCGTGATTTGTTGCACCTCACTAGAATGTAGATTAAATTAGCTTTCCAATGAATATACTTTTGATTGGTCAAAACAAAGTAAAAGCACTGAAAGTCCGAGTACAACCTGACGGTGGACCACGAAAACAGATGAAATTTCAATTTGTAAAAAAATTGCGCAAAGTAGTGAACTTTGAAAAATTCCAGTAAATTCAATTTTTGTTGCATCAAAAATCTAAAGACAGCAAAATGTTAGAATTTCAATAAAGTTTGTTGTTATATATTTTCTTAAGCTCAAACAGTACCATCGCTCAAACAGTATTTACTAGCAATCGAATGAAAAGTAGGTTTTTAGACCACTTTTTTGAACTTTTTGTGACCATTTAATTAAAAATAATTTAAAAAAATATTTCTTGTCTTCATGATGTAGGCATTAACTTCAGCTTTCATATGCATGAGGCAAATATTTTTTTGGACGTGTAATATATGAACTACAGCAGTTTTCGTGGGGAATGTTTTTTCGGATTTTTTTTCTTTCATGCTGAATAACGAGAAAACTTGTAACTTTAGCTGTATATAATGTTCTAAACATATTTTACAGACATTACTAGGTTTCTATTGATATAAAATTTATATGAAGTTCATAATAATTCAAACGACTTAAATAGATTTTACTTTTGTGCTGTCTTTCGACACCAAAAGTCGGAAAAGGGAGTTTTTTTGTCCAGGCTTCCAGGGTTCGTCCATAAAAAAAGTAAAGATGCAATATTGAAGAACTTTTGAAGTCATTTAGGGTCCCCGAAGAAATTTTTGTATTTTGAAGCTTCTGAAAAAAGTTACAAGCCTTCAAACTTGCAATGGTGTCAAAATGACACCCTAATGCGGATGAGGGTTAAAATGTTTCAACATGTTCATGTTTTAAAAACCCTTTTTCA
The DNA here is from genome assembly GCF_029784155.1 of Uranotaenia lowii. Classification (NCBI taxonomy): domain Eukaryota; kingdom Metazoa; phylum Arthropoda; class Insecta; order Diptera; family Culicidae; genus Uranotaenia; species Uranotaenia lowii. The sequence continues at coordinate 11,369,651 of NC_073693.1, forward strand.
ACTTATTTGTTCTGAACCAACCGACTTTGCATTGAATATTCTGGGGCAGCGCTTCTACTTGAAACAAAAAAATCCCATCGATTGTCCAAATGTGGAAGCTTCTAAAGAATTTGAATGTGTTATTTTGATCGAAAACTGAAAAAAATGCATATACTTGTATGACAACACTATTTAGGGACAGAAGAATCCAAAATAGGAAAATTCAAACTGAATTCATACTGAAATAAATATACTGATATAAACTTACTGAAAGAAAAGGCTGAACTATTCTAAATTTTACCGATATATGATGTTTTCGAGAAATAAAAATAACATCGGATAGTTTAACTTTTAACTTAAAATTAACTTTTCTAAAGTTTAAATCTATTTATTCCAATATTTCTGTTTTCAGCTGGTTTAACAAACAAAATTATCTAATTTCTTAACAAATAGTTTTCTTTTTATTTTTTTTTACTCAAAATTGAGCTGAGAACTATTGCTAAAAACAAGTGAGTGAGAATTCAATGAGGACCCAAATGTGTAGAATTAGAAAATAAGGAATCAAAACAGGAATCACGAAGTGTCAAAAACAGTGAGGTCTCCTATTCGACATTCAGAACGCACGATGCTTGCGCCAGCCAATCAGCGACACGCAATAGCCGGCTACCAACAACAACAACAGCAAACGACAATCGACAGCGATAGCAGACAATAGCGAACAACAATAACAATAACATACAACCGCCTGCATGTACAATAGCATACACTACACATTCGATCTCTCACACACACATACACACCAAACAGTATCAATAGCCCAGGGCCGTAGGAAGAACGGACTCATGGGGGGAGGGGTTTTGTGACCTATTTTTTCATATGACGTTTTTGCTCAAACAATACATGAATTAAAAAAAGTTAAAAATATTCATTTCTAAGTTCTTTAACATAAATAGTTTGTCGTGTTAAATAGAAACTTTTGATAATTCATCCTTAACTCTTTCAAATGATGATTAGGATTTGTATAAAGAATCCTTAAGTTACAAAGTAGGAAACTTACTTTCATCGATGGATGAAATCTCAAAATTTGTATAAAAATCTGGTGAACTTAGCTTTAGATTGTCAAAAGATCTTCCGCACGTATCCGGGCCGGGCAAATCCGGGTTATTTTATTTGAAACCTGGCGAAACTCGGGCATTCCATTTCCAAATTTTCAAACCAAAATCATGAGGTTTTCAGCTAAATTTGGGCAACCGAGCAGGGCCAAACCTTTCCCATTTTATTTTTATTCAACATTCGGGCAAGTCCGGGTAAAACCCGGTAATCTGGCCAGCCTAATTTTGCTTATTTCATTTGAACTCAAAAAATGAATCTAATTTTTAAAAGTAAAAACTCGATCCTAGTTAAAGATTTTAGCTTAAAATTTGGTTCATGAAAAAAAAAAACTGAAATATTGATAATGTTGAACAATAAACCAAGCCATATGGAATTCCCTGCAATTTTTTAGAGAAGGTACATCTTTCTTTATAATGAATGACTTTTCATCAAAAATCAATTCCCGCGAATGGATTTTTTTCAATAAGTATTTCATAAGACAAAACTTTCAAAATGAACTAAAATTCTACTTAATTTTTGCCATGTTCGGCTGAATTGTGCAAACTTTAGACAAATTTTATAATCGAACAAACGAACAGAATTATGAGCCTGCGATCTCTTGCAATTTAAATTCCTTACCGATATAGTCAAAATCATTTTATTTTGATTGTGGAACTCAATTACGAGCTAAATCTGAATCTTAATTTTGAACCTGTATTCAAAATATTAATTTTCAATCTGTTTCGGGATTTCAATACGTTTTCTGAAACGAAAATGAAAACGGTTTCTGAATTTAAACCTATGAGCCAAGAATCGAAACCAGTTTCAAAGTCCTCAATCATGAATCCATAATTATAATTAGCATGTTTCGGATTTCAATGATTATTCTTTATTTAAATTATGTACATCTAATTCGACTTGCAAATCTAAATTTTTGAATGAAGAACCTCTATCGCCATTTTGAAGCTTTGTGTTGTTTGAATAAAGTTCATGAACTTTGAACCTGAATTTGAAACAAATACTCAGAAGGTTTCTAAGTTTTTTTTTCATGTTCGGAAAAATATTAACTGAATGTAAAAAATGCATATGAGTTCCGAAAATCATGAATCAAATTTTAAAGGAAATGTAAAACCAAATTTAAATGACGATATCAAACACAGCTTTCCATTTGAACTTTTGATGATGTTTCGAATTGAAAATCGAGAATCCTTTACTGGATACTTAGTCCGAAATATGAAAACACAAATACAATTTCGATTATGATTAGATGGAACCAACATTTCTGAAATGAGTCAAATCTTATTAAAAATTGAGTATTCAGAATAGAATAAATACCAATAATTGAGAAAATTTAAAAAAATTGTAGCTGAATTCTGAACCTGGGATCAGTTTTTGAGATTTTGACATCAGTTCTGAGTTACTAAATATCGAATAACGTTACCCCATCATCAAAATTTGATTAGGAATAACAAATTTTGAGTGTAGAGTAGAATACCTCGTTTGCTCTTGATGGACTCTCATGGGGGGGGGGGGGGGGGTTAACCCCCAACCCCCCGTTCCTACGGTCATGAAATAGCCAATAATTGTACATAGAAAACGAGTAATAATAAAGTTTACATCAAACAGTGACACGCTTTCTGAATCGATATCCGATCATTTGAACCCCCTAAATGTGTCTGCAAACGGGGTAAAGTTTCAAAAACAGTGACAATCAAAGTGGTCAATTTGCCGGACCCGCTCAGACACATCATGGATTACACTGTGAAAGATTAAAAAAAAGTTCCTGGGTCCTTACAAGGTCAAAAAGAAAAAAAAATGTAGCGATCGTTACGATAGTTAACGTGAAAATTCAAACCTCACATCAATATGATTGTGCGGAGTTTAAGAAAACGTTTGTACTGCACAAAGGTGACGACAACGAAGACTTCAGTGCCTCCGAGCTTGACCAACAAACATCCGGGCCAGAGGAACGTCAAAAAGACCGAATATAGAAGTGGAAATTTGATGAACATCCCTAGACCGATCCTTTGCTCTTCCGAGGCCACCATTTTTCCATATTCCTTATGTTCCTGAACTTTGAAAGAATCAGTACAGAGTCTTTAGTAATCAAGAGGAGGAGAAAATGACCGATCCTCTTGCAAAACGCTGATTTCCTTACAAAATTATTCTATACGTTAAAAGTAACGCGTTCTTGCCCGTTAATCACTTTATTCCTACAAACATCGTTGATTTTAAACATTGGATATGACCATTTCACCATCATAAGTATACCTTACAATATAAGCAAAAAATGCGTATGACATAGACTCATGCCTGTATATTTCAGCTCAATTTCAGCGTTCAATTCATCTTTGAGGACGCATATTCTCCACATTTCAGAACGTTACAACAATGAAACAGATTTTTATTCTGTGCAATTCACTTTTCGGAGCAATAGTAAATAAAAGTATTCTCATTTTCCGCCTCGCAAATACATCTCAGTAAGCTCTCTCAATGAGACCGAAGTAAATTTTCGTGACACCACGTGAAGCTGCGTGATGCTGCTGCTGCTTGTTGCAAAAAGCTACGGGTTAAAACCTTGCTTCATTCATTTTCAGCGGCAAGCAAGGCAGCCTCCGAGTTCATACCATGCTTAGCTGACAGTGCAAATGGGGTTTTGCGCTTTTCCATCGCTCTCGAGCCGAATAATGGTGGAAAATGCGATGCGATGCGATGTGATGTGGAAACGAAAGCTCATTAAAATTATGATTATTTTCATTGCAAAACACGGAACGTCGGCGCGGAAAACAGGTAGGAATTTTCCCTTCGTGTGTCAGAGGTGTCAGTTTCGTTGTCTGTTGGAAGAATTTTCCGTGACATTGAAAAAAGGCGTTTTGAAATATGTTTGTGATATCTTTGACTTCCGGGTAGAAGGATTTTTACATTTCTCCTCTGTCAATGTCGAAAGTTACACCACTGGCATGTTAATTTGGCATCTCAAAACAAGACACCGGTTACCGAAAAGCGTTTCACCGAGCCGAGAGCATCTTCCAGAGTAAAATTGCGGCCTGGAACCATCTTCGGAATGAATGTGAATCCTGTGTTACGGAAAAAGCCCTCAGGCAGTTCCGAGCAAAGGGGCTTCTTGGGCTTACTTCAGACCGAGAAACTTTACACTCATTAAATCTCGGCTGAGCCCTTTCGTTTGTATGTCGTACATCTTACGGCTCGTAACTTTCGGTTGCGGTTGAGGTTTTTCTTTATTTTTTTTCTCAGTGTGTTCTCTGCGGTTCTGTAAAGTTGAACATGTAACACGACTCATAGTGGGTTTTTATGGATGAGTTCCAAGAACAATCTAGCTCTGACAGTATCCGATTGATGGGAGGAATCCGAGCAGAGTTTTTTGTTTGAAGTTATTTCATCTCATGAGTCTCATTTCCACAAAATTGAGGGAATTTTGCGTGCATATCAGTTATGTAAAAACTTTAAAGCTATTTGATTTTTTAAAAATGTTTGAAGATTTTTAAAGTAGCTGAATCATTATTTATTAAAAATCCATCTTTGATTAATTGTTTTAAATATCTTATCCAACCTGTCACAGACAAAAATTTAAATCTCTTCAACGTTAAAGCTCTACACTACAATAAAGCTGAGAAAATTTACATTCGTGAATGTTAAGGGTGCCGCTTGAATAAATTCTCATGCAAATCTTTGACTAACAACTCCCTGTCAGCAAAATTAACCACTAAAAGGGCCAAATCCTTATTGGACGATACCAATTTACGACATCATGGATCAAAAGGAACCGGTCCTATTTCCACAAAAACATTTCGATCGAAAACCAACCCCAGGAACAACCATTAACGGAAAAGGGCAGCCATGTTATGGACTGTCGCACGAAAGGGGAAAAAGGCTAACCTTAAGGGGTAATTTATGCTGCGTCGCACCTACAAACATAAATGGTTCAGAATTGATGGCTCAGTTGATGGGACTGGATGTGCTTAAACGGTTTCTGTGTGTTATGGTGGAGGTCAGAAATCGGCTGAATCGACAACACATTCTGGAATCAATCGTATAAGCCGATCCTTGGATGGGTTTAAGGAACGTAAACTTGACGATTTTTGACTTGAAAAAAAATTTTTTTTCTTTAAATAGGACTGATTGAAATGTCAAGAATGAGAAAAAGTATTCCAATCAAAAGAATGCTTAAAAAAATCATAAATCAGAAATATTTTTAATACATTCAAAACCAAACACAAGCTGAAAAAAATTTCAAATTGATAAAGCAGCAAAAGTGCAAATTAAACCACAGAAAAAAATATTTAACCAAAGCACCAATGACAAAAATGACAAAAATGACAAAAATGACAAAAATGACAAAAATGACAAAAATGACAAAAATGACAAAAATGACAAAAATGACAAAAATGACAAAAATGACAAAAATGACAAAAATGACAAAAATGACAAAAATGACAAAAATGACAAAAATGACAAAAATGACAAAAATGACAAAAATGACAAAAATGACAAAAATGACAAAAATGACAAAAATGACAAAAATGACAAAAATGACAAAAATGACAAAAATGACAAAAATGACAAAAATGACAAAAATGACAAAAATGACAAAAATGACAAAAATGACAAAAATGACAAAAATGACAAAAATGACAAAAATGACAAAAATGACAAAAATGACAAAAATGACAAAAATGACAAAAATGACAAAAATGACAAAAATGACAAAAATGACAAAAATGACAAAAATGACAAAAATGACAAAAATGACAAAAATGACAAAAATGACAAAAATGACAAAAATGACAAAAATGACAAAAATGACAAAAATGACAAAAATGACAAAAATGACAAAAATGACAAAAATGACAAAAATGACAAAAATGACAAAAATGACAAAAATGACAAAAATGACAAAAATGACAAAAATGACAAAAATGAAAAAAATGACAAAAATGACAAAAATGACAAAAATGACAAAAATGACAAAAATGACAAAAATGACAAAACTGACAAAAATGGCAAAAATGACAAAAATGACAAAAATGACAAAAATGACAAAAATGACAAAAATGACAAAAATGACAAAAATGACAAAAATGACAAAAATGACAAAAATGACAAAAATGACAAAAATGACAAAAATGACAAAAATGACAAAAATTACAAAAATGACATAAATTACAAAAATTACAAAAATTACAAAAATGACAAAAATTACAAAAATTACAAAAATTACAAAAATTACAAAAATTACAAAAATTACAAAAATTACAAAAATTACAAAAATTACAAAAATTACAAAAATTACAAAAATTACAAAAATTACAAAAATTACAAAAAATTACAAAAATTACAAAAATGACAAAAATTATAAAAATAATAAAAATAACATAAATTACAAAAATAACAAAAACAACAAAAATTACAAAAATTACAAAAATTACAAAAATGACAAAAATTACAAAAAATACAAAAATTACAAAAAATACAAAAATTATAAAAATAATAAAAATAACATAAATTATAAAAATAACAAAAACAACAAAAATTACAAAAATTACAAAAATTACAAAAATTACAAAAATTACAAAAATTACAAAAATTACAAAAATTACAAAAATTACAAAAATTACAAAAATTACAAAAATTACAAAAATTACAAAAATTACAAAAATTACAAAAATTACAAAAATTACAAAAATTACAAAAATTACAAAAATTACATAAATTACAAAAATTACAAAAATTACAAAAATTACAAAAATTACAAAAATTACAAAAATTACAAAAATTACAAAAATTACAAAAATTACAAAAATTACAAAAATTACAAAAATTACAAAAATTACAAAAATTACAAAAATTACAAAAATTACAAAAATTACAAAAATTACAAAAATTACAAAAATTACAAAAATTACAAAAATTACAAAAATTACAAAAATTACAAAAATTACAAAAATTACAAAAATTACAAAAATTACAAAAATTACAAAAATTACAAAAATTACAAAAATTACAAAAATTACAAAAATTACAAAAATTACAAAAATTACAAAAATTACAAAAATTACAAAAATTACAAAAATTACAAAAATTACAAAAATAACAAAAATTACAAAAATTACAAAAATTACAAAAATTACAAAAATGACAAAAATTACAAAAATTACAAAACCTACAAAAGTTACAAAAATTACAAAAATTACAAAAATTACAAAAATACAAAAATTACAAAAATACAAAAATTACAAAAATTACAAAAATTACAAAAATTACAAAAATTACAAAAATTACAAAAATTACAAAAATTACAAAAATTACAAAAATTACAAAAATTACAAAAATTACAAAAATTACAAAAATTACAAAAATTACAAAAATTACAAAAATTACAAAAATTACAAAAATTACAAAAATTACAAAAATTACAAAAATTACAAAAATTACAAAAATTACAAAAATTACAAAAATTACAAAAATTACAAAAATTACAAAAATTACAAAAATTACAAAAATTACAAAAATTACAAAAATTACAAAAATTACAAAAATTACAAAAATTACAAAAATTACAAAAATTACAAAAATTACAAAAATTACAAAAATTACAAAAATTACAAAAATTACAAAAATTACAAAAATTACAAAAATTACAAAAATTACAAAAATTACAAAAATTACAAAAATTACAAAAATTACAAAAATTACAAAAATTACAAAAATTACAAAAATTACAAAAATGACAAAAATTACAAAAATTACAAAAATTACAAAAATTACAAAAATTACAAAAATTACAAAAATTACAAAAATTACAAAAACTACAAAAATTACAAAAATTACAAAAATGACAAAAATTACAAAAATTACAAAAATTACAAAAATTACAAAAATTACAAAAATTACAAAAATTACAAAAATTACAAAAATTACAAAAATGACAAAAATTACAAAAATTACAAAAATTACAAAAATTACAAAAATTACAAAAATTACAAAAATTACAAAAATTACAAAAATTACAAAAATTACAAAAATTACAAAAATTACAAAAATTACAAAAATTACAAAAATTACAAAAATTACAAAAATTACAAAAATTACAAAAATTACAAAAATTACAAAAATTACAAAAATTACAAAAATTACAAAAATTACAAAAATTACAAAAATTACAAAAATTACAAAAATTACAAAAATTACAAAAATTACAAAAATGACAAAAATTACAAAAAATTACAAAAATTACAAAAATGACAAAAATTATAAAAATAATAAAAATAACATAAATTACAAAAATAACAAAAACAACAAAAAGTACAAAAATTACAAAAATTACAAAAATGACAAAAATTACAAAAAATACAAAAATTATAAAAATAATAAAAATAACATAAATTATAAAAATAACAAAAACAACAAAAATTACAAAAATTACAAAAATTACAAAAATTACAAAAATTACAAAAATTACAAAAATTACAAAAATTACAAAAATTACAAAAATTACAAAAATTACAAAAATTACAAAAATTACAAAAATTACAAAAATTACAAAAATTACAAAAATTACAAAAATTACAAAAATTACAAAAATTACAAAAATTACATAAATTACAAAAATTACAAAAATTACAAAAATTACAAAAATTACAAAAATTACAAAAATTACAAAAATTACAAAAATTACAAAAATTACAAAAATTACAAAAATTACAAAAATTACAAAAATTACAAAAATTACAAAAATTACAAAAATTACAAAAATTACAAAAATTACAAAAATTACAAAAATTACAAAAATTACAAAAATTACAAAAATTACAAAAATTACAAAAATTACAAAAATTACAAAAATTACAAAAATTACAAAAATTACAAAAATTACAAAAATTACAAAAATTACAAAAATTACAAAAATTACAAAAATTACAAAAATTACAAAAATTACAAAAATTACAAAAATTACAAAAATTACAAAAATTACAAAAATTACAAAAATTACAAAAATTACAAAAATGACAAAAATTACAAAAATTACAAAACCTACAAAAGTTACAAAAATTACAAAAATTACAAAAATTACAAAAATACAAAAATTACAAAAATACAAAAATTACAAAAATTACAAAAATTACAAAAATTACAAAAATTACAAAAATTACAAAAATTACAAAAATTACAAAAATTACAAAAATTACAAAAATTACAAAAATTACAAAAATTACAAAAATTACAAAATTACAAAAATTACAAAAATTACAAAAATTACAAAAATTACAAAAATTACAAAAATTACAAAAATTACAAAAATTACAAAAATTACAAAAATTACAAAAATTACAAAAATTACAAAAATTACAAAAATTACAAAAATTACAAAAATTACAAAAATTACAAAAATTACAAAAATTACAAAAATTACAAAAATTACAAAAATTACAAAAATTACAAAAATGACAAAAATTACAAAAATTACAAAAATTACAAAAATTACAAAAATTACAAAAATTACAAAAATTACAAAAATTACAAAAATTACAAAAATTACAAAAATTACAAAAATTACAAAAATTACAAAAATTACAAAAATTACAAAAATTACAAAAATTACAAAAATTACAAAAATTACAAAAATTACAAAAATTACAAAAATTACAAAAATTACAAAAATTACAAAAATTACAAAAATTACAAAAATTACAAAAATTACAAAAATTACAAAAATTACAAAAATTACAAAAATTACAAAAATTACAAAAATTACAAAAATTACAAAAATTACAAAAATTACAAAAATTACAAAAATTACAAAAATTACAAAAATTACAAAAATTACAAAAATTACAAAAATTACAAAAATTACAAAAATTACAAAAATAACAAAAACTACAAAAATTACAAAAATTACAAAAATGACAAAAATTACAAAAATTACAAAAATTACAAAAATTACAAAAATTACAAAAATTACAAAAATTACAAAAATTACAAAAATTACAAAAATTACAAAAATGACAAAAATTACAAAAATTACAAAAATTACAAAAATTACAAAAATTACAAAAATTACAAAAATTACAAAAATTACAAAAATTACAAAAATTACAAAAATTACAAAAATTACAAAAATTACAAAAATTACAAAAATTACAAAAATTACAAAAATTACAAAAATTACAAAAATTACAAAAATTACAAAAATTACAAAAATTACAAAAATTACAAAAATTACAAAAATTACAAAAATTACAAAAATTACAAAAATTACAAAAATTACAAAAATTACAAAAATTACAAAAATTACAAAAATTACAAAAATTACAAAAATTACAAAAATTACAAAAATTACAAAAATTACAAAAATGACAAAAATTACAAAAATTACAAAAATTACAAAAATTACAAAAATTACAAAAATTACAAAAATTACAAAAATTACAAAAATTACAAAAATTACAAAAATTACAAAAATTACAAAAATTACAAAAATTACAAAAATTACAAAAATTACAAAAATTACAAAAATTACAAAAATTACAAAAATTACAAAAATGACAAAAATTACAAAAATTACAAAAATTACAAAAATTACAAAAATTACAAAAATTACAAAAATTACAAAAATTACAAAAATTACAAAAATTACAAAAATTACAAAAATTACAAAAATTACAAAAATTACAAAAATTACAAAAATTACAAAAATTACAAAAATTACAAAAATTACAAAAATTACAAAAATTACAAAAATTACAAAAATTACAAAAATTACAAAAATTACAAAAATTACAAAAATTACAAAAATTACAAAAATTACAAAAATTACAAAATTACAAAAATTACAAAAATTACAAAAATTACAAAACCTACAAAAATTACAAAAATTACAAAAATACAAAAATTACAAAAATTACAAAAATTACAAAAATTACAAAAATTACAAAAATTACAAAAATTACAAAAATTACAAAAAATTACAAAAATTACAAAAATTACAAAAATTACAAAAATTACAAAATTACAAAAATTACAAAAATTACAAAAATTACAAAAATTACAAAAATTACAAAAATTACAAAAATTACAAAAATTACAAAAATTACAAAAATTACAAAAATTACAAAAATTACAAAAATTACAAAATTACAAAAATTACAAAAATTACAAAAATTACAAAAATTACAAAAATTACAAAAATTACAAAAATTACAAAATTACAAAAATTACAAAAATTACAAAAATTACAAAAATTACAAAAATTACAAAAATTACAAAAATTACAAAAATTACAAAAATTACAAAAATTACAAAAATTACAAAATTACAAAAATTACAAAAATTACAAAAATTACAAAAATTACAAAAATTACAAAACTTACAAAAATTACAAAAATTACAAAAATTACAAAAATTACAAAAATTACAAAAATTACAAAAATTACAAAAATTACAAAAATTACAAAAATTACAAAAATTACAAAAATTACAAAAATTACAAAAATTACAAAAATTACAAAAATTACAAAAATTACAAAAATTACAAAAATTACAAAAATTACAAAAATTACAAAAATTACAAAAATTACAAAAATTACAAAAATTACAAAAATTACAAAAATTACAAAAATTACAAAAATTACAAAAATTACAAAAATTACAAAAATTACAAAAATTACAAAAATTACAAAAATTACAAAAATTACAAAAATTACAAAAATTACAAAAATTACAAAAATTACAAAAATTACAAAAATTACAAAAATTACAAAAATTACAAAAATTACAAAAATTACAAAAATGACAAAAATTACAAAAATTACAAAAATTACAAAAATTACAAAAATTACAAAAATTACAAAAATTACAAAAATTACAAAAATTACAAAAATTACAAAAATTACAAAAATTACAAAAATTACAAAAATTACAAAAATTACAAAAATTACAAAAATTACAAAAATTACAAAAATTACAAAAATTACAAAAATTACAAAAATTACAAAAATTACAAAAATTACAAAAATTACAAAAATTACAAAAATTACAAAAATTACAAAAATTACAAAAATTACAAAAATTACAAAAATTACAAAAATTACAAAAATTACAAAAATTACAAAAATTACAAAAATTACAAAAATTACAAAAATTACAAAAATTACAAAAATTACAAAATTACAAAATTACAAAAATTACAAAAATTACAAAAATTACAAAAATTACAAAAATTACAAAAATTACAAAAATGACAAAAATTACAAAAATTACAAAAATTACAAAACCTACAAAAGTTACAAAAATTACAAAAATTACAAAAATACAAAAATTACAAAAATTACAAAAATTACAAAAATTACAAAAATTACAAAAATTACAAAAATTACAAAAATTACAAAAATTACAAAAATTACAAAAATTACAAAAATTACAAAAATTACATAAATTACAAAAATTACAAAAATTACAAAAATTACAAAAATTACAAAAATTACAAAAATTACAAAAATTACAAAAATTACAAAAATTACAAAAATTACAAAAATTACAAAAATTACAAAAATTACAAAACCTACAAAAGTTACAAAAATTACAAAAATTACAAAAATACAAAAATTACAAAAATTACAAAAATTACAAAAATTACAAAAATTACAAAAATTACAAAAATTACAAAAATTACAAAAATTACAAAAATTACAAAAATTACAAAAATTACAAAAATTACAAAAATTACAAAAATTACAAAAATTACAAAAATTACAAAAATTACAAAAATTACAAAAATTACAAAAATTACAAAAATTACAAAAATTACAAAAAATTACAAAAATTACAAAAATTACAAAAATTACAAAAATTACAAAAATTACAAAAATTACAAAAATTACAAAAATTACAAAAATTACAAAAATTACAAAAATTACAAAAATTACAAAAATTACAAAAATTACAAAAATTACAAAAATTACAAAAATTACAAAAATTACAAAAATTACAAAAATTACAAAAATTACAAAAATTACAAAAATTACAAAAATTACAAAAATTACAAAAATTACAAAAATTACAAAAATTACAAAAATTACAAAAATTACAAAAATTACAAAAATTACAAAAATTACAAAAATTACAAAAATTACAAAAATTACAAAAATTACAAAAATTACAAAAATTACAAAAATTACAAAAATTACAAAAATTACAAAAATTACAAAAATTACAAAAATTACAAAAATCACAAAAATCACAAAAATTACAAAAATTACAAAAATTAGAAAAATTACAAAAATTACAAAAATTACAAAAATTACAAAAATTACAAAAATTACAAAAATTACAAAAATTACAAAAATTACAAAAATTACAAAAATTACAAAAATTACAAAAATTACAAAAATTACAAAATTACAAAAATTACAAAAATTACAAAAATTACAAAAATTACAAAAATTACAAAAATTACAAAAATTACAAAAATTACAAAAATTACAAAAATTACAAAAATTACAAAAATTACAAAAATTACAAAAATTACAAAAATTACAAAAATTACAAAAATTACAAAAATTACAAAAATTACAAAATTACAAAATTACAAAAATTACAAAAATTACAAAAATTACAAAAATTACAAAAATTACAAAAATTACAAAAATTACAAAAATTACAAAAATTACAAAAATTACAAAAATTACAAAAATTACAAAAATTACAAAAATTACAAAAATTACAAAAATTACAAAAATTACAAAAATTACAAAAATTACAAAAATTACAAAAATTACAAAAATTACAAAAATTACAAAAATTACAAAAATTACAAAAATTACAAAAATTACAAAAATTACAAAAATTACAAAAATTACAAAAATTACAAAAATTACAAAAATTACAAAAATTACAAAAATTACAAAAATTACAAAAATTACAAAAATTACAAAAATTACAAAAATTACAAAAATTACAAAAATTACAAAAATTACAAAAATTACAAAAATTACAAAAATTACAAAAATTACAAAAATTACAAAAATTACAAAAATTACAAAAATTACAAAAATTACAAAAATTACAAAAATTACAAAAATTACAAAAATTACAAAAATTACAAAAATTACAAAAATTACAAAAATTACAAAAATTACAAAAATTACAAAAATTACAAAAATTACAAAAATTACAAAAATTACAAAAATTACAAAAATTACAAAAATTACAAAAATTACAAAAATTACAAAAATTACAAAAATTACAAAAATTACAAAAATTACAAAAATTACAAAAATTACAAAAATGACAAAAATTACAAAAATTACAAAAATTACAAAAAATTACAAAAATTACAAAAATTACAAAAATTACAAAAATGACAAAAATTACAAAAATTACAAAAATTACAAAAATTACAAAAATTACAAAAATTACAAAACCTACAAAAGTTTCAAAAATTACAAAAATTACAAAAATACAAAAATTACAAAAATTACAAAAATTACAAAAATTACAAAAATTACAAAAATTACAAAAATTACAAAAATTACAAAAATTACAAAAATTACAAAAATTACAAAAATTACAAAAATTACAAAAATTACAAAAATTACAAAAATTACAAAAATTACAAAAATTACAAAAATTACAAAAATTACAAAAATTACAAAAATTACAAAAATTACAAAAATTACAAAAATTACAAAAATTACAAAAATTACAAAAATTACAAAAATTACAAAAATTACAAAAATTACAAAAATTACAAAAATTACAAAAATTACAAAAATTACAAAAATTACAAAAATTACAAAAATTACAAAAATTACAAAAATTACAAAAATTACAAAAATTACAAAAATTACAAAAATTACAAAAATTACAAAAATTACAAAAATTACAAAAATTACAAAAATTACAAAAATTACAAAAATTACAAAAATTACAAAAATTACAAAAATTACAAAAATTACAAAAATTACAAAAATTACAAAAATTACAAAAATTACAAAAATTACAAAAATTACAAAAATTACAAAAATTACAAAAATTACAAAAATTACAAAAATTACAAAAATTACAAAAATTACAAAAATTACAAAAATTACAAAAATTACAAAAATTACAAAAATTACAAAAATTACAAAAATTACAAAAATTACAAAAATTACAAAAATTACAAAAATTACAAAAATTACAAAAATTACAAAAATTACAAAAATTACAAAAATTACAAAAATTACAAAAATTACAAAAATGACAAAAATTACAAAAATTACAAAAATTACAAAAATTACAAAAATTACAAAAATTACAAAAATTACAAAAATTACAAAAATTACAAAAATTACAAAAATTACAAAAATTACAAAAATTACAAAAATTACAAAAATTACAAAAATTACAAAAATTACAAAAATTACAAAAATTACA
Source organism: Uranotaenia lowii (assembly GCF_029784155.1). NCBI lineage: Eukaryota > Metazoa > Arthropoda > Insecta > Diptera > Culicidae > Uranotaenia > Uranotaenia lowii. The sequence goes on from NC_073693.1 coordinate 11,385,155, forward strand.
AAAATTACAAAAATTACAAAAATTACAAAAATTACAAAAATTACAAAAATTACAAAAATTACAAAAATTACAAAAATTACAAAAATGACAAAAATTACAAAAATTACAAAAAATTACAAAAATTACAAAAATTACAAAAATTACAAAAATGACAAAAATTACAAAAATTACAAAAATTACAAAAATTACAAAATCTACAAAAATTACAAAAATTACAAAAATTACAAAAATTACAAAAATTACAAAAATTACAAAAATTACAAAAATTACAAAAATTACAAAAATTACAAAAATTACAAAAATTACAAAAATTACAAAAATTACAAAAATTACAAAAATTACAAAAATTACAAAAATTACAAAAATTACAAAAATTACAAAAATTACAAAAATTACAAAAATTACAAAAATTACAAAAATTACAAAAATTACAAAAATGACAAAAATTACAAAAATTACAAAAATTACAAAAATTACAAAAATTACAAAAATTACAAAAATTACAAAAATTACAAAAATTACAAAAATTACAAAAATTACAAAAATTACAAAAATTACAAAAATTACAAAAATTACAAAAATTACAAAAATTACAAAAATTACAAAAATTACAAAAATTACAAAAATTACAAAAATTACAAAAATTACAAAAATTACAAAAATTACAAAAATTACAAAAATTGCAAAAATTACAAAAATTACAAAAATTACAAAAATTACAAAAATTACAAAAATTACAAAAATTACAAAAATTACAAAAATTACAAAAATTACAAAAATTACAAAAATTACAAAAATTACAAAAATTACAAAAATTACAAAAATTACAAAATTACAAAAATTACAAAAATTACAAAAATTACAAAAATTACAAAAATTACAAAAATTACAAAAATTACAAAAATTACAAAAATTACAAAAATTACAAAAATTACAAAAATTACAAAAATTACAAAAATTACAAAAATTACAAAAATTACAAAAACTACAAAAATTACAAAAATTACAAAAATTACAAAAATTACAAAAATTACAAAACCTACAAAAATTACAAAAATTACAAAAATTACAAAAATTACAAAAATTACAAAAATTACAAAAATTACAAAAATTACAAAAATTACAAAAATTACAAAAATTACAAAAATTACAAAAATTACAAAAATTACAAAAATTACAAAAATTACAAAAATTACAAAAATTACAAAAATTACAAAAATTACAAAAATTACAAAAATTAAAAAAATTACAAAAATTACAAAAATTACAAAAATTACAAAAATTACAAAAATTACAAAAATTACAAAAATTACAAAAATTACAAAAATTACAAAAATTACAAAAATGACAAAAATTACAAAAATTACAAAAATTACAAAAATTACAAAAATTACAAAAATTACAAAAATTACAAAAATTACAAAAATTACAAAAATTACAAAAATTACAAAAATTACAAAAATTACAAAAATTACAAAAATTACAAAAATTACAAAAATTACAAAAATTACAAAAATTACAAAAATTACAAAAATTACAAAAATTACAAAAATTACAAAAATTACAAAAATTACAAAAATGACAAAAATTACAAAAATTACAAAAATTACAAAAATTACAAAAATTACAAAAATTACAAAAATTACAAAAATTACAAAAATTACAAAAATTACAAAAATTACAAAAATTACAAAAATTACAAAAATTACAAAAATTACAAAAATTACAAAAATTACAAAAATTACAAAAATTACAAAAATTACAAAAATTACAAAAATTACAAAAATTACAAAAATTACAAAAATTACAAAAATTACAAAAATTACAAAAATTACAAAAATTACAAAAATTACAAAAATTACAAAAATTACAAAATTTACAAAAATTACAAAAATCTACAAAAATTACAAAAATTACAAAAATGATAAAAATTACAAAAATTACAAAAAATTACAAAAATTACAAAAATGACAAAAATTACAAATATTACAAAAATTACAAAATGACAAAAATTACAAAAATTACAAAAATTACAAAAATTACAAAAATTACAAAAATTACAAAATCTACAAAAATTACAAAAATTACAAAAATTACAAAAATTACAAAAATTACAAAAATTACAAAAATTACAAAAATTACAAAAATTACAAAAATTACAAAAATTACAAAAATTACAAAAATTACAAAAATTACAAAAATTACAAAAATGACAAAAATTACAAAAATTACAAAAATTACAAAAATTACAAAAATTACAAAAATTACAAAAATTACAAAAATTACAAAAATTACAAAAATTACAAAAATTACAAAAATTACAAAAATTACAAAAATTACAAAAATTACAAAAATGACAAAAATTACAAAAATTACAAAAATTACAAAAATTACAAAAATTACAAAAATTACAAAAATTACAAAAATTACAAAAATTACAAAAATTACAAAAATTACAAAAATTACAAAAATTACAAAAATTACAAAAATTACAAAAATTACAAAAATTACAAAAATTACAAAAATTACAAAAATTACAAAAATTACAAAAATTACAAAAATTACAAAAATTACAAAAATTACAAAAATTACAAAAATTACAAAAATTACAAAAATTACAAAAATGACAAAAATTACAAAAATTAATTAAATTTGACAAAAGTTGAACCATTCTTCTTAACACTCTTATGTAACGTTTTCATTTGTAGAAGGAAAATATGCAATAAATTATAATAGAAATGTCAGAATTATAATTCCACACGAAAACACTTATCGCACAAATTTTGCATTGACCATCTCGTGAATGTATTCAATACTGCATTGTGCAAGTGACCAAACGAGTAATGTTCGATGTGTTTTGAGAGCTCTTTTCAATAGCTTCTAAAACAGCATTTAGTTAAGGTAAGGTATCCTCGTTTTGGAAAAGTTTTATTATGTGATTGACTTGCTTTCTGAAGCTACAAATTTTGCTTGCTAATAGAAATTATCTCATATCAGGAATAATTTTCCCCAAATGATACGGCCAACTATCGGTGCCAACACCTTGCCTACATTTTGTGGTGCCGAGAGATGGGAGCAATTTTCAATAATGTCCTACAAAATTCCCAAACATCTGTGATAAACGATCGCAACGGGTGCCAATTGAGGACGATTATTGAATTATGCAAATATGCAGCCGAGAACGAGGGACCTCCAGGCTTTGGGTCTCGTACAATTTTCATGCGCGGTCGTTTGGGTCGTCGTCATCATCATTTCCCGATTGCAATATAAAAGACGCATGCACTCCCATTCAATCAAGCTGCCAACTTCATTATCAACTCGCGCCATTTTGCAGATATACTCAGCAGAAGTAGAAGATTGGGAAATCGAGGAAAATTCTGTACCAGTTGCTAGGTTTTGTGGGCTTTTGTTGGCTTTCGCAAGTTCCATTTTGCCATCGGCTGGGTTTGTTGGACCAGCACAGTATCGTGGAATATTTTCCATTTAGGTGTAGTTAGGATGGGTTGTTGGCCAGCTAGCCAGGCGCTTTTGATATTCTGGCATTTCTAGTATCTATATGGAATAAACGCGGCGCGGTTCCGACGACCAAGTACCGGCAATAAATTTTCGAGCACTGCTGGAACGAATGAAACGCATTATGAAAATTTATTTCACGTGCGCTCTTGTGGCGCCACCTCTGTAGGGTTGTAGGGTCGTTCGCTTACTAGACACTTTTTGACTAGGGAAACGAGCGAAATAGTTTAAAGGTCGAAACCTGGAACAAACTTTTCAGGGGTATTTGAATGTTAACTAAGTCCAAATTCTGTTTTCATCAATTTGAGAAAGGAAAGATTCGTTTTTTTCGTTTTTCATTTTGATGAGACCCAGATAGTTTCGAATTGTGGAAAATAGAATAGAATCCATCCAAATGTTTAGTTGGGTGATTACAATTAAATATTACGTAAACATAGATATCATCTAGCTCCTCGCCAATTAAAGAGGGGTGTTGTCTCCTTCTTACAATCTGATGCAACCGAAAATCGAGAAGAAGAATCTGATGCATTCTCACGTGTAACATAGGCAATCTCACGCGAGTGCACCAACCCATGATAAGTTGAGTATGGTGATCTCAGATTGGCAAAAAGAAGACATGCGTCGTATGGAGCGAAACAAAGCTGACATTTTGACAGCTTAGTGTTAGCTGGCTGACTGCTGGCTGGCTGGGATGCCAGGTGTCCTGATTTGTTTGTTAAATACGGATTTTTGACCAATCATCAAAATATTACTCAGCCACAGATGCACCGATTTTTGCTCAGAAAACACGGATTTTTCATACTTAGCGATATTGAATTTAGAAATCAATATAAATGTATCAAATCAAATTCATTGAAGCCATATTTACAAAAAAAAACCCTGCTTGTATGCATCAATTATTAGTTATAACTTTATTTTTTGTGAAATCGGTGTTGAGCGGCCAAACAATGCGCATTGCAGAGTTGGCCGCCCAGTTCCCGCACCTTCAGGGCCTGCCGATAAGTAGCTACGAGGACATTCGACCGACGATCCTTTTAGGAAACGATAACGCGTTCGTGACTGTAACTGAGAAAATTCTAGAAGGTGCACCAGGAACTCCAATAGGAGCAAAATGTCGTTTAGACTGGTCAATATATGAAGCTTCAGGTAGAGGAAAACTGCAGTCCAGTTTACACGTTCACGAATGTGCGTGCGACAGGGAACTCCACGATCTTGTGAAGAAACATTTCCATGACGAAAGTAGGAGCTGGTAGAAGGTGGACAGTCCCTTATCTGTGGAAGATGAACGAGCGTATGAGATCCTGAAGGCTACCACAAAGCGCGTGGGTGAAAGATTTGAGACTGGACTGCTGTGAAGATTCGACGATTTCGAGTTCCCCGATAGCCGACTTATGGCGGAGCGAAGACTTTTGTGTCTAGAGAGGCGCATGAAGCGGAGTTTGGAGAGTGTCATAAGACAAATGGTTGAGTACGTCAACAAAGGTTATATTCATCTAGCCACGGAAGAGGAGCTTACCAACACTGATCCAAGAAGGATATGGTACTTACCGTTAGGTGTTGCACTTAATCCTAAAATTTGCATATTTTGCGACGCCGCGGCAAAAGTGGATGGCATATCGTTGAACACTATGTTGATACCTGGACCAGATATGTTAACATCCCTCCCACGGATATTGTTTGGATTTAGAGAGAAGGCCATAGCTGATCTGCGTGAGATATTCCACCAAGTGAAAATTCGGAAAGCTGATTGGAACTCTCAGCGTATATTATGGAGGGACGACCCGAGTGAACCTGTAAAAACTTATATAATGAGCGTGGCGACCTTTGGATCCGCAAGTTCACCGAGTTCTGTACAATTCGTGAAGAACTTGAATGCGCGAGAACATGCACGTGAGTTTCCCTAAGCAGCGGAAGCGATTATCGAACATCACTACGTCAACGATTGGATGGACAGCGCGGATACGACGGAGGAGGCTGTCAAATTGGCCAGCGCAGTAGAGTACGTGCATAAAAAAGGCGGTTTCCAAATCCATAACTGGCTCTCAAACTCCGATGCTTTCCTGAAACTTGTCGGATCAGAGTTAGCTGCCGGAGTAAAGGTTTTACCTTCCGATAAGGATTTAACACAACGGGTTCTAGGAATGCTGTGGCGACCCACTCAAGACGTTTTCATCTTTGGTTCAGTTCCCGTACGCGAGGGTGTTCATCCGACTAAACGCGAAATTTTACGGATCGTAATGTCGCTGTTTGACCCATAAGGTTTTCTATCGTTCTTCATCATCCATGGGAAGATAATCATACAGGATTTGTGGAGAGCTAAAACAGATTAAGATACGAGAATTCCAGATCAAATACATCGTAAATGGCCAGAGTGGACGGAACACTTCCAAGATTTGCAGAACGTTCGAATTGACAGACATTACTTCGGAAAAATGAAATCGAAACACACAGGCAACATTCAGCTGCACATCTTCTGCGACGCAAGCGAACTTGCGTACGCATGCGTGGCGTACTTTACTAGTAAGGATTGGTGCAATGTTCGGAAAATCGCTCAAGAAAAGCAATCAGGATTGGTTTCTTGCTAGAATACTGATATCTCCGAGTGCTGTGATACGCACGTTGTAAAAGTACCCATATTATATATGTCGAAAATCAACACTAACTTGATACAAGAAGATATACCATGCCCCATCGGAGGCTACCGTTGCTTTTCGTCACGTGGCTAATCGACGGGGATCGACATACTTGGTGATATATTTTGAACGTCGCTCCATCAATCATTCTCGAACGTCTATCCTCGCATCATTGTTGATAATGTTCGTTATTGATAGACGATCATGAATGCTTCAGAAGGAAAAATCTGAAGAAATACCAGGACCACATGTTCAAAAAAGACGTAGCACATGCTGGACAGTTCATTGCGGTTACCTAGTCATGATTTTGTCCTTCAACGCAAAGCGAAAAGAAAAAAATCATCTGATAGCCTACATAGATCGCTCAAAACATATCAGTTATGATCCTAAAAGTTGAAAGTCGTCAAGGAAGGAAATCAGCATCGTGACGTTCGATAGCTTTCAAGCTATTCAAGCATGGCTCAGTGAAAATGATTGATTTTCGAAACATTGGATTGGTGGAGAGATTCGATGAGCTCTAGTAGTTGGAAAATCAAAAGTCTCACCCCTCAAAACCTTAGGGGAGAGTGGGGATACTTGATCCCCTTTTCTTATTTTCACCATATCTTTTTAAAAAAATTTAGCATCTCGCCGTCTTTGACATTTTCTGACAGCTTGTAACTTCAAGTTTCTATGCTCCAAAAATTTGAACGATACTTGAACCCGTTGATGAACTAGAAGCATTTTCGTGGGAGTAAAAAAATTGCGATTTTAATGAAGTTAGGGGAGACTTGATCCCCTATCGAAGGAGACTTGATCTTTCATTCAGGAAGCCCTAATCCTTGTACAAAAATCAAACAAAACCCCAAGATAGAATGTTAATCGACTATTTTGGTCATGTTTGTTCTCATTTCACAATTTTTAGCAGACATAAGAAGAAATTCTATAACTTTATCTCAACGCTAATAACATTGCATACTTAAAGGCGCTTTTTTTATAATTAAGAGAAAATTAATAATTTTTCTCTTTTCTTCAGACAATTGTTTGATAAATATTAGTTTTTGGATAAATATTAGTAATTTCGTAATCAGCAATCATGACGATCAATTCAGAAGAAGAATATGCCGTTTGGAAGGGGGATCAATTGTACCCAATTCTAGGGGATCAATTGTACCCATAATCAACATTTGAGAAAACTTTTTCTGAAAAAAGTTGAAAGTTTTCCATTGCTTTGAAAATATGGCATTATGAAGTTCATTCTACGCTCGAACGATTGATACATTGGAACAAATATTTTTTCATAATTTTCCCAGGTAAGGAACATTTTAAAGTGATGAAAAAAGATCTTCAAGATACATTTTGTGAAATTTTTTAAACAAAGTTCAATTACTCAAACAATTATTTTGTTAAAATTTTTTAAAGTACAAGCATTGTTATTTTGCTCATTTTGGCACATTTTTCTAGAACATTTGATCTTTGTAAGACATTCCAGTTTCGAGATATAGCTAAGGAATCAAGTATCCCCAGGGATCAAGTATCCTCATTCTCCCCTATCTATTCCCCGCCTAGAACTTCAGGCAGCAGTGGAGGGTGTACGAATATAGAAAAGTATAACTGTTTTGTCCTGGATTCGCTCAGACGTTACCGGCAATAAGTCGCCTGCAGAGTTGGGGATATTTTGTCTAACACGAATGCTGAGGATTGGCGGTGGGTACCGACAAGAGAAAATGTAGCCGACGACGCCATGAAGTGGGGCCGTGGATTAGACTTCACTCCGAGTTCTCGGTGGTTTCAAGGACCATCCTTTTTGTATCACGAAGAAGGAGATTGGCCTGCAGAGTCCGTGACTGAGGTAGAAACTGAAGAGGAATTGGAAGAGTGTTTAGTGTATGAAGAGGTCCAGAAACAACAAATGGTCGATTGGAAAAGCTTCTCGAAATGGAAAAGATTGTGGCGCACCGTGGCCTTCGTACGTCGGTTCATATCATACGGCTAGAAAGCAGAATTGTCGCTGCATCGTACGCGTCCTTTGACGCCCGATATCCGATAGTCCTACCTAAACAACACCGAGTCACCCAACTCATAGTAGAGGACTATCATGATAAATTTCTCCATGCAAACAAAGAAATGGTCGTTAACGAGCTACGACAAAGGTTTCACATCGGAAATCTTCGAAACCTAGTGAAACAAGTTTCGAAAGAATGCCTTTGGTGCAAAGTTCGGAAACCACAGACCGTTATGCCTCGAATGGCACCTCTAACAAAAGCAAGACTTCAAGCTTTTGTACGGCCCTTTACCTTTGTAGGGTTGGATTACTTTGGTCCTATGAACGTGCGAATTGGAAGAAGCGTATCAAAAAGATGGGTAGTCCTTTTTACATGCCTGACGATCAGAGCAGTTTGTTTGGAAGTTGTTCATTCGCTTAGCACCGAGTCGTGTAAAATGGCGATACGACGTTTCATCAGTCGACATGGCTCACCGAAGGAGATCTACAGCGACAACGGTATAAATTTTGTGGGATCTGCAAACGAGTTACAGAAAGCGATAGATCACGGTGATATTTCTGAAAGTTTTACCAACAGCTCTACAAAATGGATCTTCAATCCGCCAGCAGCTCCCCTCATGGGTGGAGCGTGGGAACGACTCGTGCGGTCCGTGAAGACTGCTATGGCCGTCATGCTGACCACCAAGACGCCGGACGAGGAAACCTTTATCACCATAGTTCGTGAAGCTGAAGGAGTAGTAAATACCCGACCGTTGACCTTCATTCCGATAGAAGACGAAGCAAGCGAAGCTCTGACGCCAAACCACTTTATGAAGCTAAGCTCCAGCGGTGTCACTCAACCATCGAGACCATTAGAAGATGGTCGATTAGCCCACCGGTATAATTGAAATCATTTGAATGTAGCAGGTGATAATTTTTGGAAGAGATGGGTAAAAGAATACCTACCTAACATTGCACGGCTTTCTAAGTGGTTCCGGGATACTCCACCGATTGAAGTAGGAGATTTAGGAATGATTGTTAATGAAACGGAGAGAAACGGGTGGATTCGAGGTCGGGTGATTCGTGTGGCGGATTCCAAAGATGGGCGACGTCAGAGAGCTTCCGTACAGACGGACAGAGGCATCTTACAAAAACCAATATCCCAGATTGCACGCCTAGATGTAGATCCCAGTAAGGAAAGATCCTCGAAGAGCTTCTCTGACCTTTCTTACGGTCGGGGGGATGTTGCGGACTCCGTGAACGGTCTTTAGACGACCTTCCTAAAAAGAATATTTTCTACCACACTAGCGGTGATGACAGTTTGCGACGTGATGAATTGGCAGATATCACTTAACACCGAATTGTTGGGAGGTTAGCCACGCGAGTTGTCAGTTTATCATTTTATACAAACCGGTTAGCAGATTCGAGTGAATTATACATCACCCAGTAGGTTTTAATAAACTTTTATTTACCACTAGTTCTAATCAAATTTCCACTTCCGCGATTTAGATAAAATATACATCCAGGAGGATTTCTAGTTGTTGGATGGAGGTTAGGGATTAACAAGGTTAGGATACCAGAAATGTAAGTCCTTAAATTGTAATCAGCTCATAGAACATTATGAACTTATCCTTTATAATATAGTTTTTAGCGTTATTACCGTCGATCGGAGTTGCTCAAAAAGGAACCGAAAATATCTTTCCTACCTCAACAATCGGTTTGATACCAAGCATTTTCAGCCTGTTTAAATTTTTCTGCGTGCAAAAGTATAAGTTGCTATGGTGTTAATCTTGTGTTTTGTTTTCTTCCAAGTGAAAAAAGGTCCCGATGGTTAAAATGTACTAGTTTCATTGAGCTTTCAAATTTGAGGAACAATAATTGAAACATATCTTCATATGAAAATCAACTCTTCATATAAAAAAAAGATTTCAAGCATTTTTTTCTTATTGAGAAATAATATTCGCAGTTCTTTGAAAAAAAAAAACGGATTTTCTGGTTAACGATTTAAACAAGGCATTTCATTAGAGAATATAGTCTTTAAATAATCTAATTTTATTTCAATTTTCTCCTTTTCAAGAGTTCAAAACCCACTTCTTCAGTAAGAATGGAGTTGATCCAATACTTTGAAACTAAAATTAACGCTAAATGAGCTACATAACTCTTCGACAAAATATTTACGAATTATCAATTGAAAATTAAATGATTTACGATAAAATTCGAAATCGATATGTATTTATAAGTATCATTAAATGATCATGAAACGAAGCTTTGGGAATATGGTTTTAGCGTAATGGCACGATTTTAGATCCAACTTAAATAGAGTATAAATGTTGTGGGACCTGTCAAAGTGCTTTGCAGAGAAAACGGTCGCATTTCGAGGCTGTCATCTTTGCATTTTTTTTTTTGCATTAGACATTTAATTTTTTAATTTTCTTTTACCTTATATACACCGGGAAATACCGGCGAGACTCCCCACAAGCAGTTCAAATATTTTGCGCATGATTTGACCACCGTTATTTATTTATTTTACCGGTGGGCAGCTTTTCGGCCTTAAAGAAGTATTTATTTAGTGTTTATCAGTCAGTTTGATGAACCAGTCACAAAAGTTTATCTTTTTTTTATCACTTCCTCTATTGATACTTTCGGAATGAGCTTGAAAAAACCTCTAACTTTCCTGTCACTTCATGGAATTAAGAATCTCTACTTTTTTTAAATTTTAGCTTTTCAAATTACTGGGTCCTTTAGGACTTCTTTAACGATTTACTATGTGAACTTTGGTCGACTAGCTGATTTTGAGCTGTTTTTGAGTCCCACAATGGAACTTTTTTGAATTTTTCTTGATCCTGTCTGAAATTTTCTTCCAATGAACTTCACGCTGTCTCAAAAACCACTTGGCAGATTGTCCCCAAGTACACTTAGGGTGGCCCAAAATTGTACTATGTCTGGAATTCTGGGGGCTCAAGCTTCAAATGATAGCTTAATGTGTAAGAAACAATATTTTATATGGCGGCGACTCAGAAAAATGATGTTTAGAGGTCGCACTGGTTCGATTTTTGGAAAAAGGCAATTTTTTTCGACATTCTGTCTAAATAACATTTTCAGATCTTGAAAAAATTTCAAACATTTGTCTCTAATATTTTTTAAATTTTCTATATAATGTAAATTTTAAACAAAAAAGTTTTTGGGACTGTTTTGGACTCTCAATTTGTATGTATGATTTTTTAAATTACACAATACTATGAATTTTTGTAAAAAAAATAATTACAATTAACAAAAAAGTGTACTTCGAATTAAGATTTTTAAGCAACATTTAATTCAGAAGATGTGCGACGTTATGATGTGCAACTTTGCAGAAGAAAGTGTATAGCTATGACTTGCATTTCAAAGTAGTTCAAGTTTCACTGTGAAAAAAAGTCACAATATTCAAATTGTTGCTAAGAATTGCTTTATATTATGCTAAGGATGAGTTTCGAGCAATCTAAGAACCAAATAAACTCCTGATATTAGATTTTTTCATACTTTTATCGATCCTTAAATTACCAGAAAGAACCATTCTAAGTTTCTAGATTTTTTATTGATTGAGGTCGTGTTACCCATACTTGGGTGACGGTTTGAGGAATGTGTTATGGCTACAACCTAAATAAATTTAAAATTAAAATCTGAAACTAGTCATGCTTGTTTAGGCTGATTAAAGGATCGATAAAAGGATGAAAAAGGTTGATATCAGAAGTTTGGTTTGCTCTAAACTCATCCACAGCATAATATAAAGCAATTCTTAGCAAAAATTTGAAAATTGTGACTTTTTTCCACAGTGAAACTTGAATTACTTTGAAATGACAAGTCATAGCTATACACTTTCTTCTGCAAAGTTGCACATCATAACGTCACGCATCTTTTGAATTCAATATTGAATAAAAATCTTAAACCAAAGTACACTTTTTTGTTAATATTAATTTTTTTTTCTCAATAGAATTCATAGTATTGCGTAGTTTAAACAATCATACGAACTAATTGAGAGTCAAAACAACCCAATAATTTTTTTGTTTAAAACTTACATTATAAAGAATATTTAAAAAATATTAGAGACACATGTTTGATACTTTTTCAAGACCTGAAAATGTTGTTAGGACAAAATGTCGAAAAAATGGAATTTTTCCATAAATCGAACCAGTGCGACCTCTAAACATCATTTTTCTGAGTCACTGCCTTGAAAAGGTTTGTTTCTTATACCCTCAGCTATCATTTGAAGCTTGAGCCCCCAAAATCCAGACGTAGTATAATTTTGGGCCACCCTAAGTACACATACACACATACATAACATTACTAGGTAGCATCACTGAATTTTTCATTAAGTTCCATCCATGCATTCAAAAGTAAATTATAAAACAAAGTGTTTTATTTTTTTCGAATATACCTCTTACTAAAAAAACTTGGGATTGTAAGCTGAAAATCAACTCACTTAAAATATATAATTTCATTTTAGTCATTTTTGTCATTTTTGTCATTTTTGTCATTTTTGTCATTTTTGTCATTTTTGTCATTTTTGTCATTTTTGTCATTTTTGTAATTTTTGTCATTTTTGTCATCTTTGTCATTTTTGTCATTTTTGTCATTTTTGTCATCTTTGTCATTTTTGTCATTTTTGTCATTTTTGTCATTTTTGTCATTTTTGTCATTTTTGTCATTTTTGTCATTTTTGTCATTTTCGTCATTTTTGTCATTTTTGTCATTTTTGTCATTTTTGTCATTTTTGTCATTTTTGTCATTTTTGTCATTTTTGTCATTTTTGTCATTTTTGTCATTTTTGTCATTTTTGTCATTTTTGTCATTTTTGTCATTTTTGTCATTTTTGTCATTTTTGTCATTTTTGTCATTTTTGTCATTTTTGTCTTTTTTGTCATTTTTGTCATTTTTGTCATTTTTGTCATTTTTGTCATTTTTGTCATTTTTGTCATTTTTGTCATTTTTGTCATTTTTGTCATTTTTGTCATTTTTGTCATTTTTGTCATTTTTGTCATTTTTGTCATTTTTGTCATTTTTGTCATTTTTGTCATTTTTGTCATTTTTGTCATTTTTGTCATTTTTGTCATTTTTGTCATTTTTGTCATTTTTGTCATTTTTGTCATTTTTGTCATTTTTGTCATTTTTGTCATTTTTGTCATTTTTGTCATTTTTGTCATTTTTGTCATTTTTGTCATTTTTGTCATTTTTGTCATTTTTGTCATTTTTGTCATTTTTGTCATTTTTGTCATTTTTGTCATTTTTGTCATTTTTGTCATTTTTGTCATTTTTGTCATTTTTGTCATTTTTGTCATTTTTGTCATTTTTGTCATTTTTGTCATTTTTGTCATTTTTGTCAATTTTGTCATTTTTGTCATTTTTGTCATTTTTGTCATTTTTGTCATTTTTGTCATTTTTGTCATTTTTGTCATTTTTGTCATTTTTGTCATTTTTGTCATTTTTGTCATTTTTGTCATTTTTGTCATTTTTGTCATTTTTGTCATTTTTGTCATTTTTGTCATTTTTGTCATTTTTGTCATTTTTGTCATTTTTGTCATTTTTGTCATTTTTGTCATTTTTGTCATTTTTGTCATTTTTGTCATTTTTGTCATTTTTGTCATTTTTGTCATTTTTGTCATTTTTGTCATTTTTGTCATTTTTGTCATTTTTGTCATTTTTGTCATTTTTGTCATTTTTGTCATTTTTGTCATTTTTGTCATTTTTGTCATTTTTGTCATTTTTGTCATTTTTGTCATTTTTGTCATTTTTGTCATTTTTGTCATTTTTGTCATTTTTGTCATTTTTGTCATTTTTGTCATTTTTGTCATTTTTGTCATTTTTGTCATTTTTGTCATTTTTGTCATTTTTGTCATTTTTGTCATTTTTGTCATTTTTGTCATTTTTGTCATTTTTGTCATTTTTGTCATTTTTGTCATTTTTGTCATTTTTGTCATTTTTGTCATTTTTGTCATTTTTGTCATTTTTGTCATTTTTGTCATTTTTGTCATTTTTGTCATTTTTGTCATTTTTGTCATTTTTGTCATTTTTGTCATTTTTGTCATTTTTGTCATTTTTGTCATTTTTGTCATTTTTGTCATTTTTGTCATTTTTGTCATTTTTGTCATTTTTGTCATTTTTGTCATTTTTGTCATTTTTGTCATTTTTGTCATTTTTGTCATTTTTGTCATTTTTGTCATTTTTGTCATTTTTGTCATTTTTGTCATTTTTGTCATTTTTGTCATTTTTGTCATTTTTGTCATTTTTGTCATTTTTGTCATTTTTGTCATTTTTGTCATTTTTGTCATTTTTGTCATTTTTGTCATTTTTGTCATTTTTGTCATTTTTGTCATTTTTGTCATTTTTGTCATTTTTGTCATTTTTGTCATTTTTGTCATTTTTGTCATTTTTGTCATTTTTGTCATTTTTGTCATTTTTGTCATTTTTGTCATTTTTGTCATTTTTGTCATTTTTGTCATTTTTGTCATTTTTGTCATTTTTGTCATTTTTGTCATTTTTGTCATTTTTGTCATTTTTGTCATTTTTGTCATTTTTGTCATTTTTGTCATTTTTGTCATTTTTGTCATTTTTGTCATTTTTGTCATTTTTGTCATTTTTGTCATTTTTGTCATTTTTGTCATTTTTGTCATTTTTGTCATTTTGTGGTGCACGGTTAAAAATTTGGGTATAAAAATGTTGAAAAATCAGTCTTTTTCCCAGTTAATCTTGTGCTGAATTTTCGCAGCAATCCAGGCGCTTTTTTCAGTTGCATTTCTAATTAAATGATGTAGGTAATCCTTTTAGGATTTTGAAACTCGTAAATTCAAGTTTATAAAATAAGAAAGAGTCGTAATGTTCGCTATTCAGTTTATTTATTTTGATTCGATCGTTGAACACGTTATTTCCACATCAACTCGAATAATCAGCAACTATCGCAAGTACCGAGTGTTTCCATCATAATCGTAAAGTTTTAGTGAACGCTTCAGCAATCATAAGTGCATAAAATTCCTGATCAAACTGCAGTCAGGAATGCGGATGTGCTCTAGCTCGATTTTCCAGAACACTTTCTTCCAGTAGCATGGAAAGAAGACGAAAGTGCATCAGCAGTTCCAACTTTGAATGATCTCGAAACGTCGTTGCTGCAGGATGCTGCAAGGATGCAATCGGCGAATCGGGCAAGTAAGTAAGCACATCAGAAGGGCTTGATGACGGAATTGCCGAAAGGGGAGCAATAAAAAATAATGCGATTCTAAGCTATTGAATCGAATTGAACATTTTGTTCACTACGCCATAAGAAGAACACAATGGAATCAAACTCATATTTGAGCCGGGGAACTCCGGGCAAGTCCATCTACTTTCTTCATACTCCACTTTGACTTTCTCTCCAGGAAGATGTTGTTTCCTTTCCAGTTGTGGGCTGCAATGAAAGGCGGAACTGTAACCATGCTTTTCGTAACTGATGGAAACCTAAAAGTTGAAACTCCTTCTCGACGACAGCACATTAGCAAACTGTGAAGAGGATGGTCCTCGAAATAAAGAAAAAAAATACATATACACAGTTGGAAGAGCTGAGGAAGTTTTTTTGCTCCTTGCTGCTTCTGTTGTCGTTAGGTGACCTCTTAGCAAAGTTCAGGTTTTTGCTTTTTTCCGCTGCTCCAACCTCCAGGAGCAGGATACAAAAATTGTCAAGAAAAAGTTGAAAAGGTGAACTTCCGGTCCTCCCGAGTAGGGCTTCCTACCTAATTTCCTGCCATGGATGGCGTCGTCTCTTCTCCTTACCTTTTGGAAACGGGATGTGAAACAACCCGAAAATGTCGAAAACTGCTGGCTGGAAATAATAGCGAAAATATGCTAAATTTTGAACAATGTTGTCTTGATGATTTTCGATATCTATTTTACTTACTCTTAACGTTTGTTTTCATTCAGTTCAAACAGACGTCCCACGATTTCGAAACCGAAGTCGAAAAGAAACATTGTTTCTCAAAATAAAGACCCGTCTGTGCAAAGTTCCTACCCAAGACCCACAGACGACTGAAACTATGTAGTAGCAAGTCGGAAAAGGATGTCGGGATACGTACCAACAGTATAATGACGGGATGGACTCACTCCGCAACGTTATCAGTCAGCAAAGGAAATGTCGGTAATTGCAAATGGGATTTTATCGGATCGGATTTTGTTTCCTCCTTTTTTTCAGGTCCTCCTCCTACACTATCCACACTGCATTGAAGCACGCTCTCCTTGAAATGCTAATGTTTCTTCTGTTGGGTAATTGAATTGAGTGTTTAGAGATATGCTTATCAGTTATGCGAGATCTGCTGAACATAGAATGATTCATTTGCCGCTCATAGACAGCACTGCCAATTGAAACTAATAGAGGAAACAATTTCTGGAAACCCATTCATTTCTGTTAAAAGCTGCTTTAATAAAGGCAAAAATTTAAAAATATTTTCGAGGTTCAGTTCAAAGTTGTTATTCGTGAACTTCAATGTGAACTTTCAAGAATTTTAATAAAGTTTAAGGCGTTCTACATCAAATAGGAATATGTTCATAGTTGCACGAATCATAAAGAAATGGTGCAAACAAATAATTACTTAAATTGTAAGCCCCAGAAAACTCCAAATACGCAAAGAAGACACACAGCAAAATTATAAATTAAGAAACAATCCTAAAACAGATTTCTCGGTCTTATTAAAAATATCAATACCGAGTTCAACACTAAAAATGCTTGCTAAAATTTTGCCACTCTTTTCTTCGAAATAATACCATAACACTTTTAAATTGAATTGATGACAAGTGGGTTATACAATCAGTTCAAGTAAAAAAGAGGTTTTCCTCGAAAACGGTTCTAAATTTTTATTAATTATAGAAAAACCTTGAATAATTTTTATTTTTAACAAAATAAAAAGAGAAGCAAATAATGTTTCTATTTATAAGAATATTCGCGAAAAAGTTCAAATCAATTAAAAATTAAAATATTGAAAAATGATCATGATTTTGTGATTTTGATGATAAACGATGAACCTGTTTATTTTCAACTGGTATTATCCACCTTGTTGAAAAAAAAACGGTGATACAATTTTGTTTCCACAAATACATGTATTAGTTTTATTTCACTTTTTCAGTTATTTTTTTATCAAGAACTTGTCGTTTCAAAAAATTACGTAAAGTTCTGTAAATCATAAATAAATATTATATAAATTGCGGTCCGCCGACAAGATTTCGAAATTCAAATTGTGAAGCAACGGGTCAATTTGAATTCAAAATCTTGTCGCTGATTGCTGGTTGACAAGAATTTTCTACGAGCGGGGTGCTTGAAAACGGAATAAGTTAATACCTTTTTTGATCAATAATCCCAGTGTGCAATGATTGAACTTTCGATACGAGACTTAAGGAAATTTCTACAATGGTTCTTATAGATGTTTATCTGAGGATCATAAATTTGAAAATTAATAAATAATGGAAGTTAAAGCGTTGGAGTTCAAAATTTCAACGAAGTTTAACGATGTCGGTCTATGTTCGTTTTTATTTGTAAGCTTTTTGATTTGATAAAAAAAAATTCAACAATATTGAATTATTAGAAAGAAAAGCCAACAAACAAAGAACAGTTGATTGGATTTCTCAATTTTATTTTAAGTTTAACATTTAAACATAAAAATTCATTGGAAACCGATATTTTAATTTGGTTTGATATTCCAGATTCAAATTCGCACCCTTATTCTAAATTGAAATTCAAATACAAAAACACGATGAATCTTCATAATTGAGATTGATTATTTAAAATGTTTTGAAACTCAATTTTCTATTCAAATAGACCAGCTTTAATGTTATCGACTTAAAAACTTTGAAAACAAAATTTTGCTATTCGTAGATTTTGAGTGAATTTTGCATTGGATTTATATATATTTTTTTTAAATTATCAAATTGGAAATTGAAATCAGCATCAAGATTCAAAATTAAGCATTGGAATTAACATTAAGAATTTAATTCGCAATCAGATACAGCTTTATAAACAATTTAGTTTTATTCGTATTGGATATTCGTAGCTCTAGATGTTGAGAATTGAAGAAAAAAGTTGTTTGAAAAAGCATTTTGTACTAGGAAGAAAACTTAAAAAAAAATTGGCGACAATTGGCTTACATTTCTTATCGAAAATAAAAAATAAAAAATCAAAGAGTAACGTTTTTTTTTTATAACAAAAAACATTTTAAAACAGGCCAAAGCAAAATCCAATGCCAAAAACCGCGGCTTGATGTCTTGATTGAGTACCTTTAGTTTGTACAACATTTTCCATTTCAACAAAATTTACTTATCGTCTCTGTAAATCAAACCCAAAGTCAATTCGATACTACATTAATTACATAAAATCCTTCGAAATGCAGACTTTCTAATTGCTGAGAATTTGCTTCAAATTCTTAATGTGTTTGCTCTCCTTAAAGCTGTTAACTTACTTGTTTAAAATTATGCGATTTCAAAAGATATTTGTTATTTTTTTTGGGAAGTTTCTGTTCATTATAAGGAAAATTCTCTTTGTCCAAAAAACACCATCTCAATTACACACAATTCCACAGTACTCAATTTAAATAAACTTAAATATTCTAGTGGAAAATTTATCCGTTTTGCAGATTTCTTCGGTATAGGTAAAAATTATACATTTTTCAAATGGCAATATCTTGCTTATTCGCAGATTGGCGTTCGTCATTTTTCGAGGAGTACCAGTTGTGATTATAATCTACATGTACAATAAATACATGTAAATATTATCGGTGGGTTCTCGTGAGTTTATTGCAAAATAATTTAAGTTGGTTAATTTTCATTCAAAATTCACACATTTAAAGAACCTTTTCAAAGAGAACATGAGCCTTTCTCATTGAAATAGAGGCGAATCTACCAAGCAAGCCTTAAAAATCATTGAAATGTTGTGGTCAAATGACAATTTTTTTATCTTCAAATAACTATAACTCCTCTTATAGCTTGTTTTTCGTAAATTTTTCTACATGACCATTTTTTTCTTTTCAAAATGCTTGTATTTTTTATTAAGGGGGGGGGTAGGGTCTAACGGGTAAAAAAAAACACCATTTTCACGATTTTTTTCTAGAGCTATCGTTCAAACAAATGTATTCAAATTTTTTGCATTATACAAAGCATTGTTAAAAGAACATTTAGTAATTTTTTCGTAGAAAAATATTGAAAAATGAGCCGGTGACGGAGCATTTTCGAGGATGCCTTTTAGAAAACAGGATTTGCGGTGGACACTGTATCTCAGCACAGAATCATCTGAAACCAAAAAATCAGAGCAAAATATTTTTAATAGATGTTTTTCTGGACCCCAACGTTTTTATTTTACTTAAAAAAAAATTTATGAAATTTTTGTGGCTGTTTGAAGTAAAAACTACGATTTTTCACGAAAAAATCCGCCATTTTTTATCTGTAAAATCTCCCCAAAGTAAAAAAAATAAAAAAATAAAAACGTTGGGGTCTGGTATTTTATATGTAGAAAACATGTTCCAAATTTGAAAAGAATCGGATAAGTAGTTTTCAAATGACGATGTCCACGGACTTTAAAAATGTGCTTTCGAGAAAAACGCGTTTGAAGTTTCTGCTCTTGCTTTCTTGCAGTATTAGATAGGAGGAGATAAAGGCCTATAACTTCTACAGTTTTGCTCCAATTGACTTGAAAATTTGACACAACATTCTTGAAATGTTTTACAATAAGTAAATAAAAAAATAAAAAAATCGATTTTTTGAAAGTGTTAGACCCTACCCCCCCCTTAATATTATTTTTTTTTAAATTTGTAGTTTTCGAAAAACGTTTGTGGTAGGTTTACCGCCGGGGCGCGGGATCAGACGACCTCTGCATGAAAAAATACGGTGTTTACACCACTTTTTACATTTTATTTACATCTATATGTTCAACATTCCTAACTTCAGCTTTCTCAGACACTAAGTGAATTGCTTTTCGAGCACTTAATAACTGTTTTACAGCCTTTTTCCAGAGCATGTTTTTCAACAAAAAGATTTCGACTTTGAATAATTTTTTTCATGTCTGAGAGTGTGAATTGTCTTGAGTCACTTTGCAAGCTTCCCAAAACTATAAATTTTGTAAAAATCAGTTGAGAAACAAAAGAGTACCAGAGAAAAAAGTGATATCTATTCGATCTTTCGAACTATTTTATTTTATTTTTCCTCGGTGAGCTGTAGAATGTGATCCAATTTTGAGTATAAAGTTTATGTGGAACAGTGCCATCGGTTTGACTTCTGTTTGATAACGGCGATATAAGATTGAGTATAGCGGAATATTCTGAAGATTTCAATGTATTGTGTACTTTGTTAGTATGTTTGGAAGCATTTCAGGTAGCTATCAAATTTATTTGCAGAAATATTATAGTTTCGAGAATTTCTGTAACAGAAAATATAGTGATCGCTAGGAATTTGTGAAGAAAGTGTTTGTTACTAGTTGGGGGTTTGGTTTGATTACAGGAGCTGATCGAAGTGCCGAGAGAAACGAGCGAGGATTTGTTTGCTCTGTGTGTGTAGTTGACTTGGGGGGGGAACTCTTTGTTCAAAACTATAATTAAATTTTAAAATTAGTATGAGTGCTCCTACTTTGGTCCTAGAGCCTACTTTAGTCCTAAAATGCCGAAAATTGTTAATAATTAATTTGGCTTGCAAAGGATAAAGATGCTGCTATGTGCACAATGAACTCTTATTCTTCCTGAATCCTACCATGCCGCTTTTTGCCATAAAAAGTCTTTCTCATGAAATTTTCAACGTTTTTAAATATGTGCCTCCTATTCAGTGGTAAATACGACAGCTCAATTAGTGGGGTGCGTTTTGAGAAATGAGAGGAAATAAGGAACAATTACGTTTTTTCAGTGTCCAAGCCAATATTTAAAGGGTTATTACTTTCACTATGGAGAATATGAATCAGATTACCTATTTTTCCTAAAATAAATGAAAATCAATGGTAAACCCGGAAAATTTGTAATGGATCCAAATATAGGAGACTTTGACTTTGATGTTCCATTTTTAGACCTAACATCACAAAAACTTTGTCTGAATACCAAACAAATCAACAAAAGTGCGAATTTTTAATTGGGGCATAATTCAGAACCAATATTGAACATATCATACTTTTTTTTTATAGCTTTACGCAAAAAAAACTATAAATTAGAAGACATATGAAAATTTGAGCTATTTTTCTGCTGATAGAGCTGACGGGGAGTAAAAGTGTTTGAAATATTCATGACAGAAATGTAAGTTTTTTTAATCGTTAAAAAGCTGTAATATTTTTTATGGTAATATTTTATTAAAGATTACTTACTTACTTACTTAATGATCCCGCGCCGATCCTCCGGTGCATAGGGCCGTGGTAAAAGACCTCCACTGTTGACGATCCGAAGCCAGCGTCTTCACCTGGTCCCAGTCAAGATTCTCGTCGACAGTTCGGATTTCAGCGGCTAGGCTTCGCCGCCACGAATTTCTGGATCTGCCTTTTCTTCGATGACCTTCTGGATTCCAATCTAGCGCCTCTCTGCAAATCTCGTTATCATCTCTTCGCAGTGTGTGCCCAATCCATCTCCACTTACGTTCCCGAATCTCGATTTCTAGCGCCTTTTGATGACACCGGCGATGTAGTTCCTCATTCGAGATCCAGTTGCCAGGCCACCAAGCGCGGATGATATTCCGCAGGCAGCGGTTTACAAATACTTGCAGTTTTCGCGTCGTTACCGCATATGTGCACCAAGTTTCGCACCCGTACAGCAATACGGATTTGACGTTTGAGTTGAAGATTCGGATTTTCGTTCGTAGAGAGATCTGGCGTGACCGCCAGATGTTTCGGAGACTCGCAAACGCAAATCGGGCCTTTCTGATCCGTGTTTCGATGTCTTTTCTGGTACCACCATCAGAGGTAATCTGGCTACCAAGATACTAGAAGCACTCCACTTTCTCAACTTGTTGCCCAGCTACCAAGAAACTGGAGGGATTTCCTGTGTTGATCTCCATCGACTTGGTCTTTCCGACATTGACTTTGAGACCTGCTGCCTTGGAACTTTCGGTGAGGTCGTCGAGTTTGCTCTGCATATCTGGTTGTGTTTGGGCGAGCAAAACAATATCGTCAGCCAGGTCAAGGTCGTTCAGTTGCTCCATTGTTGAAGGATTCCACGGCAATCCTCGGTTCGGTGCACAGTCAATCGATCCAATCAGAATCTCATCCATTACGATTAGAAAAAGTAGCGGTGATAGAATACATCCTTGTCTCACTCCAGCAGTTACCGGGATTGGTTCGGACAAGACACCGTCGTGCAAGACCTTGCACGAAAAAGCCTCATACTGTGCTTCGATGAGATGGACTAGTTTCTCTGGGACCCCTCGTCGCCTTAGAGCCGCCCAGATGTTTTCATGGTTAAGTCGGTCGAATGCTTTTTCGAAATCAACGAACACCAGCAGAAGAGAGTCCTGGAATTCGTTGATTTGTTCCAGTATGATTCGTAGCGTTGTGATGTGGTCCACACATGATCGTCGAGATCGGAATCCAGCTTGTTGCCGTCGGAGTGTAGCGTCTATTTTCTCCTGGATCCTGTTCAGAATCACTTTGCAGAGTACTTTGAGGGTTGTACAGATCAACGTTATGCCTCGCCAGTTACCGCACTCTGTCAGGTCTCCTTTCTTCGGGACCTTTACGAGGATACCCTGCATCCAGTCGGCCGAGAATGTTGCAGTATCCCAGATGTCAGCGAAAAGACGGTGCAACATTTGTGCTGATAGGGCAGGGTCGGCTTTCAGCATTTCAGCAGGGATGCAATCGATCCCAGGTGCTTTGTTGGATTTCATGTTTTTGATTGCCGCTTCTATTTCAGCCAGCGAAGGCGCTTCCGAGTTGACGCCATTTATGCGACTTACTGTTGGCGCTTCGAGCTGCAGATTCTGTTGGCCATCGCTATTCGTGACTCGGAAGAGTTGTTCGAAGTGCTCAGTCCATCGTTTGAGCTGATCTGTTCGATCGGTCAATAACTGACCTGCTTGGTCTTTTAGCGGCATTCTTGCATTAGTCCTTGCACCACTGAGGCGGCGAGAATGTCATAAAGTAATCGGATATCTCCATTGGCGGCGGCTCTTTCTCCCTCTTCGGCTAGGGAGTTTGTCCAGGCTCTCTTGTCTCGTCTACAAGCTCGTTTAACTGCCTTTTCCAGCTCCGCATATCGTAAGCGGGCGGCTGCTTTGGCTGACCCGGTACATGCCTGCTCAATTCCGACTTTCGCCTTTCTCCGATCATCGACCATCCTCCAAGTCTCATCCGACATCCATTCAATTCTTCTTCCACAAACTTTACCGAGAGTACCATGGCTCGTCGTGATAAAGGCATTCTTGATTCCACACCACTGTTCTTCGACTGTTCCGTCTGTCGGCAGCTCCGAGGCTCGGGATTCTAGTTGTTCAACGTATGCCCTTTTCACCTCTGGATTCTCCAACCGGCGGACGTCGTATCGACACCCGACTTTCTCCTCGCGCCGTTGGACACGCGCAACTCTCAATCGTATCTCGCCAAGGACGAGGTGATGGTCAGATGCAATGTCTGCGCTTCGCTTGTTGCGGGCATCAAGAAGGCTCCTTCTCCATTTTCGGCTGATGCAGATGTGGTCAATTTGATTTTCTGTTCGGCCATCTCGGGATACCCAAGTGACCTTATGTGCTGGTCAATGGGGGAAGAGCGATCCACCGATGTTGTTGTTGCCACAAAATTCTACAAACAGCTCTCCGTTTTCGCTCATCTGTCCTAGGCCATGGTGCCCCATGATGCGCTCGAGGTCTTGACTGTCCGAGCCAATCTTTGCGTTGAAGTCGCCCAAATGGATTTGAATGTCACCCTTCGGAATTTTCTCTAAAGCTTAGTTCTTTTAGAAATGGGACACTTTCATTTGCTAATAGCTCGTTTACTAGATATCGGATATTCAAAACAGCGACAGCGTTTTGTTGCCTGTAAAAAGTACTATTCGACCTATTTTTTTCAAAATTTTAAATTGACGCGTTTTTGAATTATGTACGATGCAAGAGAAAAAGAAAAAAATAATTTTGCACAGTTTCCATTAAAATTCGTCATTATCCAATTGTTAGCTGACAAAACCGTTGATTATTCAAAGAATTACTGAGTTTTTGTGGTGAATAAGTATGTAAACACTGTCAATAATGTCCACAAAGTTCAAATCAAGCATTGGAGTGAAGCACAAGATCGGCAACTACGGTTGAGGGTAATCTGGGAAGTCAAGTCTCATACTAGTATTTTTAATTTTCAAAAAACGAAAAACTAAGGGTAGATCGCTGAAATGTCTAAAACAATTTTCTCCGATAAGCTGAAAGTGTTGCCTAATGATAACTCATTCAAACCCAACCTCAAACAACCATTTTTTGCTAGTTCCAGAGCTCGTAAGCTGTATAGCCGGTACCGAAGCTATGGGACAGATGATTTCTGATGAACGACAAAACTTATAAAATACCCTATTTTAAATAAATTCCAGCGTTTGAATCCTAACCATGTCTGCTCGTTGCAAGATCCCGAGTATATTAAAGTATGTATTTGCTGGTTATTCTGTATCAAATTATAATGATTTGCTAGAATTCTTCTCCTGCGAAAAAAAAACAAAAATTTTCAAAACGAAACTTTGGTTTTCGCTGTTATTAAAAGCCAAAAAAGAGTAATCTTGTATGTTCCACCCGCAACCTACGATTTATACTAACCGATTTTATCTTATTATAACATCTTATGATGGTTTTACTTCGTTATTGTCAGATTTTTCCAGGAGAAATTCCATTAAAAACGTTCAAAAATGTGGTCGAAAATAATCAAATTTGTTCATATCGAAACTACTGTATCCACTAAAATGCTTCCAGTTTCTTTTAAAAGAGAAGTATTGGATCAAAAAGTATCAGAAATTGAAGAAGGAGGGTGAAGCCATCTAAAATATAGATTTGACGAAGTATAAGTTGGAAAAACTGATCAATACCATGACTGAAAAAAGTGTGCGCCGGCCAATGGGAGATACCAAGAATAAAACAGAAATTTCTCTAAGAAAAAACTATAAATAATTTTTTTGAAATTTTTTCATGGAATATCATAACATTACCTTCATTTTCTTCAAAGAAAGTATTTCGATCAAACGAATGGTTTTTGAGATACACGCATTCGTAACTGTCCCATTTCTAAAAGAACTACGCTTTACCACGCTGTTCAGTTGACTGTAAAACTGCTCTTTCTCCTGCAAGTCGGCAACGTCAGTTGGCGCATAACACTGGACCATTGTAAGGTTTCTAACCCGTGTTCTAAATCTGGCTACGATTATTCTTTCGTTTATCGGTTCCCATCTAATGAGGGCCGCGTAGGCCGGCGGGCTTAACAGGAAACCAACTCCTCGTTCCCGAGTAGCATGTTCTCCTCGTATGCCAGAGTGAAGCAGGACTTGCCCGGATTGTGTCTTGTGTTCTCCAGTATTAGGCCAACGGACTTCGCTCAGTCCCAGAATTTCAAGCTTGAGGCGGCTAGCCTCTCTAGCAAGTTGTTCCAGTTTGCCTTGTTGGGCAAGGGTTAAAACATTCCAAGTTCCAATTCGTGTCCGTGTTTTCATGCTAAAAGTCGTCGCCAAAGTTCCAGATCGGTCATTTCTTTCGGATTCCGTAACAAGTTATTGAATCGGGAGCAGTAGGTTGTTAGCCTAAAGTCCCTATCCCGCGATGGGGCTGCCATCTTGGACTTAGCTGGTGGCGGGAGTCGCATTTCATAAATTCAGCCGCTTGCTGCAAGACAGACGCTGTTTGAGCCGCCCCTGACCTGGAGAACCGACGCTCGGTTGTTGTTGCACGCCGCCCCTGACCTGGGGAACAGACGCGTGCGGCCACCTTCTCAGTCTGCATGCGACCAAAGCATCCACCGGGGTTGGGTACCCGATCTCCGCTTAGGTTACTCGCACCCCAGCCGGCACCGCGGAGAGGTAGAGATAGGAGTTGTGAATAAGAGGTGATATGACCACTATGGGGTCTCGTGTTGCACATTATCCACCGTTTACCAGCCAAAGATTACACTTTTAATAAATTTGTTTATTTATTTTCGAAAAATCATATATTTAATAAGAATTTTAGATATAGGTCCAATTGAAGGTACCAGTACAGTACCAAAATAGGAACAGTAGGTTCAAAGATGGAAATTTTGATCATCAATATCTATGAAAATCTTTCAATAAAGGCAAAACCTATGTTGAAAATTCTCATTGAAACTTGTAGATAAGATAATGAACTATAAATAAATTTCTTTAAAGATAGAAAGCTCCCGTTTGTTTATGAGATAAGCGTGATTATTTAAAAACCACCGCTTAAAGGGTCCAAAGTAGGGCAACTAACCCTATATATTGAATAATGTGAAAAACATGTTTTAGAACGTTTTTGTTCTACTGAAGGAATGATGAAAAATGTGAATTATTTGCTGCATGCTTTGAAATTATGGGAGAAAGTGAGAACATATAGATTCGTTCATGGGGGTGAGATGGTATGGGTATTCAATTCAAGAACAAGCTCGAAATAATGAAGATTGAATTTTGAAGAATAAGTCGGATTTTTGATTTTTTTTTTTTTTTGGGTTCTTAAAGGAAAAATAGGGGATGATATTTTTCATCGGTCAATCTGTGGTTTCCGATGTTGGATTTCGTTATAATTGCGATATTTTAAGTATTGGTGGGAAAAGCGATGCTGATGGAAAATGATTGGAACTAAGAAAGGATAGAGGGGTAGTTTCTTCTGTTTTTCGAATGGGAAGTAAAAAGTTCAAATATAGAAGAAAGATGTGATTATATTTTCACATGAATCAAATAACAATGGTGAATGGCTTGAAACGAGATGTGTTTCTTTTTTCTGCACCGGTAGCCAAAACGTCGTCTTTGTCACGGCTTGCTTTGACCTAGAAGATTACTGAAAATGCTGAACAAAGATAAGTATCCTTGATCATTTCTGTTGATGGTATTATATTATCAAATGTATAATAGCTTAACTCTATTACTGGAGATAAGTGGGGGATAGGACAGGACATCAAACGAACTGAAGACTGATATACAATGGATTGTGGGTTCAAGCCAGCCGGAGTATCTCGGCAAATTTGGAATCATGAATAGACTACTTAGGTTTCTTTTCAGGATTCTTTATTTGTTTCGAACAGTTGGAAGGGAGTGAGATGAGTCAAACCTGTCCCAAGCCAGTGGTAACGGACCCCTTGGTAGTGCTGCAATTATTGTTAATGAGTTAAGCATGAACAATATTTGAATGTGCGATCGAGACTTCCCGTACCGCCTCGGGTCGAAAGACCTATCAGCCACTGGTGGGTTCAACTACATACATACATACATACATACATGTTTGGAAGCATTTCAGGTAGAAGTTTAATACACCTTTGAATTTTCGTGCACTTTCTTCTGCTTTTTTTTTTAAAAAAAAGTAGCTACTCATTTTTTTGAATTAAAAAAATCGAACCATGAGAGATCAATCATCTCCGCTCCGATTTTTTTAAGTGGATCGATCCTTCGACCAATCATCTAGATCGATCTAAGAGGTCGATCTTTTCCTGAAGATCGCACAATCGTATACCATATGCGTTTTTCAAAATCTACAAACTTAAAAAAAAATTTATAAAAAATACGAGTATTTTGAAAATTAATAATATCATTTGGAAAAATTTGGAGAAAAAAAACCATTAATAAGAGTTAAAGTCATTTGAAGTTAAAACATTACATTTGACCCCCTCCGGTACGTTTCGTGTCAATTATAACAGTTGTCTAAATTGCTGTTCCTCAAACCGTAAGGGCTAAATGCGCATATTTATGTTTCAAACAATATATCTTTTTCTCTGTCAATATTTCCATATAATTTCACTGAAAATGATAAAACTGATAACTTTCATACGACAAAGCTGTAGTTGGTATAAGTAAATTTATTGAATATTCTATGGAGTTTATCTGTAAAAAAAAATTATCAAATCTGTTTTGAGATCTTCAATTATCTTTTGAGATGTTTATTAGACTGAGTCGATTTGGGGTCATTTTTGAATTTCTCAAACCCTGGGGTCTAAAAAGCTTTGTCTTGGTCCAAAACTCATTCATGATTTTTTGTAGAATTTTTAAGTAACGTTTATAAGAGTAAATTTGAACTTTTAAGTTTGTAAGGGAAAATTAAATATTTTGTACTGAAAAATCAACATCGTTTCCATTTCTTCTGTGGAACCGAGTCAGCTAACTGTTTTTGTGCCAATTTATAAAATTCTTAAGGGAAATTTTCCGCTGAATGACTTTGTCGAAGACTGTAACTTCGTATCTTATAAAGCAAAAAAGTTATTAGCTGTTTAACAGAGGTATGTCTTTTCGCATTGATAAACAATAAATTCAATTGACATCCCTGCAGGATGCCTAGCGAGGTATTGCATGACTACTTTTCTTGCAATACTTCACGAGGCTCCAGCAGTGATTTCAATTGAATTTGTCGTTTATCAATGCCAAAAACATACCTCTGTTAAACAGCTAATAACTTTTTTGCCTAATAAGATACGAAGTTATCGTCTTGGACAAAGTTGTTCAGCTGAAAATTTTTCTTAGGAATTTTATAAATTGGCACAAAAACAGTCAGCTGGCTCGGTTCTACCGAAGAAACAAAAACGATGTTGATTTTTCAGAACAAAATATTCAATTTTCCCATACAAACCTAAAAGTCCAAATTTGCTCATGCACGCAGAAAAATAGAAATTAGTTTCAAAGGAAAGTGCCGCAAAAACAAAGGATGTTTTCCTTTGAATTTGGGACAAATAAAAATTCCTTTAATTCAAATGCATTTCCTTTTGTTTCGAAGAAATGCTTTCCTTTGAATCAAAACTTTTTCTTTGTTTCAAATAACAAAATGCTTTTGATTCAAAAGACTTTTCGTTTAATTTTAAGATTTTTTTCTTTATTTCAACGGCATTTAGATTTCAATTTAAAAGCATTTGTTCTTGAATTTTATTTCTTGTTCCTAAAAAATTCTAGTACTACATATGGATTTTCGTCCTATTGGAAATAAAAAGAAATCAATTATGGTTTAAAACATTTTATTTCTCTCTAAGTTCATGTTCACTTAATCGATTTTCTCCAGGATTAGAGTTTTGAACCGGTACATCTGTAAATAAAGAGGAGAACAAAATGTACATATGATTTTTTTACATAGCGCACATAATACAAATTTATGACAAAATGCTTCTCTTGTTATGAAGCTCACCAAAAACTATATTTAGCTGGAAAGTACTTACTGAAAGATGTTTGTTGGCGGACAGTTCCATTCGAACAGGGTTTCGGCGCCAGATGTCTCCTTGGACCGGATCCGAAGCATTTAGTTGGATGAATGATTGCCCTGAAAAAGTTTGTTAGGTTGACGGTTTATTTGAAAACAAATTGATTTTGAAAGACCTACCTAGGAGTTCACTATCGTTTGTCCTTTTAAAGTTCTCGAGACTTTCCTACGCCGTATCTCGTGATTCCGGTGCTGTCTGGCTGTTGCGCGGCAGTAAGATTTCGCAAAAAATAAACAGGACTGATTGTCGGAAAAACTTCTCGCCAACCCGTTCACCAAACAGAAGATAAGGAAGATGTGTCGACTGTTTGACGAAAAAATACTTTGATTCAAAAGAAAATTCATCTAAATCAATGAATTTCCACATTGATTCAGAGTCAAAAAAAAATTCTTCGATTTCAAATTAAATATTTTGATTCAAAAATTTGGAACATTGGTTTAATGGAAAAAAAGTTCGGTTCAATATAAAATTTACTTGAATCAAAGAAATTGGATTTTGTTTCAATGTACACAAGGTTTTTGAATCAAAGATGTATTTTTTTTATCTCAATGGTACTACTTTTCGCTGCGTGTGTAAACGTTACATAAAAATTCTGCAAAACATCAAGGATGAGTTTTGGACCAAAACGAAGCTTTTGAGACCCCAGGGTTTGAGAAATTCAATGACTCCAAATCGACTCAGTCCAATGTTTATTTTAGCAGGGATTCAAAGTTTTAATGATAAAAAATCATAAATTTATTTTATTTGATCATTTTTTTTTGGATAGACGTATTTTACAAACAAGATGAAGGCGTTCAGAAACACTTTCTCATTCCACCTTCTATACATCATTAAACCTTTGTATAAGTTTAAATTTGTTAAACTTTTAGTTTGATTTGGATAAGATAAGTCAAAATGTTACTTCAAAAGGTATCAAAACCTTTTATGATTTTTTAATTTTTATTGAATTCGTAAATTCATAAAAAAAAATTTCATGTCTTATGCTCAAAGCGTATCACCTTAAAATTGCTTTGATAAGATATGTTGTCTTATTAGCTATTTCGTCAAACGGCTTTAGGCGCATTTAACTTGCTAGGCGCATTTAGGAACACTTTACCATATACAACTTGTGGAAAATTGCTCAATTCGGAAATTTTAGGAGCTAGCATCTAAGAAGTCATGGTCTTCAATTGCAACTTCTCAGACAGTTTTCACTTCATTTAAACAGCTGCAATTTTCAAATACACTATCACATAAAAAAGCAACTCTCTATGTCAAAAAAAAAATCAGAACACCTAGAACAGATTGGAACGATTCCATAAAGCACACAGCTTCAACTTTTGGCGTGTGCCAAAAAATGGATTGCAATGAGCACCAGAAGCATAGAAAAAAAAACTCACAATCAACCATAAATTGTATCCCTTTAAATTTTCGGGATGGATTTCTTGCCCTTCTGTTTGCCACGCTTCCAGGTAGGTATTTCTTAAGGGGGGGGTAGGGTCTAACGGGTATAAAAAAACACCATTTTCACGATTTTTTTCTAGAGCTATCGTTCAAACAAATGTATTCAAATTTTTTGCATTATACAAAGCATTGTTAAAAGAACATTTAGTAATTTTTTCGTAGAAAAATATTGAAAAATGAGCTGGTGACGGAGCACTTTCGAGGATGCCTTTTAGAAAACAGGATTTGCGGTGGACACTGTATCTCAGCACAGAATCATCTGAAGTCAAAAAATCCGAGCAAAATATTTTTAATAGATGTTTTTCTGGACCCCAACGTTTTTATTTAACTTAAATTTTTTTTTATGAATTTTTTGTGGCTGATTGAAGTAAAAACTACGATTTTTCACGAAAAAATCCGCCATTTTTCACCTATAAAATCTTCCCAAAGTAAAAAAAACAAAAAAGAAAAACGTTGGGGTCTGGTATTTTATATGTAGAAAATATGTTCCAAATTTGAAAAGAATCGGATAAGACGTTTTCAAATGGCGATGTCCACGGACTTTAAAAATGTGCTTTCGAGAAAAACGCGTTTGAAGTTTCTGCTCTTGCTTTCTTGCAGTATTAGATAGGAGAAGATAAAGGCCTATAACTTCTACAGTTTTGCTTCAATTGACTTGAAAATTTGACACAACATTCTTGAAATGTTTTACAATAAGAAAATAAAAAAATAAAAAAAATCGATTTTTTGAAAGTGTTAGACCCTACCCCCCCCTTAAGAAGCAGGTAAGATTACGTTCCATCTGTCCAAACCGCAACAGCAGCTTGCTTCCAGAAGTTGATCTGAACCGGGAATCTTATGGTCCAACTTTCTTACCTCGGAGAAAGAAGTAGGAAGGACGGAAAATCAATCGACAAAAGAAAAACAAGATCCGTGTTAATCTGGCCTGACAGTCAATGGAGAATCCGTCCTAAGGAAAGAAAAAAAATGCTACACAAAGAAACTGTCCCCGATAAAATCACCTTTCGATTTGCTAGAGAGCGCAAACAGTTCTTCCTACCTTGAAACAAATTCAGGAGTCTTTCGGCAAAACAAGAATTGGCAGCTGGACCATTTTCTTCCTGAAAGTGAAAAATGAAAATGAAACGCGAAAAAATGAAAAAAAAAATTGATGGGGTCATTGCCTTATGGCTTATGGACCATGGCGTCGATTTTTGGGCGAATCAATTCGCCTCAGCGAAGTCGTCGTTTTTCTTTATCTAAGCAATAACAACAACGGATAAAATATACAAGTCCTAGCACGTGATAGGTTGGATTCAATTTTCGCAAATGGATTTCTACTTTGCATACCGAATGGGCTCGATTGAGTGAATATTGGAATGATGACGTTACTTTTGTGCTACTGCTATTTATGCTCGATGATGGAAAAGTGACGCAACGAGGTTCAAAAACTAAGTATTAAAAATACATTCCTTGAAAGGTACTGACTCCGTTGATGTTTTTGAATTGATACAGACACTTTTGATCTAAGTGTCGAAAATCACTCAATTTAATCATTAGATGATACTTTTTCTCATGTGAGGGTTGAATAATTCAAAAAACTCTTTTTTAAATGTCATCAAATTTGATTCTCTCAGAAACGTCATAAACGTTCCGAAATTCAATTCTGACAATCTGAAAGCAAACTATTCAATTGGTCTACCGATTTTTAGATCTGATTTGCAACATAATGGTTTGTGTTTAGCGCTAAAAATTCACAAAAGTTTGAATTTTTTTTACCATCCACTTTAATTGACTTTTATTATTTGTTTATCAAACTGAATTATTTTCTAGTTTTTGTTGTCAGGTCAGAAATAAGTGTACAGTTGTAATCGTAACGAATGTTTATCATAACCGCGCACTATGCTTGTCAAATAAGAACTTTTAGATTTTAAATTCAAAAAGTTTTTATATGAGTAGGCCACGCCTTTTGCGGACCACATGTTTTTTTATCCGCCTGAGAAAAATTTCTGTAATGTTAAATGCTTATTGCTATATTCAAATTAAAATTGAGAAAATAAGCTATCGAGAGTTAGCTGATTGAAATCCTTAAGGTGCTCACAGGATGTTCGGAGGAGTTTATTGTGAATTGTAGAACTTATTTGAATGTTGTTTTTCGAGAGCAACACTTCACGCAAAATACTTGAAAAACTCCACACCAAAAAAAAATGTAACGCTAGCCGATGTAATTTATGAAGATGTAAGCCAACCGATTTATTTTTTTTTTTTTTGATTATCGTTTTAAATGTTTTCAATGTTCACCATGCGAGCAAGTCTTTCTGCACCAGCAATGTAATACCGGACAACCCAAAAAGGGCAGTTCTCACTTAGGATAAGAATATTATGCAAAGAATGATATTTTCAAATAAATTTTGCCAACAGTTTGAATATAATTGCTCAGTTTAATTCACATTCAACTACCTGATTTCCATATTTTTGCAAATCAGATTTCAGTTATGAATCTGGGTCTGAAATAAATTCTGGTGTCCTTATTTGAACACCAGATTTCGACGTTTCATGCGTTTTTTAGTCATTGGGCATCAAAATTAAAATTTTTGTTATTCCGATTGCGTTTAGAGGGATCAAAAGGGGGACTTTGGTGCTTTTTGAGGGTAAAAAAACGAAACTTTGGGCGCCTTAAGGCACATTTTCCAAACAAGGAGTGTCTCACATAAATTTGCATCACCTTGCAAACGCTGTAGAAAATCACTCATTGGATGTTTTTGCTTGAAAATTTGCACAAAAAATGCTGAAAATTCACAAGGTATTTTCAATTTTCCAGTCTTTTTTTTTTAATTTAAAAAATAGGGCTAACCAAACAGCAACGAGCCGAATTTGTTTTGCGAAAATTTTCAGAAAAATACTCAATTCTTTAAACGTGACGTTCGGAAACTACTTGTAGTCGTGCTGCAACTGTGATTTTTGTGATTAAACGTCACTACACAGTTCTGAGAACCAACAAAAGAGGATTAGGAGTCTGAATTTTTTTTATCAGTTTTATTGTTGACTCGGGGCAAACAGAGCATCATTGATCGGGACACGATGAACATTTTCTGCCGTAGCATCTCGAATTCAACTCGATAAAGTCAACTGAACTGTGGAGTCACAGTTTGCCTCGTTTACATCTGACGATTTTGCCTATTGGTAATGTGTCGAAGAGGTAATCGGAAGACTCAAGTTTCATTCCTGGTCGAGGAGTTTTTTTTTCGCTCATTGACCATTCATGATCGATTATTTTTATTGGTGAATTATACGGACAGTAGCATCATCCGCCAAACAATACAACCTTTTGAAAACGAAAAAAAAAATTCTTTAGTCAAGCAAAATCAAACTACTACTACTTTTTTCCTTTTCTCAATGTACCTTCGATAGTCTGACAGAGGGCAGAGTATTTGGATTGTAGGGTACCGTAATCATGCATGTACGTACCCCACGCCGGGCATGATGACGTAGTTGTTATGAGATTCTTCATACATTCTACAAATAAATCTACGTTTTTCGTCATTTGCATAAAAAAAAAATCAGTAATTAGTGTTAAGGAACTAAAGTTAGTGTTGAAACAATTGATTTCAGTATGAAATATATGGAATAAAGAGCTTGGAATCATTCCAAAACTCGAATAAGAAAATAGTTACGAGGAAAGATGATTTATCAATTAAATATTTTACAGTTAATGAACTCGAAATTCGCGTGTTAAATGATTTAATAGGACTATAAGATGTGTCTTCTTGCAATATTTTCCATTTTTAAGCTTACAATATGCTTGGTAATAGTTTCCAGTAATTACAATTTCCACCAAAGTTTAGATATTTCCGAGGTTAATTCGCGTTTTATACAGAACTACAAACCAAATCGTATTTTTTGAAGAAGCTCATAAATCTGGGAAGTCGAGTTTATGCATTTGAGGACAGTGGCGAACAAGTTACTGGCATAAAAATATTTTTTATGGAATAACTGTAGAATTCAAAACAATACTCGCTATTTTTTCATAACAATTACGTCATCATTCAGGAAATTTGCCAACCAATATGGCGGATGAGGTAACCTGATATTTCGAAGAACTTTGATTTATCTGTTTTGTTTATACATTTTCTTCATCGCTCTCATTAGCAATGAACGTGCACCGACAGAGTTTTCGTATCGCTGTCAAATTGGTGTCTCTCTTTTTGAATTTTCATCTTAGCCTTTCTCAGTTCATCCAAGAAGTCAATGAAAATTTTCAATCCGTCAGTCAGTCTTTCACCAACTCAGGTGAAATTTTCAGTTTTGGAAAATGGCTTCAAATAGCAGAAAACGCACCCTGACTGACATCGCGAATTTTTGTGTCGTTTTTAAAGAGCAGAAGGCAGCATGCAACAGAAGATTTTAATTATAGTTTCTTATTTTATACTTTAAGTAAGTGCAGGGCTAACAATTGAAAATTAAGTCTCTGATTATGATACCAAATTCAGAACTTGGATTTTTTAAATTTTAAGCTTCAAAATTTGAAATTGGAATTCTGATAAACTATTCAAAAAAAAAAAACTGCGGGATTGTTTCATTTACATTCTTGTTTTAATATTACTTCCGATTATAACCAGACGAATTTGAATCTTGGGTTGAAAATGGGAAATTAGAATTTAAATCGCTTTTCTTTTTTGAAGGACAATTAACTGAACAATTGTTATTATATTGTATAAATTAATTGACTAACTTTCATTAGTCATATCTCAATTTTCCAAAGGATGTGGTGACTTAAATAGGCTTTGTTAAATTTCCGAAATAAAAACCAATAAAGATAAGTCCGAACACGCTTTTTTTCTGAAGCCATAACTAAGCCATAACTCCATTTCCCAAAGCCTCTGGTGGCTCAAACAGCCTTCATTCGATTCCTCGAAAAAAATCGTATATGATAAGTCTCATTTGGTTAGAAAATTTCAAGTTCGAACATGTGACTGTGACGATATAGTTGAAGCGCTTCGGAAAACTGTGCAAACAATATCAGCAGGCTGATATTTCTAGGAATGATTTTTCCGTCTTTCACTTTCACTTGGATCACCATGAAAACGATTACTGAAGGTATTCATTTTCAATGAAAACAATTTACGAATGAGAGTGTAGATAACTGAAAAAATTCTTCGAACATGATGGATAGGAGATTTCATGAACGCGCCTTCTGTTTGTTTATCATTAACCGCGGGAAATAGTTTGGTGGCTGATATGTTTTCTCAATATTTGGTGCCGTCAGGTAAATGAATATGAGATTTTTCAAGACTGTGAGAAACATTATGTATGAGTGTGTGTGTGTGCATTGTTTGTATTGTACAAACAGATATACATTTTTCTGTTATTGCTTTGTTTGATGGATCTTCGACTCACCGTTAGTGCAAAAACCGCATCGACCATGAATGGTACATGAAAAAAATCACCTCGAATTAAATTGAACTCGAGTCCACTGATTACCTATCCGACACCTATCCAATAGGCCAAATCGTCAGATGAAACAAGTCAAGGTGTAGCTCAAACATTTGGTTGACTTCATCGAGTTGAATTCGCAGCCAGATTCTACGGCAGAAAATGATCATCGTGCCCCGATTAACGATGCTTATACTGCCCCAGTGGGGGTTCTCATTATGCCCCTACAGTGAATGATTTTCAGTTTTTGGCTACTTTTTCTACTTTTTCAAGTTTTCACCCGTCAGAAAATAGACCCTTTTATAGTTATGAAATAGTCCTTCTTAAGGTGGCCATTATGCCCTTATCTCCCCTACAAGCGAGTGTGTACAGTTTTAGGCAAAATCTTTATACTTCGCTCATAAAACAATGGAGCAACTCCATAGAAAGTTTAGACCAAAATATTATTCAAACGTATTCATAACTAGCATTTGAAGCAAACTTCTGGATCAATAACGAATTGTGAAAAAAAAAGTTTAACAGTTTTGGCTCCATGTGGAAATTTTCCATTTATTGGACCGATTTTGATCACAAATAACATTTTCGTCTTGAAAGCTACTTTGTAGTTATTATGTTTTGGGGTCATCGTGAAATTTAAGATAAATTCGAAATGGTCCGATAGTGATGTTTATTTTCAACTAAAACTCGCATAAGCATAAATGAATTAAGTTTTGTGAGAAAATAAAGAAAATTTGTTCGCTAATTTAATTTATAAACATCTAATAAATAAGTTTTAAACTATTCAAGTCAGATTTCTAAATCTGTTTTATAATGCCTGCGAAAACAATGTCTTCAAATATTTTTTCGAGATTGAGATTAAAATTTGTGATTTGATTTGTTTCTTTACTTATATCTGAACAAAATTCAAATTGAGTGTGTAAAAAAAAGCACACTTAAGAATGATATTAACTTATAAAACCATCTTCATATTCATCATCATCAAATAAATTGAAAAAAAAATTATAAAATTTTCATGACTCCAAAACTTACAAATTTATTCAGAAAAAAAAATCAATACTAAAAAAATGTAATTCAGCATCATTGTTGAAACCACACCCAAGGAAAAGGTTTTAAAATCTCAATACCAATTGGTGCTTACTCTAAGCCTAAAATAAGATTAAATGTATTTTTACTATTCACCGGGATCCTACAAAATGTGGCTGTGTACGTACGTATTATAAGCATAAGCAATGTATTGGCCGGAAAATATATGGGTAAAACCATTAAAAAGATTGTTTTTCTATTGATTTTTCTTGGTTATCGAATAATGAAAATACTATTTATACGTTTATTTATTCTTGGTGTTTGAAGAAGCTGTGTAATGTGGTTCTAAAATAAATTTTATTTTCCTGTTTTTTAAAGTAACTTATCTCTTCGTAGCTATACTAACTTTCGCTTTTTATATGATAGATTTACCTAATAATTCAAAAGTGGGTGAACATGAACACAAAGATGATAGTAAAACCTTTCACAAAAATGAACAGATGTTTGCCAAGAATCTAATTATGCTTCTGAAAAAGTAAATTTAATCGAAATGCTATGATGTATTAGATAGAACATCAAGAGTTCAATCTTCAATCAAACGTAAGGAATAAGTTCAAGTAATTTGAAATTGAAAGAATTATTTTTGGCAAACAAATTTGAATTTTACTGAAGGAGAATAGTCTAAAAAAGCCTTGCTTTCTCATTGATATCTCATAATAGAAAAATGGGGATTCATTGAAAGTGTTTAAATTGCTTTAACG
The DNA here is from genome assembly GCF_029784155.1 of Uranotaenia lowii. NCBI lineage: Eukaryota > Metazoa > Arthropoda > Insecta > Diptera > Culicidae > Uranotaenia > Uranotaenia lowii. The sequence goes on from NC_073693.1 coordinate 11,423,246, forward strand.
TAAAAACAGTCAAATAGAATCTAAAGAAATACAAGGATTCTATTGAGAGTTCAAAAAAGTTATGTATATTTTTGAAAGGATTTTCTTGATTCAAAAAAACCTGTAGAAGTTTAAATTGTAGCTTGAGCAGCGTCAGAATAAGCTCATCTTTGAATTAGAATAAGCTTTACTCCTATTTTCTTAATAGATTTTTCATGCCCTTCAAATGATGATCGGCCCGAGATAAATGTTTTCTCCTAGCTACTCCGCAAACATTTCCTGTAATGGCCTCGGTCCAGCATCGACTAATGAAAATTAAACTCCTCAGCTCTCAAAGCTTTCGACAAAAACTTTTCACACGCCCTTAATCTTGATCTTCGAGGCTGACAAATTTAACGACTTTGCACTCCCACAACAACGGTTCCTCGCTCCTCATCTAAGATGATGACTTTTCACCTTCACTCGGTAGGATATTTTACGGTGCAAGTTTCCCCAAAGTTGGATCGAATGATGCGAAACTCAAACCGTTTGGCCCCCCGAAAAGTCACCGCAATCACTCAGCAAAAAGTTTTGGTTGGTCTTTCCCCATAGAACAATATTATTGCGATAGGAAGTTTACCCAGGCTGGGGCGTTTAACTTTGAGAATGGTCGCTAACCTAAAAAGTAGGACGTGATATGAGATATTCAACGACTCGACCCGGCTTGTCGTAACCTTTCGGCGACTTTTTTTACCCCTCCCGGAAGCGACTGGAACTTAAGAGCTCAACATCCAATGAAGACGCACTGTTGAAGGTATCATTTGCTTCTCGGTTCCGGAATGTAAAGAACCGCCATAACCGAGAAGCCAAGTGAAAGTTTGTAATCTTTGGAAATTAATCTCCCCATCTTGAGAGCTTTATGGACTGCTGCTCAGCAGATTTAAGATGAAAAATGTGCTCTAAATTACATCACTCCGCAAAACGGTTAGGATGGAATCATTTCTGGAAATGTTTCTAAGTGATCTGATTAATTTACAGATGGTGCAAAATGGTTCTTTAAGAAAAAACTGAAAACAGATTTGGCATTCTCCAATGGCACACAAAATCAACTCTGAAAACCACCCGATGACAAATGGAGAGATTATTCGACGGGACGTGATTGGAGTCGAAACGTTCCCTGAATTCGTTCCAAACAAATGGCTTCACCCAATAAGAAAATTGAGAATGCCACACCGTCGTCGTCGTAGTCGTCGTCAGTAGCCAGCAAGAGGACCACAAAAAAAATTATAAGAAATATCCTGCTGAAAACCTTCAGCCAACAAAGACATCTTACTCAACACCACCAAAACCAACAGAGGAAACGAAATTTGGGATGCTGTCATCTCAGTCTCAAGGGGGTAGCGAGAAAATAGTTCCATCAGCAATCGGCACGTTTTTGGCAAATTTGAAGAACATTGAAACCCTACCTCTATTGGCCCGGAGAATTGCTCGGGAAGTGGCTGGACACAATATTTCCAAATCGTTCCTGCCATTTCAAATTTCTATTCAATCGTTGCCATAGTTTTGTAAAAGGATTCTGGGCTAATCAATACTCGAAACAATTACATATCTCAGCAAAATTACAACTAAATATTTAAAAATCCAAGTTTCGGAGACGAAAAGTTTTTTTATTTTCTGTCATTCTTGTCATTTTTGTCATTTTTGTCATTTTTGTCATTTTTGTCATTTTTGTCATTTTTGTCATTTTTGTCATTTTTGTCATTTTTGTCATTTTTGTCATTTTTGACATTTTTGACATTTTTGTCATTTTTGTCATTTTTGTCATTTTTGTCATTTTTGTCATTTTTGTCATTTTTGTCATTTTTGTCATTTTTGTCATTTTTGTCATTTTTGTCATTTTTGTCATTTTTGTCATTTTTGTCATTTTTGTCATTTTTGTCATTTTTGTCATTTTTGTCATTTTTGTCATTTTTGTCATTTTTGTCATTTTTGTCATTTTTGTCGTTTTTGTCATTTTTGTCATTTTTGTCATTTTTGTCATTTTTGTCATTTTTGTCATTTTTGTCATTTTTGTCATTTTTGTCATTTTTGTCATTTTTGTCATTTTTGTCATTTTTGTCATTTTTGTCATTTTTGTCATTTTTGTCATTTTTGTCATTTTTGTCATTTTTGTCATTTTTGTCATTTTTGTCATTTTTGTCATTTTTGTCATTTTTGTCATTTTTGTCATTTTTGTCATTTTTGTCATTTTTGTCATTTTTGTCATTTTTGTCATTTTTGTCATTTTTGTCATTTTTGTCATTTTTGTCATTTTTGTCATTTTTGTCATTTTTGTCATTTTTGTCATTTTTGTCATTTTTGTCATTTTTGTCATTTTTGTCATTTTTGTCATTTTTGTCATTTTTGTCATTTTTGTCATTTTTGTCATTTTTGTCATTTTTGTCATTTTTGTCATTTTTGTCATTTTTGTCATTTTTGTCATTTTTGTCATTTTTGTCATTTTTGTCATTTTTGTCATTTTTGTCATTTTTGTCATTTTTGTCATTTTTGTCATTTTTGTCATTTTTGTCATTTTTGTCATTTTTGTCATTTTTGTCATTTTTGTCATTTTTGTCATTTTTGTCATTTTTGTCATTTTTGTCATTTTTGTCATTTTTGTCATTTTTGTCATTTTTGTCATTTTTGTCATTTTTGTCATTTTTGTCATTTTTGTCATTTTTGTCATTTTTGTCATTTTTGTCATTTTTGTCATTTTTGTCATTTTTGTCATTTTTGTCATTTTTGTCATTTTTGTCATTTTTGTCATTTTTGTCATTTTTGTCATTTTTGTCATTTTTGTCATTTTTGTCATTTTTGTCATTTTTGTCATTTTTGTCATTTTTGTCATTTTTGTCATTTTTGTCATTTTTGTCATTTTTGTCATTTTTGTCATTTTTGTCATTTTTGTCATTTTTGTCATTTTTGTCATTTTTGTCATTTTTGTCATTTTTGTCATTTTTGTCATTTTTGTAATTTCTGGCGCTTTTTTATTTCTTGAAATTCTGAAGAATAAGAACTGAACATTTTTTACTGTTTCACTCGAAGTCAAATTGAGGTCTTTTGAACACGAGTAGGTTTTTCTCTATATTCTTAACAAACTTTATCAATGAATAATATTTTACAGCGTGAAGGCTACTCAACCATAAAACATTTTTAGCTTATTTTAAATTTGAGCTGCGGAAGACTTATCTGTCTGTAAAAGTCTGAAAAAACCATTTTTCAAGAAGAATTCCAGCCGTTGTAAAAACAGGCTTCGAAAAGTCTAAGAAATTGAACCTCTTTTCTGGTTTTCTTCATCTTTTGATCAGGACCTGGTCTGGTCTGAATACTAAAGGACAGAAAAGAGATGAGAAAAACATGGCTGAAATTGCAACCGTTTTTCTTGCACCCTGCAACTTTCATTGGTCAGACTCCAGACTCGACTAGACACGACACGCATTCGACAAACGAGAATTCGCGAGGACATTCAAAATTGAACGAGGAAAACGACGCGCCGACGAAGGGAGAAAAATGATTGTCGGACCAGTTGTTCGAACATGATGAAAGGATGTTAGCGCCAATTTGGTCCGTTTTGTGCTTGAATTTAAATATCATTCGAGCAATATGACCGTTTATTACAACTGGTAGCTTGAAGTTTACAAAAAGAGGGACAAGACATTTTGAAAGTTCACAGAACTTGTCATCTCCAAAATTTACAGGAGTGGGAGTTATAATGAAAACGAGCCCAAATATTGCTCATAACGTATGTGTTGGGACTGTGAGACCTTATTTAAAGATATCGAAGGAATGAGTGTAGATTTACCACGCCACATCCCAACACATGTTGATGATTATAAGGAAATTTTTTGCCATAATGAAATTCCAATATATATTTAATATACATACATTCAGCAAAACTTAAATTCTAAAAAAAAGATTGTTGATTCTGTGAAATGTTTTAAATATTTGTCTTAGAAATTAGAGAGCCTTCTAAAAATACAAATTAATCAACCATTTCTTAGTATAAGTAGCAAGTTTTTATTTAAAAATGCTTCAACATTTTTGCCAAAGACTTGGTAGGCTGTGACCGAGTGAAGAGGACATCTATTTGATGTCATCAAAAATGAACAAATTTTAAAATCCGGTAAATTGAGCGATGTTTTGAGATGTAAGCAATCTAGTAACGGAAATTTTTGGAACATTCGATCAGAAAATTTCCCCTCAAGATTCGAGCATTAACCCTGGTGGACTCTTCCAGTTTTCAAGCATTCTGCATTCAACGATTCGAAGTGGATGTGAGTAGTCAAATAAGCTTAAAGCTAAGCTATGAGCTAAAATGCTTCAACATTTTTGCCATAAGCAACCAAATACTGATAACTCCGTTCTTTATCAACAGGATGAAAATATTTTAGGCGCATTGCTGAAAAAATTTTGATTCTCAAAAGAATCTATCTTAAATTAAAGGCAAATACTATGCGCATGTTTCCCACTGATTTCTAACACCATTCAACGGTCATGTCGTATTCAAATGAAGTCATCGTCCATGGATAAAGTTGATACATACATTTTAAATGCATTCCAATTCAAGAACTCAAACTTGGTCGAGCCCTGCGTGGCTTTCTGGAACCAAAATGATGCAACACAACTGGAATCCGTGAAGCGCGTTTACCCAACTTGGCTTAAATGTGATTCTAACCGAATTTTCTCCCCAAATTCAGCTATCGGAGCAGCCGGTGGCATAAATTTACTCTTTTGGTTATCGACCGACAAAGATTGTGACAGCTGAATGGAAGTGAGAGGGAGTAGGTCGAGGGACATTCAAAGCAGGCGAGGGAGTTTAAATGCTTTTGTTGCCGGAAAAATAACCCGTTCGATAAAATGAAACCGACCGAAATCCGGAGTCCCTAGAATGAAACGGAAACTGGACCGAACACGCGGGTCGACATAAAGGTGAATTTTATTGTGCTTCGGTACCTCTGTAATCTGATTAAGGCCTCTCTGATTGCGAGATGTGCGAGATGTGGGGAAAAGGATTGAAATCCATAAATTTTAATGAGCCAGTAGCCAGTACGTTACAAATTATGTGACTTAATGGCTTCATTTTTTTGGCAGCTATAAGAGAAATAAAAAATGGAAATTAATGCTTTTATGAACTTTTCGAAAGAATCACATGGAGATTACCTTCGGAGTTTACAAAAATGACAAAAAACGGCAAAAATGACAAAAATGACAAAAAACGGCAAAAATGACAAAAATGACATAAAACGGAAAAAATGACAAAAACGGCAAAAATGACAAAAATGACATAAAACGGAAAAAATGACAAAAATGACAAAAATGACAAAAATGACAAAAATGACAAAAATGATAAAAATGACAAAAATGACAAAAATGACAAAAATGACAAAAATGACAAAAATGACAAAAATGACAAAAATGACAAAAATGACAAAAATGACAAAAATGACAAAAATGACAAAAATGACAAAAATGACAAAAATGACAAAAATGACAAAAATGACAAAAATGACAAAAATGACAAAAATGACAAAAATGACAAAAATGACAAAAATGACAAAAATGACAAAAATGACAAAAATGACAAAAATGACAAAAATGACAAAAATGACAAAAATGACAAAAATGACAAAAATGACAAAAATGACAAAAATGACAAAAATGACAAAAATGACAAAAATGACAAAAATGACAAAAATGACAAAAATGACAAAAATGACAAAAATGACAAAAATGACAAAAATGACAAAAATGACAAAAATGACAAAAATGACAAAAATGACAAAAATGACAAGAATGACAAAAATGACAAAAATGACAAAAATGACAAAAATGACAAAAATGACAAAAATGACAAAAGTGACAAAAATGACAAAAATGACAAAAATGACAAAAATTACAAAAATGACAAAAATGACAAAAATGACAAAAATGACAAAAATGACAAAAATGACAAAAATGACAAAAATGACAAAAATGACAAAAATGACAAAAATGACAAAAATGACAAAAATGACAAAAATGACAAAAATGACAAAAATGACAAAAATGACAAAAATGACAAAAATGACAAAAATGACAAAAATGACAAAAATGACAAAAATGACAAAAATGACAAAAATGACAAAAATGACAAAAATGACAAAAATGACAAAAATGACAAAAATGACAAAAATGACAAAAATGACAAAAATGACAAAAATGACAAAAATGACAAAAATGACAAAAATGACAAAAATGACAAAAATGACAAAAATGACAAAAATGACAAAAATGACAAAAATGACAAAAATGACAAAAATGACAAAAATGACAAAAATGACAAAAATGACAAAAATGACAAAAATGACAAAAATGACAAAAATGACAAAAATGACAAAAATGACAAAAATGACAAAAATGACAAAAATGACAAAAATGACAAAAATGACAAAAATGACAAAAATGACAAAAATGACAAAAATGACAAAAATGACAAAAATGACAAAAATGACAAAAATGACAAAAATGACAAAAATGACAAAAATGACAAAAATGACAAAAATGACAAAAATGACAAAAATGACAAAAATGACAAAAATGACAAAAATGACAAAAATGACAAAAATGACAAAAATGACAAAAATGACAAAAATGACAAAAATGACAAAAATGACAAAAATGACAAAAATGACAAAAATGACAAAAATGACAAAAATGACAAAAATGACGAAAATGACAAAAATGACAAAAATAACAAAAATAACAAAAATGACAAAAATGACAAAAATGACAAAAATGACAAAAATGACAAAAATGACAAAAATGACAAAAATGACAAAAATGACAAAAATGACAAAAATGACAAAAATGACAAAAATGACAAAAATGACAAAAATGACAAAAATGACAAAAATGACAAAAATGACAAAAATGACAAAAATGACAAAAATGACAAAAATGACAAAAATGACAAAAATGACAAAAATGACAAAAATGACAAAAATGACAAAAATGACAAAAATGACAAAAATGACAAAAATGACAAAAATGACAAAAATGACAAAAATGACAAAAATGACAAAAATGACAAAAATGACAAAAATGACAAAAATGACAAAAATGACAAAAATGACAAAAATGACAAAAATGACAAAAATGACAAAAATGACAAAAATGACAAAAATGACAAAAATGACAAAAATGACAAAAATGACAAAAATGACAAAAATGACAAAAATGACAAAAATGACAAAAATGACAAAAATGACAAAAATGACAAAAATGACAAAAATGACAAAAATGACAAAAATGACAAAAATGACAAAAATGACAAAAATGACAAAAATGACAAAAATGACAAAAATGACAAAAATGACAAAAATGACAAAAATGACAAAAATGACAAAAATGACAAAAATGACAAAAATGACAAAAATGACAAAAATGACAAAAATGACAAAAATGACAAAAATGACAAAAATGACAAAAATGACAAAAATGACAAAAATGACAAAAATGACAAAAATGACAAAAATGACAAAAATGACAAAAATGACAAAAATGACAAAAATGACAAAAATGACAAAAATGACAAAAATGACAAAAATGACAAAAATGACAAAAATGACAAAAATGACAAAAATGACAAAAATGACAAAAATGACAAAAATGACAAAAATGACAAAAATGACAAAAATGACAAAAATGACAAAAATGACAAAAATGACAAAAATGACAAAAATGACAAAAATGACAAAAATGACAAAAATGACAAAAATGACAAAAATGACAAAAATGACAAAAATGACAAAAATGACAAAAATGACAAAAATGACAAAAATGACAAAAATGACAAAAATGACAAAAATGACAAAAATGACAAAAATGACAAAAATGACAAAAATGACAAAAATGACAAAAATGACAAAAATGACAAAAATGACGAAAATGACAAAAATGACAAAAATAACAAAAATAACAAAAATGACAAAAATGACAAAAATGACAAAAATGACAAAAATGACAAAAATGACAAAAATGACAAAAATGACAAAAATGACAAAAATGACAAAAATGACAAAAATGACAAAAATGACAAAAATGACAAAAATGACAAAAATGACAAAAATGACAAAAATGACAAAAATGACAAAAATGACAAAAATGACAAAAATGACAAAAATGACAAAAATGACAAAAATGACAAAAATGACAAAAATGACAAAAATGACAAAAATGACAAAAATGACAAAAATGACAAAAATGACAAAAATGACAAAAATGACAAAAATGACAAAAATGACAAAAATGACAAAAATGACAAAAATGACAAAAGTGACAAAAATGACAAAAATGACAAAAATGACAAAAATGACAAAAATGACAAAAATGACAAAAATGACAAAAATGACAAAAATGACAAAAATGACAAAAATGACAAAAATGACAAAAATGACAAAAATGACAAAAATGACAAAAATGACAAAAATGACAAAAATGACAAAAATGACAAAAATGACAAAAATGACAAAAATGACAAAAATGACAAAAATGACAAAAATGACAAAAATGACAAAAATGACAAAAATGACAAAAATGACAAAAATGACAAAAATGACAAAAATGACAAAAATGACAAAAATGACAAAAATGACAAAAATGACAAAAATGACAAAAATTACGCAAATGACAAAAATTACGCAAATGACAAACAAAAGTATCACAAATGCTGTTTCCCTGTGATATAACTGTTTTAAGAGAATTGTTAAAGGAAGGATTAATCAAACACAAGAATCGATTTCCAAATGCTTAGCTAATTCAATGTTTCCAAAGATCATTCAGCTCAACGATTATTGACACTTATCGAGAATTCTCTAAAATCAGTTTCATTCAAAAACTTTGAGCGCAATCTTCCCGATAAGTTTTCCGAAAGTTTCTTTGATTTTGCTTGCCGAAGCACACCTTTCGAGGATTGTGCTCATCTTTTGCGTTTTCCTGTTGAGCTTGCAAATTTTAAACCCAAATTCAATATCCTTAAGGAGCAGTCAGGCAGGCAGGCAGGCAGCGCTCAAAAGATAAAGAAAACTATCCCAACCCAGCTCAAGAACTGCGGCTGGCGTTAGAAGAGGTGAATGATTGAATAAATCCAGCAAGGGGGAAAATCCTTCCTCAAACAGGAATTAAATAGCTGCACACAGTTTGAGTCGGTTGCTGCAGTGAGTCTTTGAAATTTTCCCAACCATTCAAAGTGCGAGGGGTGTTGGTAAGAAAGAATCCAAAACTAAATAGAACTACTGCCACGAAGAAGCACAACAAGGAACGAAATCAACCATTGCATCACATTATAGCCACGGGAAGAGAAATACAAATGCCCATAATCAGCGTCTTACCCAAACGGACGTTCTTTGCTATTTCCACTTTATGATATTCCAGCTTCACTTTTTCCTTAAATACACTCCTTGAATTATGTTCCAGGTCGAGCGCCTTTGGTTCATTCAAACAATGCAATGATGGCGGAAAAGTTTTGACCGTTAGGAAAATTTGCCGTCGCTTTGTAGGAATCATAAATCGTTCTTTTGCGCAAAACTTCGTGGACGTTGGAATTCCGTTAGCTTATTCTTTCAAGGTGCTGGCTTACCGGGTTTGCCTAAGGAAAATTGCGTCACACCCAGAAACAACTGAAGAAAAAATTGAACAAAAAAACGATGTCGAGGGATTTTGGCGGGAAAATTTTCCCACACATCCAATCCCGAACTAGTTTTGATTTAAAACGGGAATAATGGAAACGTATAATCATGCATCTTTACTAGCGAGAGAGCGAATAAAAAGGGGGAAAATTGCATTTCGTAGGATTTCAACTTTCAACTACCCAGATAGGGGAATGGGTTTTATTTCGCTGCAAGCGTACCTTTACGTTTCGGTGCAATTGTACAGGTAAAAGGGGATGTTGTTGTTATTTGTGACGTAATTTATGCACCCCGAGGTTCCGTTTAACCTATGATGACAAATCAAATTCACGTCGATCGTTTTAAAGGTGGTGCAGACGAGAAACGTGGGAAATTGTAGGAACTTCCCGCAACCCAAGCTTATTCGATATGGGCTTGGATTTAGAAACATTTTTAGCCGAATTCTCACGATATTCGATATTTTGGTTGACATGTGGCAGAACGGAGGAACAGGTTCTTTCCTGGGTTTCTGATTTTTTTAAATTCTGATTCTGATCATGTTCTAATAATGTTACGAAGTTGTTAGATTAAAACTATTTTAGTTGTAAGGATATTGCAAGTTCAATCGAGACAAGAAAGGGCATTTTGTGTCATTTTCATAGTCTTATACTACCCAAGGAAATTATTCTGCGATAAGGAGCTCAAACTTAATCTTGAAAATATTAGAAACTAATCATTAAGAAAAACTGCAGGCAGCAGCAGCCATCAAAACCGGAGTCGTAAAAGATTATCTCTGCAACCGTTAAGATTTCAATTTTCGCTTTATCTTTTCATAGACACACATGGAGAAACTTAAACACACTTTTTGATTTTCCGATTAGCTGTTATCAGGTCCTGGTTTGGAATGAGTCATTCCATTTCTTGCAGCTTTTCGCCGAGGAAGGTAGCCCACAAGTAGGTATAGATTCTGCTCGTTCGAATACTGTCAGGGGAAATGGTTTGCAAATTTTACAGCAATGATTCATCCTATATGTGAGCCGTTTTTTTTTAAGATGACGTAAGCATTCACAAACTTTCGGGATGATTGGAATCATAAACAAAAATTTATTTTCATTTAATTTAGAGTTTACCGACAACTGGGGCATCTTGCAAAACTTTTCTACTTCAATGGGTCCTGAAAACTTCATGTCAACAGATAATCATACAGCTTGTACATCAAAAGTTTTAAGATTGATGGGACAAATTGGCATAGTCAGAAAAATTATTGATTTCACCAATAATTTTTAAATTTACAAAAACATGCGATTATCACCCTACTAAGAAAAGGGGATAAGTTGCTACATACTTTGTTTTTAATGAAAAATCATATAAAAACATATGAGATTTTTTGGTGGTTGATATATGTGTGATGTCATAACACAAAAATCATCAACAATAGTAATTTTTGGATTTGTTCGAATTGAATTACACATTTTTTCTGTCAAAAATGTATTTGAAGGAAAAACATAAGGGTGCTGCATACATTTAGGGGTAAAAAATACAAGAAAAAAATTTACTAGCTGAAATCATAAAAATTGATGTTTGGATGGTTGCAATTTTGAAATTAGCAAACGCGTGATGAAAAACAACCATATTCCAGCACATGGAAACGAGTTTTAAAAAGTGAATCTTTGATTTGCATTTTGATGCATTTTAGCCCAGACAGGTAACTGAATTATAAAAATAGTTAAAAAAAAAAATTTTAGTCAGCAAATTATAAAATTATGAAAACAAAAGGTGAATGCAATGTTAGGAGAAATCAGTTGATATATAAAATGAGCGAATGCATTATATGCCTTCAATTTTTTCCTGATGGAACGAATTTTCACTTTCATTCTCTTGAAATTGTCTTACTTAAACAACATAACTTTTCCCGATAAGGCCGATAAATTGAATTTACATTTAATTATTATTTCCATATAAGTTTACAAAATTATAAAGTCAAACAAATAGTTTTTTTAATAAATATTTTGATAAGTTTGCCTTTATTTTTCTTTGAATTTTTTTTGTCTGCAAGCCTCTTATTGAAAGCCTATGAATCAAAAATTAAAAAAAAGCTTATTTTCTACCATTGATCCTTTCCGGGACCCAGGCGCGTTCCTATAGCTCGCTCTTGGTGAGTGAAGGGGATTGTTATTATACAAATTTTCAAAAATCAATCAATGAAAACGACTTTAATATCTAGTGAATGTTCGTTCATTTTGAAAGAGTGATGAAGGGGGAAGGATGCTGCACTGCAGATATTTTTGAAAACAAATCGTTTTGCAGTATTGTACATAGATTAAGGTTGCCAGATTACCCGGAATTATCCGGGATGCCCGGATAACACCCGCTTCAAGGTGGTTCTGTGCCTGCGGGCCCCAAAGTGGGGGTAGGAGGGTGTATAATAATCCTATCTTAAGCAGAACGTTGTTAAGGTCTGCACTATAGCCAGACACTGGTGCAAAGGGCCGTATTTTTCCTGGCAACTCGTGGGATTCAGATTATACACACGATTTTAAAATTTTCATCCTGTATGGGATACCCCGCTTCATGCGTCGATATGAAGGTGCAGAGGTTCTTGTGTGTGATGGAAATATGTGTGGAATTATTTGATAGAAATGCTTTCTATTAAGGTTGCACAGATAAATCTGCAGCACAAAAGAACCGCTACACTGAACTTATGTCGTTTAATCCTTAATGGAACTGCATCAATCGCCTTGGTCCAAGAACCCTATTTCCGAAATGGAACTTTTTACTTAGGGAATTTGCTCAAACCAAACTTTACTGTGTTCAGTGTAATTGGAATGACTAATGCCCGAATAATGCCTCGTGCATGTATATTGATAAACAATTCTTTAAATGCAACACTTATACCCAATCTAACAACAAGAGATATTTGCGTCGTTCAGGTTTCGCTGCCTGACAGAAAATACGTCTACTGTTCAGCATACTCACCATATGAACAATCATCCCCTACGGATGATTTAAAAAATGTCATTTCATTCTGTGAATCACAAAATATACCTCTTGTAATTGGCTGTGATGCCAATGCCCATCATTTTGTATGGGGTAGCTCAGATATCAATCTGAGAGGCTTAAATTTAATGGAATATTTAAGCAGCACTGATTTAGAAATTCTAAATGTAGGAAATAAACCAACTTTTGTCAGGTGTGACAGAGAAGAGGTGATTGACATCACACTTTGTTCTAGAACAATTTCTCAGGAAATTTCAAATTGGCATGTGCCTAACGAAGAATCGATTTCTGACCACAGGTCTATCTATTTTGAACACTCAGGTGAGTTTTTAGAAACAATTGCATTCAGAAACCCAAGAACAACTAATTGGGACCTATATTTGGAGCATCTTGCTACTAAATTTCACGGATATACACCTGAAATTACTACTCCTCTTGAGTTGGATGAAGTGGTTGCAAAAACCACCGAAATTATTTTGAATTCTTATGAAGAAGCGTGTCCCTTACGAACGTTGAAATTCAACAAAAACAGTACACCATGGTGGAACTCAAATCTCAGTAAATTACGAAAAAACTGCAGACGCTCTTGGAACCGAAGGCGCACGGAAGGTTTTGATGCTTTCAAGTTGGCTCGCAGAGCTTACCGGAAAGCAACAAGAGCTGCCGAACGCTCAAGTTGGCAGAGCTACTGCACAAACATTTCAAGCTTGCACGAAGCAAGTAGGTTAAATAAAGTCTTAGCCAAATCAAAAGATTATCAGGTTTCATACCTTAAAACCCCTAGTGGTGATTATACATCAAACGACGAAGAAACATTAAGTTGTCTATTCAATACTCACTTTCCAGGATGTGTTGATCAAGATTCATCGATAGAGCCTGAGTTCTTTTCTGGAAGTCTAGATTCCTTGCATTTTGTTCGGAAAATAGTTACTACAGAATCGATCAAATGGGCAATCGATGGTTTTGCTCAATACAAATCTCCTAGAAGTGACGGTTTATTTCCAGTTTTGCTTCAAAAAGGTTTCGATCATTTCAAACACATATTAAGAAAAATAATGATAAGCAGTTTTGCTCATAGATATATTCCTAAACTTTGGCGGCAGATAGCCGTGAAATTCATCCCTAAAGGGGGACGATCATCATACGACGAAGCCAAAAGCTTTCGTCCTATTAGTCTAAGTTCATTTCTATTAAAAGCACTTGAACGTTTAATTGATCATCATATCAGGCAAGAATGCCTTGTCCAACATCCGCTTAATGCGACACAACATGCATACCAAACAGGAAAATCAACATTAACTCTTCTGCACAACGTAGTACATAATATTGAAAATAGTTTTTCACAGAAAGAATCATGTCTAGGAGCATTTCTAGACATAGAAGGAGCATTTGATAATGTCTCGTTTACATCAATAATGGATGCGGCACTACTTCATGGAGTGCCTAGTGTTATAACTAACTGGATTAGCGCAATGTTAAGTAACAGGAATCTTCATTCGTCTTTAAGACAGGCTTCAATAACAAAAGTTAGCACACGTGGTTGCCCACAGGGAGGTGTACTATCACCTCTTTTGTGGAACCTAGTTGCAGACGGCTTGTTGAGAAAACTCAATGACCGTGGAATACCAACCTATGGATTCGCAGATGATTATCTTCTGCTGGTAAGAGGTTTGTGCATAAGCACATTATTTGATATAATGCAACAAGCTCTGCGCTCTGTTGAACGATGGTGTTCTCATATAGAACTGTCAGTTAATCCTCTAAAAACTAATATTGTATTATTTACTAAAAAACGTATCACCCGCGGGGTGCGCCCTCTGCTGTTTTATGGTTCCGAAATCACCGTGTCTAATCAAGTTAAATATTTGGGTGTCATTCTTGACTCCAAATTAAACTGGTCTGATCACATCGAATTCAGAATCAAAAAAGCATGCATAGCCTTCGGACAATGCCGACGTGCAATCGGAAAAAACTGGGGACTCAAACCCAAACATATTCACTGGATTTACTCCACAATAGTAAGACCAATTCTGGCCTATGGGTGTCTAGTGTGGTGGCAGAAAGGAGAAGTTGCAACAGTTCGGACTAAACTAAATCACCTTCAAAGAATGTGTCTTTTGGGGATGTCCGGATCGTTCACTACAACTCCTACTGCAGCACTAGAGGCTCTGTTTTCAATCAAACCTCTACACTTGTTCCTAAAACAGGAAGCCTTCTCATGTGCTTTTCGTCTACAGGCAGTTGGTCTCTGGCTGTCAGGAAATATCGAAAGATCATCGAGTCATACAAATGTGTGGAATGAATTAATTAGATTAAACTAATTTAATCTAGCGCCAAACGATTTAACACTCTCGAGTAGTTTTCCCTACATGGGGTTTAAAGTCAAATTTCCTTCTCCTCAAGAATGGTTATCAGGTTTCGTAGAGGACCAAATGTCCTCTCATATTGTATTCTATACTGACGGTTCATTATCAAACGGCCGTGCAGGTGCAGGAATTTACTGTCACGAGTTGAACATAGAACATGCTCAACCTCTAGGAAAATATTGTACAGTGTTTCAGGCTGAGCTATATGCTATTATGTATGGAGTGCAAATTGCACTTCAAAAGAAGATTATGTTCAGAACAATTTATTTCTGTTCAGATAGCCAAGCAGCTATCAAATCACTCAGTGCTTCCAGTTCTAGATCAAAACTGGTAATCACATGCCGGAAAGCAATCGAAGAACTTGCTGAAGGCAATGGATTAAACCTTCTATGGGTACCCGGACATAAGGGAATTTTTGGAAACGAATGCGCCGACGAACTCGCTAGAGCTGGGTCGGAAAAGGAATTTTACGGACCAGAGCCGGCTGTCCCAATATCACCATGTTGGTTCAGAAACCAAATTCAAACTTGGTCCTCTAACCAGCATGAACGATACTGGGAAGAGTTGGACACTTGTCGTCAAACTAAATTATTTTTAGAAAAACCATCTCCAATCATATCGAGTTACTTATTAACTTTAAATAAATCTCATTGCAGCATCTTGATCAGAGCACTCTCCGGTCATTGTAAACTCAACTATCACATGCACAACATTCAGCGTGCTGAATCTCCAGTATGTGGTAGTTGTGAATCAGATGTGGAAGATCCCTTCCATCTTATATGTAACAGTCCCTCATTTGCCAGACTACGTTTTCGTACTCTGGGATCTTACGCTTTAAGCGAATCTGAGTTTAAGAAATTAAACTTAAAAAACATTCTATCATTCCTTACCGAATGTAGAAAAGAGCTTTAATGCTAATAATCCCTAGTGGAAAGGCTTTATGCCATCTTAAATAGATTGAATTTATTTCTCCCTTTTAAAGGTTTTTCAGGTTTCTCAGGTAAATGATGAAATCTTGGATAAAAAAAAAGGCTAGGCACAATTTTCCCGTATGTTTGGATAACGTGCCGCTATTAAGCCTACCCCCATTCTGATACCTGATACCTGAAGTCAAACAAATAGTTTTTTCAATAAATATTTTGATAAGTTTGCCTTTATTTTTCTTTGAATTTTTTTTGTCTGCAAGCCTCTTATTGAAAGCCTATGAATCAAAAATTAAAAAAAGCTTATTTTCTACCATTGATCCTTTCCGGGACCCAGGCGCGTTCCTATAGCTCGCTCTTGGGGAGTGAAGGGGATTGTTATTATACAAATTTTCAAAAATCAATCAATGAAAACGACTTTAATATCTAGTGAATGTTCGTTCATTTTGAAAGAGTGATGAAGGGGGAAGGATGCTGCACTGCAGATATTTTTGAAAACAAATTGTTTTGCGGTATTGTACATAGATTAAGGTTGCCAGATTACCCGGAATTATCCGGGATGCCCGGATATTTAATACAAAATTTGGGAGAAATCCGGTCCGACCAAGTTATCCGGATTTCATTGAAAAATCCCGCATTTTGCATTGATTTATTAACTTTTTTCTCCAAACCATACAAAATACCCAAATTGTGTTGTAGAAATTTTTCATGAAAAAAAAATTGTTTTCAAGCTTTTTTTCTTGATTTTTGTAAAGTAATTGTTTGATTTTGACCAAATTTTCCCAGATGTGGATCGGATTTTTGAAAAAATATTCTGAGGATTGGTCAGGGGTTTAATTTCGGGTATTTGCCATTCTGAGAAAGAAACCTTCTGGGTAAATGTTTTCAAGCTTTTGGGATACAATCGTTTTACGAAGAGAAAATCTTTCCTAGTATGCTTCAGTTGTCGGCAACCTTTCTAAAACAAAGAGCAAAATTTGTAAACTTCTCCAAATTGGAAAGAGCCACACTTAATTTTATCTATACCTACTTTAAAAAAATATTGTAAAAAACCTATCAACGAGACTTAAATTCATGTATCTTTGCGGCACAAATGTGTGATGGCAAATGATACGATCCTTAAAATTCTTATGTTTATCATGAATTCCAATTCAGCTTTCTAATGTTTTCGTTGAACTTACAAAACACCTCTTTCTTAATCTTGTTTTGCAATTGTAAAAATCTGAATTTAAATTCTCAGTTTGAAATCTCGAAACTCCTTCAAGTTGTTGCTCAAAATCATTTTATCTGATTCAATTTGAACTTTTAAAACAACACTCTCGTGTCTGTAGGGAAAAGTAGCTGCGGTTTCTTAGAGGCTGTATCAGACGTTTAAGTGAAGATTGTTTATTGATTTCGACGTCTCTACTTTGTTTCAAGCTGGAGATAGTGGAGTGCATTCGACGAGATGCTGTTAGTTTGTCCTAAGAAATTCTCCAATTTTTTTTTTTTTATACTGTAAAAACAATCATTTGACTTTAAGGAAAACTTATGTTGTGTCTGTTTACTCTACAGGGTGACAAAAAAGTTCGGTCACACAGGAAAACCTCAATATCTCAAAGAATAAGAAGAAAATCTGAATCTGGCTTTCATAGCTTTATTCAGTAACTCATAAAGATACTTCACAGACCATACCTCGGAATTACACCACCTTTATCCGATCGAACCAGCTTAAGATGTCTTGGAAAGTCGTCGCAAGCGGCGCGCACCTGCTCCATCGGCTCTCGTACCAGATTTTCGTGATAACTCGCTTGAATTGCTCCAAATTTGCTATTTTATAGTCATTCAGCTTCGACATAATGTATCCCGACACGTAACCATCCAGTGGATTCCGATCCGGAGACGACAGAGGCCATTCATTCTTCGAAATGAAATCGGTCAAGTTTTTCTCACACCACGCCTGAACAACCTTTGCGGTGTGGGATGCTGCGCTATCTGTCAGGAAGCAAGACTGACGTCTTATTTTGGAACCGGGAAACGTTCAGCTTGTCCGCAGAAGCTTGCTGGAGCCACACATTCCAAACTCGATCATTTTGGCGATTGACTGTTTGCTCCAAAACGAACAGCTTCTCGTCCGAAAAAAAGAGCTCGTCATCTGCGCGCCAAACCGAGCAGCGATAACAGCTGCCCTTAACTCTGCCATGGCTTACAACTCAAGGTAAACAAACTGCACAGAAACGAAACTCTGCCACTTTGAGCAGCAAGGTTAGCCCTTTCATTTGACATATAGAAGACACCAGAGAGATGCTACGTGTAGGCTACAGGCAACCCCAAAAAAGTGTGACCGGACTTTTTTGTCACCCTGTAGTAAAGAGCTATATGTGGCACGCGAACAGCAGGTTGCCGAGCACTGTTTTACGTTATCTACGAAATCATGTATCGTCCTCAATTTTCGGATTAGGTAATATGGAATTACGCATGCAGGAACTTCAAAAGAAGCCCAGCAAACATTTTTGTAAACATATTCTTATGCTGTTTTGATAAATATACATAATAGACTGATCGTATGAAAGTTGAACAACAGCATTTACCTACCTACCTACTAAGCGGAGGCAACATACACTCATAAATTTCAATTCTTTATAAAACGACGAAAACTATACCAGTTGGGCGTTATACGACACTTTATTCGTACCTATAGGAAGAATGCAAAAGAGCGCTAGATTTTGCTCTCATAGCCTCCACATTGTTGCCAGCGACAATATTTTCCAGTTCTCTCATTGGTCAATATCACTGATTTCGCATCTGAATTTTAGCTATCTGGATGTACTGATGTTTGCAGAGAGAATAAGACGCTTAATTTTACACTTGAAGTCCGCGCGGGAGCAAAATCATTTCAAAATTTACAAACATGGCGGACTTTCTATCATATCCGATTGAAACCGACTTCAGACGCCATTATATACGATCTATGCACTATGCAGTTGGAACCGCGATTCGCAACACCATTTTAAACGACTTAGATTATCATTTCTGATACTATCTCATGCTTGTTGAGAGGTGAGTTGCGAGATTTATCCAAAAAGAAATTAGGACACAAAAAAATGGGATCGAGTTTTCCCTTCCCCCCTAATCGTTATAAATAACGTTGTATGAATGTATGTAGAAAACTGCTTTTGGGTATTCTAATGACTCTAATTGTACATTTGTTTGATGGTTGAAACCACCATCATCTCATTACCTCTCACTCTCATCGCAATCGTGGCGGCGAAGAAAATGATGATGGTCATCCTTGACTAAACGCTCCCATAAATATCTATTTGGAATGCTTCTCCAGTTAGAAGAAGAACGCTTGCAACGGCCAATTGCCCTGTTTCGAAGGTTGAAGTTTTGCGTGTGGAACTTCGATGCTATTCCAAACTCAGATTAACCATGAGAGATTCCCTAAATTGGTATCCCTTAATGTAGCACTTATGATTTTATTATAATAAAAAATAAACCACCCAAAATTGATATACGGGCACCCAAGTTTGCATGTTGCATGGAAATTCACTATGCGACTTGTTGACGGCAGGAACGTGGAAAGAAGTGTTATTTTTTTCCCCGGACACTCTTCAATGAAATCTCTCCTTTGCTCTTCGTTTTTTTTGCGGGTGAATGTTCTATTCTGGTGGCGGCATCCCATTGTTGTTGTGGGAGAAATGCATACGATTCATGGTAGCTACCAGCAGAATTTGGACAGACATACCCGTTGAAATGCGCCAGGATAACATGGCAGGTTACTTACTGAGAGAAACAACGACGATGACGGCGCGGTTGATTCGGATGCTGATGGCTTGGGGTGGATGCATCGAGATGACGAAGTGCTGCTGCTGGTCGGAATGTTTGATGATTTGGCACGCGTTCGCGTGAGAAAACTATCGTCCGTTGTTGATTGAAGAGGTCAAATTTCGGTGCCGATTTTCGGGTGGAAAAGATTTCCCATGCGGGTTGTTTAAAATATTCGAATAAATTGATAAAGAAAATTGCGAATTCTTCTTTCTAATCAACACAGTTAATCGTCTAAGTCAATTAACGACGCTTAGTGTTGCAGTTTATTTGGCGTTGCCCTGCGCTAATTGGAAGGTCTAATTGTTCTTGGCAGCAAAAATGTCTCTAATTGGACCCCATGAATACAAACCCCACCTCAGCCATATAAGCGTAAAAAGGCTGCTGGCGTTAGACGTTGTCGGGTCAGATTTGGGATTCCATTCAGTTGGGCCACCTGAGCGAGATCCGCAATCAATTTGGTGCCAGTAGGTACTTTTGTACTATGCATTCTCGAATTCATTTTTCCTTGGGCTCTATACCTGTGTAGCTCTAGCTATTTGTTGTCCCAAGCCAGATAAACAGGAATTGGGACAGGTAGGACAAACACGAAAAACGGCAGACCGTTTCAGTGCCTGCTGGCCAATTAACCCGGTGTTCGCTAGTAGGTAGACGATCTCAATTGCCAGAGGCTCGCCGGAAGATATTTGTTTTCTTGTCTAGGCCTACATTTACTTTCGGTAATTACGTAATCGGGTTTGTCGAGTCAGAATTTGCGAAAGTCATATTATTTGACAGTCGCAGAGCAGCCTATTAGCATTGTTGGAATCCTTTCTGTGGTGACAGTTTTTCATATATGAGGCCTTTGGAGCCAAAGAGGTATAAGTGACAAAATTGAAAAACTGAGATGAGCATCTAGAACGAATTCTTGACCGCCGCACATAATATTTATGCTATTCAAATCATAATTTTATTCAACTATTTTCCAATGTTTTGGTCTCTGTGACAAAACCCAACTAACAGAAAGCCACAATTTGTGTGGAGGCAAAGGGGTATAAGTGCAGCCCTTCTACCCCTTTGCCTCCAAAGTCCTTTCGAGTGATGAACTTATACTTCTTTGCCATCAATCCTAACGTAATTTCAAAAAGTTTGTTTTTTCAACGGAACCAAAAAATAAAAAAAAAACATATAATAATTTTTCTCATGAATAGCTGATGACGTTTAAAAATTTACCAATCAGATGAATCACATCTGATTGCATTTAGTGATAATTCAAGAGGAAAAAAATGTTATTTATTTTTTTATTTCCTTATTTAACCACCAGTGAGTGGATACCAAATACCTGATATAATTATATGGATTGTGGCATATATGGATATAATTATATGGATTGTGGCACGGATTTAAGGCTTATACAAAAGCTGGAAAAGAACAAAACATGAAATTGTTTGAGATTATAGGGTTAATATTGAAGCGCCATTCGTTAATTTACTGTTTAAAACCAACTAATAGCGACTGGAAGTCCCTGTCCAATGCCCATTTGATCAGACAAAGGCGCTCAAAAAATGCAGTAATTGAAATTTAGTGGAAAAATACCACACACGAATTATTATAAAAATCCTTATGAAAAATTGTTGTTTGGCTAGATTGACTAGAAGTTGACAAGTCCAGGTCGATCTTTAAACATTAAATCTCTTAACTTATATGCCGTATTTGTTTTTTACTTGTGGTACACTAAATGCTGTCATCTTCATATAAAAAAACGCTTTGACAGCACGTAGTGCACAACTAGTAGACCACCAGGGTAAAAATCAAATACGGCATTACTGTACCAGAGTATATTTCACATCAAAACCGCAAAAAATAAACTTATGCAAAATGATTTGCCAAGACGCTGCCCCTATAGAAAAACCAACAATTTTTAAAACAATTACTTTTTTTTCGCTGTTTTTAAAGCTTTAAAAAAGGACTTTTGTTTGGATACTTCATGAAAGTTTTGCTTCGTTTTTGTAAAATTTTGCCAGAAGACATTCCAGTATAAACGTTAATGGCACAAAAATAATGAAATTTTATTAATTTCGATACTGTCAACTGGGGCAACATGCAACACTTTTCAACTTCAATGGCTTCTAGAATCTTAATGCTTCCAGATAATCATACCTCTTGTACATCAAATGTTTCAAGGTTGATGGGAAACCGAATTGACGTAGTAAGAAAAATTATTGGTTTAATCGGTTATTTTTTACTCTACAAAAACATTCGATTTTCACCCAACTAAGAAAAAAGGGTAAGTTGCAACAAACTCTGTAATTAAAAAAAAAATAAAATGAAAACGTTTGAAAATTTGTAGTTTTTGATACATTTGTGATGTCATAAAGCATAAAGCACCAGTTACAGTAATTTTTGGTTTTGTTCGAATTAAATTTTACATTTTTTCTGTCAAAAATGTTTTGTAAGAAAAGAATGTTAATCTGCTGCATACATTTAGGGGTAAAAAACACTACAAAATATTCTATTATCCTAAATCATGAAAATAAATCTTAGGATGGATGAAAATTTAATGTTAACAAACGCATACTGCAAAAAAATCATATCCCAGCATATGGAAACGCGATTTATGAGATTTAGTTCTGATTTGCATTTTGTTGCATTTTGCCCCAGACAGCTAACTGAATTACAACAATATTTATTTTAAAAAAATTGGAGATTATCCGAAAAATATTTATACACCAACAGTGTTGGTAAAGGATAATGAAAGCAATATAAAGTTTGTAGGCGATATCATTAAGCCAATCCGTCATACTAGGTAAAGTTTTTTACGGCATCGAAAAATGTAAAAATTTGTACATTTATTGCTTGATTTTTTAAATTTTTTAGGAGAATCAAAAAGTTTTAAAAAGCTCTTTCACGATATTGAAAATTATGTCATCATCATTTTGTTATCATCCAATGATAACTTTACTACAGTATATTGAAATAAAAATTAAATGAGTGTTGTGGTATACAAATGTTGCATCTAACCCTGCTTTTGCATGATGCCCCGTTTGACGGTACAGCAGAATCCAAATTGCCCTCAGTTTCTTTCAAAGGAGAAGTATTGGGCTGAAGAAAAAAAGCGGAAACTGAAGGAGAAGAATGCAGCCACCCAAATACAGATTTGAAGAAGTATAAGTGGGAAAACTGATCAATAACATGACTGAAAAAAGTATGTGCCGGTTGATGGGAGAAACCAAGTATAAAGTGGAAATATTTCTTACAAAAAACGATAATTTTTTTTTTCAAATCTTTTCAGAATTATTATAAGTTACCTTTATTTCATAAAACATATTTCGACCAAACAAATTGTTTTTAGATACACGCACTCGTAACTGTTCTATTGCTAAATAAACTACACGATAAACTTTACACGAAAATGCTCGTAAATTTAGAACTTTTCCTAATCGGTATACCCATGAATTTTCAACATTTTCCGCTCTTTGGGAATGTTTTTAATTATTACACAAAAAATGTTCTTTTAATATCCGTTGTTTTAACTTTGTAACCATTATATAATGTTATCCCTAAAAACCCCTGTTTTTTTCGATAAAAAATTCAAAAAATGTTGTTTTATGATTTTATACAACCTTAGTTTCACGACAGACTTTATCGTTTCAGATATCTACATTTTTTACACTTTTTTCAAACAATTCATATTTACATAGTATAAACAACTTAATGTCAATACTTTTCGATTGCAAATATTGAAAACATGTCGAGTTATTGTCGTTTATCCTAACCTTTCTATTACATGGGGTTGATATTCCTTCTTTTTTACCTATCGTATGCATATTTTATTTTTTTCATAAAAATCAATTTTCCCAGAATGGAAATAAGTTTAAGACCTAAGTAAACTGTCAATAGATATTTTGGATGAAAAAACACATGTACCAAATATTTTAACGTCAACATTACGATTTTTTTAGAAAAAAAATAGCCTCTTTAAAAATTTCTATTGTTCTGTATGTGCATAAATTAAGTTAATATAAAGGAGGGGTTCGATTTTAAAAGGGTAAGCAAAATTATTTGAAACTTAAATTGAAAGAAACTCATGAATCCAAAATCAAAATAATAAAAATGTAACAACACTTTGATTTCAACATAAAAAGTGAATATATAATTAAAAAAAAAAAAAGAAAAAAAAGTTGATTTCAGTACCATATAACACAAACTTTGAATTCATAATCAGCCATCAATGGAATTTTTTCGAAGTAACAAAATCACATTTCCAAGGTGCAAAAATACAAAAGCTGGTTAATTCGAGGGCACTGATTTCAAATATGCAATTAATTTTATTCTTTTATCAGCTCTTGTTTTTAAGATAATTTCTGAAAATAGGTTGAAATTCAATTTAGGAATTCGAGCATTTTTTTATCAAAACTGTATTATGTAGTATAAGTTCCGAAAACGCAGGTTTTAATACAAAGATCAACCAGTTATTTTGACTTCGAGAAAAAAGTTATCAAAATTTGAATTTTGTTCATTTTTCCAATTTCGTACAAAAAAAATTACAAAATTTTAAGATAGTTTTAAACTAAATTGAATCATAAATATTTCTCATTTTGCAGTCTTTAACAAAGCTGTTAAATGAATTAAAATCAACTGAATCAAAGATGAATTAAAATCAACTGAATCAAAGCAATCGAAAGATTCCTTTTAATTCAACCACGGTACCGTGGTTGAATTGAAAGGAATCTTTCGATTGCTTTGATTCAGTTGAATCATTCAACCAAGTAGGCTCACAACACAACAGAATTAAAATCAAATTCTCAAAACCATTCTTCAGTGACATAGTAATTCAGACCCCGTTCGTTTTTGGCAATACGTGAGCTTTTATTACGTCGCATGACACACAGTGTAAGCAAATAGTTTTATTACAAAACAAATACAAAAACTAACATAAACGGGCCACAACTGCATTTAATTTAAAATATTTGTACTTTGGTCAAAATATTCTAAATGTGAAATACAAACTTTGAAGTTGTTTTACTATCTATTCCAGCCGTTTTCTGTGAATTCCTTTTTTTTTCATAAATTAAAAATCAAAATAAAACTAAAAAGTGAAAAAACACTCTATTATGTTTTGTAAGCCTATTTGGTTGAATAATTCTACACGTTATAGATCGATTGATCGAAAACGCTCACTGAAGATGATTGTAAGTTGCTATCGAAATAGGTACCGGTGTCTGATTTTTTCCTACCCCGTGGATGTATTAAAGGGAATCTTTCGATTGCTTCTATCCAGTGAAAAAAAAACACGTTTTATTTAATATTTCCAAAAACGAACGGTTCAGCACATGTGTTGCCAAAATGGATTGTTGTTTAAATCGATCGGGATCTGTATTTATCATACTAAGTAACATAATTTAAAAAAAAAATAAGAGAAATTTTTTTTACGGGTCGATCTTCGAAACTATAGAAATCTGGGCAAAATTTTAATTCTCGAGTGAAGGAAAGATTAAAAAAAATATAAGTTTTTGTTTATCATGTGTAAATTTGTTGACTCATCAGCTATAAAGAATTGATTTCATTCAAAACTGATAGATTTTATAAGTTGAATACTCGAAAAATCTTAGAGTGAATTTTGACGAATATGGATGGGTTTCAAAATTCTATATGCTATAACTCTTGGAGATTTCAAAATGAACCAATTTTCACTGATGTCAGTCAATATAAACTAGAGGAAAAACTAATAAACCTGCTTAAAAACTGAAAATTGATTTAATTTTTTTTTATTATCTTTTTTTTCATTTTATACAATACTTAAGAAAAAAAAAATCCTACAATTTTTGGAAAATTCAATTGGAAACCAGATAACTTTTGCTGAAATCATAAGAGGGCCTTTTAATGTTCCAATATAAATGATTCTAATTTATTTGACAAATTGATGAAAACCGCAAAGCGTTTTGCTTACAAAAATATTCAAAATTCATTTTGGTAGAAAATTTGTTTGAAATTTCGTCAAATTCTCTGCATAACTTTTTCTAGAAGTCGAAATAACTCACAGTCCTCGAAAAAGTTGACATTTGATTGAAAATATTAAGTGGAATTGAAAAATTACCGTTTGGTATCAGAAATTGTTACCATATTTCATTATTTTTCAATTAAATCTTAAAAACCATTTTAAAAAAAATGGGAATTTTGTGTCCATTAAGGAATAAAAAACAATTTTTCACTTTTTTCATACGCTTTTTATTGCAAATTTGTTACCATTCGAAACAAATTGTTAAAATTTCATTTCATTCGTTCCAGCTTGAACTTAGTTAAAATATAGTATAAGAGCATTAATTACAAGAGCAAATGAATGAAAGAAGAGTTTTAAATGCTTAGAAATCTGAATCACAATAGAAAATTTTATATTAGAGTTAATTTTAGATTTAGAAGTAGATACTTTCCAATACCTATTAAATAAAATATATCGAAATAATAACACCATATCAATAATGTTTTAAACACAGTTTTAAACTCAGAGAAATTAATATTACCATAAATTCATGTGGCGCTTATTCGAGAAAGCTTAGGAAAAACCAATCATTGAAAGATTTTTTAAAATTGTCTCTTTTAAATCAAGGTTGTCAGATTTCTTGTAGCACGTTGCCGGATATTTGATATCTTAATTGACGACCTGAGATCGGAGCAATATCCAGACAAATTGAATAAATCCTGGCAAAATCCGGGCTTTTTTCACTGTTATCCCGGCAACCGAGCCGGACCGAACTTTTTCAAATTTTGCATTAAATATCTGAACAAACCCGGATAAAATCGGGCAATCTGAAGATAACGAAGTAAGTTTATTTAAAAATTGGGTTAAAAAAAGTTTTAATTGTTTCTCTTATTTTGAAATATTTCGAAATACCTCTAATATAGTTCAATGAGATCAAATTGGAGGTTAAGAGGCATCACTAATAAAAAGCTCGAGATCATCATCGAAGAGAAGCTTCTCAGAGTGGAGTGTTTCACAAAGATCATTCACGAACGTAATAAAAAAGGACATCATTTTTCACCGATAAGGTTGATAAACTAATTGACAGTTATTCATACATTTTGCTGGATACACTATAGAGAATTTTGAAGTTTAATCGAGATATGTATGTTGAAAAATTTAACAAAAATAGTCATTTTTACTCGTTATTATTTTGCACCAAGGATCTTATTTTGACCCACCTTGCTTATCTTTCTATTAAAGCGAATAAATATGAAAAAAAAAACCAAATGAAGAAATATGTTTAAACCCATGTTTCAATCATCTTCGTTAAATAATTTCACGATTTATTGCTTTAGAAGAGAAATATGCAAGGTGGTCCAAAATAAGAACATTTCTTGGTCCAAAATAAGCCCATTTCCCTATCTATCGAGTTTTGCCGAGTTCAATCACATACTTCACAGTTTTGGTATCAAAACCACCTTTCCAACGACATACAATATGAAGTTTGCAGATATTTTATCATAATTTACTCCATGAAGATAACAATTGACCACTTTATGTAGTATATTGTTTTAAATGTGAAATATGAAAGCATGAGTGAGCCAAAAAACGAAGCTAACAAACTTTTGTATTTCCAATTTAAAACTTCGTGAATTTTTGAGCGCTATTAAATTGAATAAAAAAAAACTTTGAATATTTTAGAATTAAATGAAATCTTGTTACATCCAATTCGAAAAAAATGGGGTGATTGATAGGTTTAAATAAGTATTACAATATTTTTTGGGAAAATTTCATTACAATTTGCATTATGGAGGAAACAATTGACCACTTTAAATTATAATAAATTATTAGATAATGAAATCTCTTAGACATTAAGACTGTAACGTATGTTACTCGTTCAGAATTCGATGGACAAAATGAATGATAAGACGAATTAAAATTATTATTTTTGTTAAGATTTTCCTTTATAGTTCATGATTGCTCTCCCATAAAAAACCATCAATGGCTTTGGCTTGAGGAGCCTTTTCTTCAAATAGATTGTCCTAGAAAAATGTAGTACCTTCTGATGAAATTTAGGATTGAAAGAATTGAGAATTAAATTTTATTTTAATCATTTAGATTTCCATTTGTTTTCCGAATCGTTTTTGCTTACTTTTGTGATCGACAAACGTGGTGATTGTGTATTTTACATAACATAAAACTTTTAAGAGAGACTTAAGAGGAGGTCCATTTGTGCTCTCATCGGAAGAAGTTGAGTGGTTTTAAATTTGTAACAATATGAGTTCGGTATTTGGTGACGATCAACATTTTATGATGTAGGTAATTAACCAGTTTCTCAATGATTTTTGGCAAAATGAAACATAATTTTGGGATTTTTGGCAAAATGAAACATAAAAAGGGAAAAAAATTGTCAGTACAAAGTGTCAAAGCTGACGCAAAGGCAACTGCAAATTTTGATAAACAAATTTTCTTCTGTAATCTAAAATTTTGTTTGATCAAACTGCTCATTGAACTAACTGTGTATGATCAAAGCTGGTTGTATGAAAATAGTACGAAAACTTCGATAGGAACAGAAACTGAAATCTAAATTCTGGATAAATATGATAACTTTTCATAATTTTCGAATAAAAAGGTATAACCGAATTTTATGTTATTATACGATCAGCTTTTTCAAAGAATACCTTCCCTAATGACGAAAAAACTTGATAGTTGAATTTATAACCTCCATTTATTCGAAACACGTGGCCGATTTAGTAGGCTATGAAAATTTACGAGTCCAGAGATACATCTTAAATTAGAACAGAAATGATCGTTAGATCTAAAATTTCCTTTTTTAAACGACGGAGTAACAAACACAAAAAGTCCGCTGGTTTACAACCGTTGTTTTTTTCTGTTTTTTTATAATGAACAGAAATACGTTACTGGAAACTAGAAGAACTGGATTCTTCCAGAAGCAGTCCCTAATCCCTTTTTTCCTCAGGACTTTTAATTTTCCCTCCTTGATAAACGCAAAAAGGTAAAACGTAAAGGTATTTTCTCATGGAAAACCAGCTTCGAACCAGATTTCTTCCCGAATCAAATCCTTACACCACCCAAAGGTGAACCTCATCTCCACGAGAACGAGACGCGGTAGGAATAATCTGTCAGCTGCATAAATTTATCGGACCCTTTTGATGTATGAAATCTCCCCGGAATCAAATCCTTCGATCACATAGAGGCGAAAGACCCTTCGAGTCAGATTCCAGTTAGTTCAGGCAGCTTGTTCCTTATCCTTATTGCGCGCGCTTCTTACAATCTCAGGAGCTCTCCCCTATCTGCGCAGCAGCAACGTCGTAATCTTGAGCAACTTTGGGTCAAAAAAGGAAAAGGGGCGATCAAACAAAAGCCTACTGATACCAACACACATAACAACACGTCACGTCACGGCACGTTGTCATGGGAAAGCAATGAGTCAGAGTCACCCTCCTGTTTTGGGTTTGTTTTCTTTCGATCCGTCGTCCTTTGTTTGGCTGTGTTGGTTCCGAAGATCGGTATAAAAGCTTACGGTTCCGAACCGAAAGCCATCACACTTCAGTGAGCAACCCAAGAGATCGGAGCACCGAGCACGAAGAGAGATCCCGATCTAGGCAGGCAGGCAGGCAAGCGCTTTCGGCTCTTCCTTCGGGAATCCGGAACGCTAAGCCGAACCTTAGATCGTTATTAGCTGAGTCGAGTTGTTTGCTTTGGAAAAGTGATAAGAATCAGTTGGTCAAAATTAAGGTTGGGGTTGAAAAGTGTGAAAATCTTATCGGATGCAGATGTCATGTGTGGACTATTGGAATTTTATGTGTTCAAGTGAAAGTGACAGTTGAAAGTTCAAAGTTGGAAGACTGTTAAGCCGCCTTTATCAGTGAGCGGGTGTGGAGGACGGGAAACGAAACATCAACGGAGTGTGCTTTGATCAAGGGAGGCGTTTTGTCGTGGAATTATCTCCACCCAAGGGACGAGAGTCTTATCAGCCTTCGGATGGTACGATCGTGCTTCGGAAAGCCGAAGACTGTTATCGTCGACGAGAGCGCCTGCTTCAATCCAACTCAATGGGTAGGTTATTTTCAAAATTTTCGACTGAAATTTTTAGTTCATTGTACAGTTTCTATTTAATTTTATTTCGAAAGTGCCTTAATTTTAGTTTTAGTCAAAATTCTATCGATAAAATAGTTCAATTCAAAATAGAATATATATAAATCTAGTTCATTCAGAAGAAATAGTCACTGATTTGAGCAAATAGACAAAACATAAAATATATTAAACAAAACAAAAAAAAAACACAGCAAAGGGTGAAATGTTTGTAGAATGTTTTTCCGTCCTGGTGGACTGATGAAACTTGGATTTTTCTGGAGGAAATTTGCTTTTACACACGCACACGTTGGAACGCTTGGGCGATTTTCCTCTCCAGGTCATCAGTCCCTTTTGTAAGAACATAAACTTCGAAACAGAAGATTTACACATCGTTTTGATCAACTGGATTCGTGAGAGAAGAGATCTTGTCGAAATTTAGCTTTTTCTGTTTGTTAAATGTATTGATTAAATTTAAGTTTTTCTTCGCTTTCTTTTGTTTCTTTTTCATTAAGCTTAAATTTTTAAATTTAATTTTTTGTCATCCATTTTCAAGTTTTTTTCTTTTTTAATTAAGTTTGGCGAAATCAAAAATAATTTTAGTTTTCTATTTCTTCGTTTTAATTTTTCTACCATTTTGCCTTATCACTTTACAATTTAAAAAAATGAAAAGATCTCTTCTTTCATCGATAATCCCAAGAGCTAAAATTTGTTTTATAAATATTTTCCCCTTTTCTTCTGAAGAAAATATTGAAATTAAATGTACAAAATCTAGGATCTTTTCTTTAGCTCTAATTTAACCTATAAAATTTTCTTACATTGGGCGTTAATTTTTTTCATCCTGCTTTGATAATATTTATGAATGCAAATTTTAGTTTCAGTACCACTGAATCTGCTGCACCGCTCTTTGGTGTGGCGATTTGGTAAGCACAGAAGAAGAATAAATAAAACACAAACCAATCAACCAAAAACTGACCACCACAAAATTTCTGACAGTTAACACTAGAAACAAAATCAATCACAAATCAAACTGCAATGCTTGGTAGGTTTCGAAAATTTCGGCAACACTCGAAATGCATCTCAAAATCGGTTTCAATTTTTTTTAAATATAAAATTGATCGTTAATTTTTTTTCTGAGTTTTCTGAGCAGAAAGACATTTTTAAAATTTAATTTTGGGCAACAGGAGTCATCAAAAAAAGTCGAAGAGTATAGAAAAAAGCCTAAAATTACATTTCAACCAAATCTGAGTAAAACAGTTATCTAAAATTCAAAAGATTCTCTTAACAAAAATCATTTATCAAAACTTCTTTGTACTTTCATCCGACTATTTATCCGATTTTGTACGACAATAAGGTAGGAAAATTTACGAAAACGAAACTTGAACACATAACAAGTACATTTTACAATGTACAATAAAAACTTTTTTGAAATAATCAGGACATTCGAATCACACGATAATTTCCAAATCTGCCATCTCGAAAAAATATTCAGAATTATAAATTCAAAGAACCCAGAAAAAACAAGATTTTAGTCAGAAAAAAATTAATATTTCAAACTAATTTCATAAAAAATTAATGAATTTCGTTGCTTCACAAAACTTACTCTAAAAAACCTTTTTTGACGTAAAAACTTTTAACAAAAGTAGAATTTTCCCAATTCTTAAAGATAAAGGAAAAAAGTAGCATTTTTTTCTTTTCAAGCATACAAAACGTTCTTCATTTACTTAAAAATAATTTTCTAATTCAGATTTGGTACGAAAATCTCAAACATCGGCAAAGAATCTAAATATTTACACAAAATTCATGAATGAAATTTAAACTTAAAAAATTCAAAATATTGAAATAAACTAAAAAAAACTCAGTTATTCAGAACACAAAATTTAAGTTGTCTACAAATTAAATACAAAAAGATAATAAGTTTAAAGCAGATCAGACTATCTAAATTCAAAGAAAATTAAACTGAAAACAATATTAACTCAAAATTAGGATAGTTAAAATTAAAATAATCTTTTATACTCGACTTTAACTTTTTTCTTTCAAATATTTGGGCTCATATTTTATGATTGTCTTGGCTTTATACTGAATTTAATTAAAAAAAAAAAAACAAAAATTTTACAAAATCAATCCAAATTAAACTTCGAAATCAGACGCTGAACAAAATTTTTTCCAAATGTAGTGCGACATGACTTGCCAATTTTTTATTAAGAAAACACTGAGTTCAAAACAACTTTGACTGAAACGAAAAATAACTTGGATTTCTCAACGTTTTAATTCGCAACTAAAACAAATAAAAAAACGAAAAAATCATAGGAAAAAAAAACATTCTAAGATAAACTCAATCCAGGATACATACAAAGTTTAATATACTAAAAGCAAAAAAAAAACAGATTAAGAAAACGCTCAAAATGAAACAAAATCATCTTTTTCTCCTTAAATTACCTTTTTCTTCTTTTCTAGGCTCTAACAAAAAACACCTTCCAGTATGAAATATTGAACTTGAAATCAGTCTACAAAAAATCAAAAAACTTCCAGAAACAAATATTCTTCAACTATTCAAATAACCAAAATTTATTGATCAAATCTGAACAAATATTCTTTAAAATTTCAAAATCTAAATCTCGTTCATTTCTTTAGAATTTAAAAATCTAACCCTTGTTCAAAAAGCTGATTTCATCTGAAAACAAAAACAAACATTTCGAAAGACTTCGTTCCATATTTTGTTACAGAACTCTAGCATTTTAAATTTGTATTTCGAACTATTCGCAAAATAAACTTTCAAACCAATAAAAAAAAATCAAAAATCCAATCAAAATCTAAACCTTACTAAAATTCTCATTTGGTAAAAAAAAATAATTCCTTCCCAAATCAAAATTCAAAAACCAGTCAGAAACACTTCGTTATTCTAATATAAGCCTACTTGGATCAATAATTCTACTGTAAAAAACCACTGGGGTTGAAGTCAAGGGAATCTTACGATTGCTTTGATTAACTTCGTAATCTAAACCAAATTCAAAACAAGTAAAAGTTTCTGAAACCTTTTATTCTCATTTTTGTTAATTTAAAAAAAATCCTCAAAAACGACTCAATCTTGATTTTTGAAAAGTTATTCAGTTAAGTTAATCGAAATTTAAAAAAAAAAAATATCATTAAGCATAATTGTTTAGCCAGTTCGAAATTTAGTAGAAAGTGATCAAATAACATTTTTTTGGTACAATTCGTAAATTGTAGAAAATTTTTGAAATGAAGAAAAAAAATCAAAATAAAGAGAATTGGTAAATTTATTTCGAATCAACAAAATTCAAACTACAAGAAACTGGATAAATAATACAGAAAAACGCAAAAACTTGTAACAGATCCTCTGAAAACGACACTTTTCAAACAGCGCACGACATTTTAACAATTTCATCAATTTGAAATTGATAAAAAAAAACATTCGACAATAAACATGGACGTTACATAAAATTAGAAAAATTAAATTAAACTATCGATGAGTCTTACTGCTTTAAAAAAAAACATATTTCCTGAGTACTGGCTGAAAAATGTAAACGAAGCAAAATTACAATTCTTGACCGGTTTTCCAAAACAAATGCAAAAATTATTAGCAAAGAAAGACTAAATTCTACACTGATTTCAACAAAAAAAATTGGTAAATTAATACTGATACTTAAGGAAAACAATATAATTGAAAAAAAGCATTAGAATTCATCATCGGACATAGAAAAGATGCAACAAACGCATGAACCACTCAATAGATGAAGCAAAACATGCGCAAAACTTTGGAAAAAAAAATCTATCTTGAAATTGGAATTGAAGCAACACTGACTGCATTGAAAGCTACGAAAAAAAATTGGGAAGCCAAAATAAAAATTCATCCTGCTAAGTAATTCTACAACTTTCTACAAACTAATCTTGAAAAAAAAATCATAAAGTGGACATCAAAATGAAGCAACAACACTATAAAACGGCAATCAAAAATGCAATAAAACACCGAAACTATCATAAATAATTTCCGATAAATTCGCATTCGGTTAAGAGCAAAACCATGACAGAATGACCGCAAAATACTGTCAGACTCATTAAAAGGAAAAAAAAATTAAAAAAAACGATGAAGTGCAAAACCAACGCGCTCTCTCTTTATGAGCATAGCTTTGCCTCGTTCTCACTCAAAAGTGTAAGTAAACCTGCCACGTCTAAGGATTTCTCCGGATAAACGAAAAAACTACCTGAAAAGCAAAACCATGACAGAATGACCGCAAAATACTGTCAGACTCATTAAAAAGAAAAAAATAATTAAAAAACCACTTTGAGAGCAACGAATTCGCTCTCTCTTTTTGAGCATAGCTTTGCCTCATTTTCTCTCAAAAGTGCAAGCAAATCAGCGTTGTTGCCACGTCTACGGATTTCTCCGGATAAACGAAAAAATTCTACCTGAGGACCAAAAAAAGGGTCGTAAAGTTTCATTCACTTCAAAAGCACAACCATGTCAAAATGACCGCAAAATTATGTCAGAATTATTAAAAAAAATCGGTCTAGTACAAAACCACTCTGAGAGCAACGAATGCGCTCTCTCTTTTTGAGCATAGTTTTGCCTCGTTCTCTCTCAAAAGTACAAGCAGACCAGCGTTGGCACGTCTACGAATTTCTCTGGATAAATGAAAAAATTCTACCTGACGACAAAAAATAAAGATGATCAAGTTCCATTCATTTCAAGAGCAAAACCATGACAGAATGATTGCAAAATATTGTCAGACTCATTAAAAGAAAAAAAAAATCGGTCCAGTGCAAAACCACTTTGAGAGCAACGAATGCGCGCTCTCTTTTTGAGCATAGCTTTGCCTCGTTCTCTCTCAAAAGTGTAAGCAGACCAGCGTTTCCACGTCTAAGGATTTCTCCGGATAAATGAAAAAATTCTCCCTGACGACCGAAAAAAATTCTTCAAGTTTCATTCATTTCAAGAGCACAATCATGACAGAATGACCGCAAAATACTGTCAGAATGATTAAAAAAAAATTGGTCTAGTGCAAAACCATTCTGAGAACAACGAACGCGCTCTCTTTGTCAGCATAGCTTTGCCTCGTTCTCTCTCAAAAGTACAAAATCACCAGGATTGCCAAGTCAACTGATTTCTCCGGATAAACGAAAAAATTATACCTGACGACCAAAAAAAAGGTCATCAAGTTTCATTCATTTCAAGAGCAAAACCATGACGGAATGATTCCAAAATACTGTCAGACTCATTTATGAAAAAAATCAAACGAAATTCGGTGAAAACCACTTTGAGAGCAACGAATGCGCTCTCTCTTTTTGAGCATAGCTTTTTCTCATTCTCTCTCAAAAGCAGACCAGCGTTGCCACGTCTACTGATTTCTCCGGATAAACGAAAAAAAATCTACCTGACGATCAAAAAAAAAAAGCTTATCAAGTTTCATTTTGCCAAAATTAGTACATTTTTCGTGTTTCGTAAAACCTACGGATTTGAGCGGTTTGCAATCTGGCAACGCTGAAGCAGACTATCACTAGATCTACAGATCTAGGCAAGACTTTCGTATTCTCTCAATTTTGAGCATCGAGACCGATTGTTACTAATAAGCCATACTCGCACTGAAAACCAACTCCATTCTTTCTTGGCAGTCTCTACAAAATGGATTAATTTAGAGAATAGAAAATTAAAATGAAATTACTGGAGTGAAAAAAATATCTTTAAAACGTATTGTTGAACTAGAGTTTTATTACAAAAATACCATAAGACTTGATAAAAATTTAATTTACAAAAAAAATGGATCAAAATATTCCTCAGTTAAATCCAAAATCTCGTCCTACCAAAAGTCTTTTTAGAGTTCAGCAGCAGCAATCAAAAGCATAATTTGAGTTCAGAATAAAACTACCAGTCAAAACTGCAAATAATGAACAGGCTAAACCCTGGATCAAAAAAATCAATACAGATCCTCTCTTTTCAAAGAGAAATGATTCTCATTCTGTTTGTACTCTCTCAAGAGAGTACAAACTTTCTCTCACTAGAAGCTCAATCAATGGAAGGCGTTCATAGTCTCTCTCCTTCAAGCATCAGGAAAAATAGATTAACTTGTACAGAAATTGCGATAATTTAACCAAAAATTCAAAACTGAGTTTAATCGATTCAAAAACACGTCATTAAGTTCCTTAAAAAAACATTATGTTCCTTATTAACATTCTAATACCTGATAGCCAAAGATAATGAAAGACGGCCTCTCCCCATAAACAGCTCGTGACTATTCTATCTCTTAGAACTGCAAATTTTCTCATAATTGTTTGCGAATAGCATTCGTACACTCTCAATTTCAAAGATTAATCCAGATTGTCACAGCTTGTATCGGAATTCTATTTATTTTGTTCTTCGCGTTGTTATAAAATTTTGTCGAATAGAAAAAGTAAATGGAATAATACTAAAGTGAAAAAATATGGAAAAATCACTCACCAAAATCTTTTTTCACAACAAAAACAACTAGAAAAATCATCATCAGGCTCTTTCAAAACTTAGATTCCAAAAAATAGTCATTGGACGCTTTTCTTAACTCATTTGGAGACCAAAACACAATCGAAAACGTAATCTGGACAAAATCTTTTCATGCTTCACGACAGCAACTAAAAAAATCATCATCAGACTCATGATAAACTTTACATCCAAAAATTGGTCATTAGACTCTTTTTTTAACTCATTTGGAGACCACAAAACTATCCAAAACGTAATCTGGATAAACAGGACAAAAGTTTTTTCTTAAAATAAAAAAAAAAATCGAACCCAATTCTTGAAACTGTTTGGAAATTTTGTAGATCAAATTTTTGTTAAATTCATAAAAAAATATAACTAGTCATCATCAAGATCATCTATCTACCAATATATCTCTGATTCAAATAACAAAAAAAAAAATCGAAAAACGACTTTCGTGTGTATCTATTATTCGGACAAAAAAAGACAACTACACTGGACTTCAAAAGACTATTATCTTCATTTTTATTAAACTCATTGCTGCTTTCAAAAACAAATCAATGCAAAAATAAAGAAAGTTTAAAATTCAAAAAAATCAATTTAGGCATTTTTGATAAGATCGGACTTTAAAATCAACTTCATTGGACCTCAAAAGACTATAATCCTCATTTTTAATCATCATATTGCAAAATCAAGAGCAAATTTGAATATCCAGAACTAGTGACAAAACCAAAAGTAAAAACTCTCTTTTAGTTGAATCAATATATTTTAAATGAATAAGACTTATAAGATCATAAAAATTCAATACTCAAACCATTATCATTGAATTAACCAAAATTCAAAATCACAAGCGCAGCTCTAGGAATTTCGAAACTAAAAATCAACCTATAAGCAGCTTCGAAATTAAAATTTTATTAAAAAATTGAGTCAGATCTCATTGAATCTCATTCCAAAGACATACACATTACGACGAAGATGTTCAAAAACACTTTAACCAAAAAAAAAATCAAACTTCAAAATCAATCTTTAGAGACAAATAATTTTTTTCTGATAAAAAATAAGTCATTTTTTCTAAAAAAAACACCAGCATTCGCAGCTTTGATCAATAAAACGTTTGGCATGAAATCCACACATGGAAAAATCCGTTGCCATCCCGAGGGTTAGAAGAGGGATGACCGGACCAAAGTGCCCGAGAGCACTTAACACACTCACACACACACACACACAACTACAAGGCTTCACTTTTTTGCGTTCAACTCTCCTGTTTTTATTCTTCGCCCGAAATAATATTTTACAAACATTTCCCTTCCCGATCGAATCTATTAATCCGTTAGTGAGATTACTTTTATTTTTCTCTAAAATAGTTTTAGTTTTTTTTTCTTATTCAAAAATCACAGTCCTATTGTTTGAAATTGATTTTACCCGCAGTTAGTTTCCCCGGCTTTGACCCAAAGCTTAAAAGTCAATTTTAAACAATACTAGCACACAAACACTAGGAAAACAAGAAAGCATAACCAAAGAAAACAGTTTCTGTAAGGTCTAGCCAGCAACAAAACATTCAAAAACCAATTTCAAAACCATCTAAAACCAAAACCTACACAAAAAAAAAGAAATGGAACGAAATGATCCAAATTTATCGTTTGTTGGTAAAGCAAAAGTAAAAAAAAATACAAACACGCTACAGCACCATAAAAAACGGCCGTCGTCTCCTCACATTCCCCCCGTTTGGTGCTAAAGACCTACTTAAACTAACGCGTGGACATTTTGGCTTTTCCATTTCGTTCCAGGAATGACGCAACGGGCAGCGTAACGCAACGTAACGCATCGTCGCAGAACAGCAGCAGTCTCGACTGTGGGAGCCGCGATCGTCCACGAACTGACAAACGCTTCACGCAGCAGGGAGCCACTTGGGGATGGTAAACTTCCCGGAATCATCCGTAAGCTTCAGCAGCGCGGGCCTCCAGGGACCTCCGAAAAATCGCGTGTGCCGGCTTGGAACGCTCTGGACACGCCGATGAGGAGGTTGGACGGTAAGAAAAAAAGGAAGTACGGTCCGAGTCCAACCAAGCAACCTGCCAAGAATACAAATAGCTCTACACATACACACCCACATACTGCATCGACGACCTGAATCCGGCTCGAAGGACCACATGGGATAATGGTGAGAAAAGAGCTAGGGCGATAGATCAAACACCGTCGAACAAAAACGGCTTAATCTGTTCCGACGTTTTGGCTATCTCCACGCGGAGCTTTTTATGACCACCAGTTATCTAGTGGCATCGTCATCCTTGGCCAAGCAGAGCCGAGTCGTTTTCGGTTCCATAAACCGACAAACGGGCAGAAAAAAAGACGGTCGAAAGGATAGAAAATATTCCCCCGCAGCATCGTAATCGTTTTCGATTGTGTGTCTGATCCGGAACTTTCGTTCTGTCTCGGCGTGCACAAACTTTGGATCACAACCGGAACAAAGAAGTTGCAGCCAGAAGCCGAGAGAGAGAGAGAATACGTGAAATGTCAGCAACAGTTCAATTTACTGCAGCAGCACCATCATCAATGAGAGAACGGCTGAAGCTGCAGTTTCCTGAGACTTTTTTTCTCGTGTGTACCTGCCTTCGATTCGAGTGAGGATATTCCATACTCAAACATACACACACAAGAAGTAAAGGACGGGAGAAAAGAAGGATCAGCTACCAGCAGCAGTGCGATTCCGAGGAAGAAAAATCGAACAGCGAAATACCATTTTTCATTGCCGACTTCCGTCCCGGTCCGACTACGTTTCCGTGTCCTGGGAACTCGTACGTGATCCCCGGAATGGCATTCCGAGTATTTCAATTTCCAAACCATAAATATTTCACGCTTTTCCCAATGCTTCCCCCGAATTCATTACATCAAGTGGTTGCCTCATTTTTGGAGCGCGTCAGCATTTTTCAAAACTTTTTTTTCAACTGTTTTTTGATTCATCGTTTCTTAAGAGTGTTTTTTCGAGTGTTTTTAAACTTTTTTCAAACTTTCCTTTTTTTTCGTTTTAAAATGTTTTCAAATGTGTGTGTTCTAGCTTAGGAAACCCTTTCAAACAATTAGGTTAAGATTGTTGTTTTTTCGAGTGCCTTTCGTTTTTTTGTTTTAATTTTATTTGTTTTTTTTTTTTCAATTTTTCAAAAGGCGTCCATGTTTTTCCGACAATTGACAGTGAAAGCGTTACCCTTTTCCAAAACCGTTTGTTATTCATCGTTATGGCTGTTTGTTTGTTACCCGTTTGTTACCCGTTTGTTATCGTTACCCGTTATCCGTTTTCTTTCAACCGTTTGTTTCCAATCGTACCCCACAGAATCGAGATCGTGACCCGAAGTTTTGTTTGTTATTTGTTACTTGTTTTGACTTGTTCTGAGACAGGAGCAAAATTTCTTCAACTTTTGCTGTTGTGACGCTCGAAATCGTAACTGTTTCTGTTTACCGTTACGCGATTTCAAGCAAACAGCAAATTTTGGACGAATTTTGTTTGCTTCGAAAGCTCGACTCGATTCTGGAAACTTCGTTGTTACCTGTTACCCGTTACCGTTTTTGTTTCATGTTTCTGTTTCCCATCTGTTACTCTTCTGTTATCATTCGTTACAGTGCCTGTTGTTACTTGTTGGAGTCACGACGTCACTAGATTCGAAACGTGGCACAGCAACCGCTTCGGCTTTCACCCGAAGACGAATCGGTTGCTGCGTTACGCTCGAACATCTTTATGTTATCACTGTTATTAACCTTTGCATGTTGTTTTGTTTTTGTTTCTGTTTTGTTTTTTCTGTTTCGTTCCGTTCTGTTTTGTTGAAACGCAGTTAAAGCGAGTTCATTTATTATGTTTTGAACTTGCCGCTACTAATTCGTTCAACAATTTTGTTTTCGTTACCTGTTTTTTTTGTTTTTCATTATGTTTTCGTTCAAGTTTACCCGTTAAGTTTCATGCCTGTTACATTCCTGTTAACCCTTCGCTTGTTACTGTTTGTTATTTGGAACTGAAACGTGGCAGCTGTCACCCAAATTGTCCGAAGCTCAACATGGCGCCCGCATTTACTTTTTTAATCATTTCATCTTCTGTTCGTTTGAGTGTGTTAGTCATTTAAGTTTTTAAGTGTTTTCTAACAATAACCACCTTCTATACGTAAAAAAAATTGCGAGCGATCAAACTCGCTCCAGGTGACTTTGACAATAATTTCACCCTTTATGTAGGTTAGTTTTTTATTCTTCTAAAATTTTTTAAACTTTTTTCGTAAGTCCATAATGTTGCATTGGTTCAACACGCGCCTGCTTTGATTGGCATTTGATTGATGCGTCAAGCGTTAGGCAAAAAAACGTCAAAACGGTAACGTGTTGAACCTTCGTAAGAGAATGGATTTGATAAATGCAACCGTGCCACGGAAAAGGCCACCCAAGTAAAAAGGAGGAAAATGCAAGGGAAAAACTGAAAATCAATGCGGGAAACCACTTGTTTAGGAAAACATCACACTTGAGACAGTTTAATTGTTCTGAAAGACACAAAGCCAAATGGTTCACAGAAGATCAACCAAAGCACGTTTGAAACGTTTATACGATGTTAATCCTAACCTACTGATTCAGAAACTTTGCCATTGACAGTGCTCAGTTGAAATAACATCCGGAAAGCCGGATGTTTGTTACACAAAAGATTGTTAACCACACGTTATTGTTACTCGTTGTTACCCTTGTTATTGCTTTGTTTGTTAACTAGTTCTTAAGACCAAAACACCGTTCACCAACAAAAAGAAAAAAAAACTTACACAAACACAAAACACACAGAACACGCCGAGCAGTTGTTATCTAGTGTTACTAAGTGTTACAGATTGTTTTATTCTCAGCATTGCTTGTAAGCGTTTGTTCTCGAATCGGTGAAAAGCCCAAACCAAAAAAAAAAAAGAATTGTCGAAGTGGAACATCAAACTGGATCAAATTGTCGCTAACCGGATCCAAAACAGAATCCTCTTCGTACAATTTCGTTGTTAATGTTTTTTTTTACTGTTACCAATTAGAGCGCGTTTGTTCAAGTTGTCAGGTTATGTTTATATTATGAAAAGTTGTTAAAGCCCCCAATCGTTACCGTACAAAAACAAAAAGAAACCACATACACACAACACAATCACCGTTATCGAACCGTTACGTTTATGTTTGTATCCGTTGCTACTAGGATTAGGCGAACAATCGAAAAAATCAACCCAATCTTAGTAGGTCTGTTATGTTTGCTTTGGTTAGAAATCAAACTGTCACAGTGACAGTGACAGTTTGTTCAAGTGTAGGCGAAAACTAGCTGAAAAAAAAATTGTATTCGCGAGTTTTTACCGTTAAACACACATTTTAATTCAATCAACTAACTTTTTTCTTAACATTCGTATTCGTCAAGTTAGATTTAATTCCCAATATTATTAGAGTTTAATCTTTCAAACGTTTTTTCGTTTTTAAGCTTTCAAATTACATTTTTCTAAATTTTATCAACGAAAATTTTCCCATTGCTAACATTAAATTTAAAGAAACCTAACAGTAAGCTTTTCATTGTATAAGACAAATCCCTAGACTGTAAGAGAACTTTAATTTGTAATCAGGAAAAAAACACCACAGCAACCTTTGTTTGTTAGTTTGAGTGTGCCCCGTTCGAGTTTGAACTTTTACCTTCCTACCTTGTAAGCTTTGAATAAAACCAGGTTTATCACAAAACCCTACAAAAGAAATATTTTAGTCGTTTATTTTTCATGGACAGAGTTCGAAAGAAATTTCATCGCTTATCACAATACTTATCTTGGAAATTTTTAGACCTTTGATGTTGAGTTGTAGTGCATTTATGCATCTTATGTATCGTTTACCATCGTCTGTTAAAAGAGTTCTTCGATTTTTCTTCATCATTTTTCCAATGACCTTTCTTCTAACAACCAAGATCGGTTTCATCCAGCAAGGCGTGTTCTGATCTGGAGTTGCATGCTGCCCTGCCATTTTAGCGTTCCCGGGAATCGGGAAATCTGACAATCCTTTTTCCCAGGAATGCTCGGAATCCTGCCCGGAATGAAAAATAAAAATGAACAATTTAACACGCTGCTGCAAACGAAACCTTATCTATGTTATTATTAGGTAGAAGAATTGCAAAACGTTTCAAACGTTTTAAATGCCTCAAAAATTCAATTAGCAACTATAAAGCAAAAACTAAGTACTTTATCCGACAAACTTGACTTTGGTCTAGTTAACCAACTTTCACTATCGAGAGAAGTTGGTTAATTAGACTTTAGGTTATTCATTAATTGATTTCAATCTTCAATTTTCAGATAACTATACTTTTGTTTCAAAATATATAATTTTTGCCAATGATTTTGCTACTATCATCAGTTCGGGAAACGGATGTTCGAAATGATGAGTGTTACACAATACAACAATCAGATTCTATCCATAACGTTTCTTGATTAGCATTATTTGGTTTTATAAATAGATTCGATGTCGTTTTTCACTTTTACACTAAGTGTAAATTTACATAATTTTTTTTATCAAATTCAAAGTATTGACCAGTTTTTAGAAAGAACAAATTTTTTAAGTCTAACCATACATCAAGGTAGAACTATCATTGTTATTGCTTAATCTGATCCATTATTCCAATTATTATGTGTACATTTTTTTTTAATTTAGCAAATTTTATTGACTTCTGGAACTCTCGGGATATTTAACCATTTCCCGGGAATTGGGAATTTCCGGGAAAAAAAATCGAGATATCCTGAGAAGGATACTCTAGCGACCATTAGGATTTATAAAATTAGCTAGAAGATTGTAACTTTGTAACAAAATGATTAAAAGATTTAATAGATTGTTGTAAATTTCTACAGCAATCGCTAGATCTT
This sequence comes from Uranotaenia lowii, assembly GCF_029784155.1. Lineage (NCBI taxonomy): Eukaryota > Metazoa > Arthropoda > Insecta > Diptera > Culicidae > Uranotaenia > Uranotaenia lowii. The sequence continues at coordinate 11,466,354 of NC_073693.1, forward strand.
TTTATACGATGGATTGGCAAACTTCCTCCTTACGTTAAGCGAGCCGAGGCATAGTTGCTCAATTTATAAGTAGTAATTTCAGTTCCGTAATTAGAATTGCTCCCTCAGTGGTGGGAGGTAGAACCACAATCTGGTAACCGATCGCCGTCCGATCATCCATCTCTCCGGGTTAACGGAATTTCTGACCAATTCCGAGAGATTAGGATCGGATAATACAATGTTTGTTTAATGGGATTTGATTTCGTATTCACAATTTCTGGGGATCAATACATGGCCGTAGGAACGGGGGGGGGAGGGGTGGGTGGGTTGGTGGTTTAACCCCCCCCCCCCCATGAAGATCCAAAAATGCGAAGTGAAATTTTTTATGCTAAACATAAAATTTTACATTTCTAATCCAAATTTGATGACCAACTAAAATGATTCAAGAGTAACAATAGAGTTACAATCTCAACTCCAAAACCTCGAAATCTCATGCCAGGACCACAATTCTACAACAGTTTTTCAAAAAATTTCTCACTTGTTGATAATTATTGAGCCCCAAATAATGGATTCCAAAAAAGTTAGACTAAGCTTACCAGATTGTCCGAATTTCAACCAGATTTCCTCACTCTATTTGCAAAATCAAACGAAAATTTCAATTTGGAGTCCTTAGAATAATGTATCTTGCGTTCAATTTTTTCAAACAAATTTTGTCAAAATAAACATAATCAATGATTTGGAGCCTTCAATATGATTCTGAATCGACTGATGTGTTTCGATAAAATTAAAAAAGTTTTTCACGTGTTTCTCATCTTGATTTTAATGGAATAGTTCTTAAATTTGCCTGAATTTTGGCCGGATTTTAGGGAAAATTTTGAAACAATATGCCTTGATTTCGCAAGGTTTTAAGATAAAATTGCCTGGATTTGCCCAGCCGGAAACTTGTTAAAAAATATCTAGTAAGTATCCAGTTTATTGTTCTTGATTATGAGTTTGCATTAAAATATTTAAAATTCAAACCATTTTTTGAATTAGGATCTAAAATTTTTTTACGGTATTTATGCGGAGTTGAAACATAAGAAAAATTTATGAGTCTAGAATTGAAAAATGTGAAATAAAGTTCAATTACGAATAAATAATTTAAAAAAATCATATTGATAACCACAAATTCAGAATCAAATATAAAATTTCTGGTTAAGGGTTCTGACTCAAATTTCGCTTTTTGGTTTTACATTCATAGGATTTCTTATCTGGAATTAAGAGGCTAGTGAAGTAGACAATGTGCAACTCGAGACCCCATACACCCAACCCTCGGGTAGTGGTCATATCACCTCTTGTCTGCAACTCCGATTCTCTACCTCCCCGTGGTACTAGCTGGGGTGCGAGCAACCTTAGCGGAGATCGGGTACCCAACCCCGGTGGATGCTTTGGTCGCATGCAGAATGAGTTAGGGGGCTTCGTACGCGTCTGTTCTCCATGTTAGGGGCGGCGTGCGGAGTGCAACAACGTCCTGGTGGTGTTCGGGACCCAAAACAGCAACATCACGACGGTCCTCCTGCGAGATAGTGGGGTTAGCTGCGGGCCTTGCGAGCCTGTGACTACTAAAAAAACATAAGCAACGAATAACGAACAACAAATTTCGGATGGAAATCGGCAAAGACCCACGCGACGAAAAGGGACTAGCGATTGGAAACTTGGAACATGGAACTGCCGATCTCTAAATTTTGTGGGCAGTACCCACGTGCTCTCCAACGAATTGAAGAGCCGCAAATTCGACATCGTAGCGCTGCAGGAGGTATGCTGGAAGGGCTCCACGGTACGAACGTATCCAGATGGTCGGGCCATCTACCAGAGCTGCGGCAACACACACGAGCTTGGAACAGCTTTTATAGTGATGGGAAAGATGCAAAAGCGCGTGATCGGGTGGTGGCCGATCAACTCCCGAATGTGCCGGTTGAGAATCAAGGGCCGGTTCTTCAACATCAGCATCATCAACGTGCACAGCCCTCACCTTGGAAGTACCGGTGACGACAAAGACGAATTCTACGCGCAGCTGGAGCGTGAATACGACCGTTGCCCAAAACATGATATCAAGATCGTCATCGGGGATTTCAATGCTCAGGTCGGCCAGGAGGAGGAATTTAAACCGACAATTGGAAGGTTCAGCGCGCACCAGCTGACCAACGAAAACGGCCTCAGACTTATTGATTTCGCCGCCTCCAAACGAATGGCCGTACGTAGTACCTTTTTTCAGCACCGCCTCCCACATAAGTACACCTGGAGATCACCGTACCAAACGCAATCACAGATCGACCACGTTTTGATCGACAGCCGGCACTTTTCGGACATCATCGACGTCAGATCCTGTCGGGGCGCCAACATCGAGTCGGACCATTATCTGGTGATGGTGAAGATGCGCCCAAAACTCTCCGTAGTGAACAACAAGCGAAACCGGCGCCCGCCTCGGTTAAACATCGCGCGACTGAAGCAACCTGAGGTCGCGGCAGACTACGCGCAATCGGTCGAAGCAGCGCTGCCGGCAGAGGGCGAGCTTGACGAAGCCCCTCTCGAGGACTGTTGGGATACCATCAAAACAGCCATCAACAGTGCTGCGGAGAACGTCATCGGTTATGTGGAGCGATCTCGACGGAACGACTGGTTCGACGAGGAGTGTAGGAGGGTGATAGACGAAGAGAATGCCGCGCGGGCGGCAGTAGTGCAAAGAAGCACCCGTCGAAATGTGGAAAATCACCGACAGCGGAAGAGGCAGCGAGTCCGACTTTTCCAGGAGAAAAAGCGCCGCCTGGAGGAGGAGGAGCTCGAGGAGCTGGAGCAGCTGCATTGTTCCCAAGAAACACGAAAGTTCTATCAGAAACTCAACGCATCCCGCAAAGGCTTCGTGCCGCAAGCCGAAATGTGCCGGGATAAGGACGGGGGTATCCTGACGGACAATCGTGAGGTGATCAAAAGGTGGAAGCAGCACTTCGATGAACACCTGAACGGCGCACATGCAGGAGATCAAGACGGTGGGGGAAGGTACATCGCCGGCGTAGCCAACGACGAAGAGGAGCCACTCCCAACGATGAGTGAGGTTAAGGAAGCCATTCGCCAGCTGAATAGAAACAAGTCGGCTGGGAAGGATGGCATCGCAGCTGAACTCATCACAATGGGCCCGGACAGGTTGGCCGATTGCCTACACCGGTTGATAGTCCGGATCTGGGACATAGAACAGCTACCGGAGGAGTGGAAGGAGGGGGTAATATGCCCCATCTACAAGAAGGGCGACAAATTGGACTGTGAGAACTACCGAGCGATCACTGTCCTCAATGCCGCCTACAAAGTGTTGTCCCGAATCCTACTCCGCCGCCTAACGCCACAAGCAAACAGATTCGTGGGAAGTCATCAGGCCGGCTTCATGGAGGGACGGTCAACGACGGACCAGATATTCACATTACGGCAAATCCTCCAAAAATGCCGGGAACACCAAGTCCCTACGCACCATCTATTCATCGACTTCAAAGCCGCATACGACACGATCGACCGTAACGAGCTATGGAAAATCATGGACGAGAACGGCTTTTCCGGGAAGCTGATCAGACTGACCAAGGCGACGATGGATGGAACGCAGTGCTGTGTGCGGATCTCGGGTGAATTGTCGAGTTCATTCGAATCGCGCAGGGGGCTTCGACAAGGTGATGGTCTATCCTGCATGATGTTCAACGTGGCGCTAGAAGGTGTTATTCGACGAGCGGTGGGCGAAATGCGGGGCACGATTTTCAACAGATCCAGTCAACTTATCTGCTTTGCCGATGACATTGACATAGTCGGCAGATCATCTGCGGCGGTGGAGGAGATCTACCGCAAACTGAAACGCGAAGCAGGAAGGATTGGGTTGATGATTAATACGTCCAAGACGAAGTACATGCTGGCGTGCGGATCCGAGGCCGACCGAACCCGCTTGTCCAGTAATAACAAGGTCACGATCGACGGCGACGAGCTGGAGATAGTCGAAGACTTTGTCTATCTTGGCTCACTGGTGACCGCAGACAATGACACCAGCCGTGAGATCCGGAGGCGAATTATCAGCGGAAGTCGTGCCTACTATGGACTCCACAAGCAACTGCGGTCGAGAAGACTTAGCCCTCGCACGAAGTGTAACCTGTATATGACGCTCATTAGACCGGTTGTTCTCTACGGGCACGAGACATGGATATTGCTCGAGGAGGACCTGCGTACACTCGGAGTATTCGAGCGACGAGTGTTAAGAACCATCTTTGGCGGCGTACAGGAGAACGGAGTGTGGAGGCGAAGGATGAACCACGAGCTCGCGCGCCTCTACGGCGAACCCAGTATCCAGAAGGTGGTGAAGGCTGGCCGGATACGCTGGGCGGGACATGTTGCGAGAATGCCGGACGACTGTACTGCAAAACAGGTGTTCGCTACGAATCCGGTAGGAACAAGACGAGCAGGGGCGCAACGAGCGAGGTGGTTAGACCAAGTGGAGCGTGATCTGGCGAACGTGGGGTGCCCGAGAAATTGGAGAACGGTTGCTATGAACCGAGTGAATTTTAGGAATTATGTTCGTCAAGTTATGTCGTGAGACGGAATACTATGTAAATAAATAAAATAAATCTGGAATTAAGAATCAGGTTTAATTAATTCAGGTTAAAAATGTAAAATTCAGACTTGGAACAAAAATTCAAGATTCGCATTTGATTTAGCTCAAATTATGTTTTTCTGATCAATATTAAAATATCGCTCTAAGTATTTTATTAAGGATTCAAATTAAAGGAATCTATTAAATTTAAAATTAAATTATATTAAAGTTCAATCAAAGTCAGTTAAGAAACACAAACCTGGTGAAAATCATGTATAAAAAATCAGATATAGATTTATTTTAAACAATTTGTTTTTTGAAAAATCTAGATTTAAATTTTGAAAACTTCAATCACAGGATTGAAATTTTAAAATGTATAATAATAAATTATAATTCTTGACTTGGTTTTTTATCCTCAGGTTAAAAATTCAGCTGGAAATTTTATTTAATATTATTTACATTTATTGCAAATTCTTCAAAATCAAAGGGGGATCTAAGCAAGCCTTGGCGGAGTGCGGTCGTGTTTTTTCGCTCGTGTCAATTTTCGTTGTGTTTAAGGAAAATTATCCGAAAAAGAGAATTCAAATGGATAATTTAGAATTATTTCTGAGTTTTCTTTTCAAACAAAGTGAAGTTAACTAGAAAAAGCATGCAAAACGTAGCATTTATATTGGAAGTTGCTGAAAGTTGTCTTGGGCTCTCTGACTACGCCTTCCGGAACAACCCTGGACAAAATTCGTCTGAAATGTAAGCAAAACTGTTGTCCTAGGACCGGACCCACAATCGGGAATCGACTTTTTTTTTCGATCTTGCGTGGTGTGATTTTGGAAACGTATGGATCTAGAGATATCTTCTTTTTTGTTGTAAAAGCGGTCAATAAGTTGTTGAAAGTTTAAGTGAGTGATTTCTATTTACTTTGTAATAAAAATTAGAATTTGGTGTTTTTATATTTAAGTCTAGTTATTGTCGTTAAGATTGGAATAAAAATTTCCTTTCTGTAAGTGCCGTTGATACGACGCGTTGTTTTTGTTTCGAATGCTTCCAAAAATTGTGTGTTTATCTGCCTTGGTGAAGCCTTGCGTTTGGTGAGCTTCTGTGATAGTATAGAATACTTCTGTCGAGTTTTGTGGGGAAGTGTTGACAGAGGAGGTGATTCAGGGATGGTGACGATTGGTGTCTGGGAAAACAGCTGCTTGACGTACGGCAATTCACGGAAGAGGAAGTTAACCTAAAAATGTCGTAGCAAGTAAAAACTGTATCGATTATTGTACATTTCAAAATTATGAAGAAAAATTGTCGTTTTTCCTGAAAGGCTTTGTGTTGGATTTAGGGGAAAAAAGCATTTCGTTTTCAATTCCAACGCTTAAAGGAGTCCTGCGCAAAGATAAGTAGGGTGATTTGCCAATTGTTGAACAGCAAAGCACATGATTTTGATTTTTATGCTGTATTTCAGTCATTTCAATCAAATTCACTTGATTTTTTTGTCGATTGCACTCACACATGATTGGTCAACATGATCCAAAAGTTCAAGTGATCGAAAACAGTGACATAAAAATTAAAAAAATCATTTAAAACAGCTTGTCTGTGCCTAATAGTTGCACAGGCAAAATTTACATCGTGCCTAATGTTGTCCGATTTTTTCCAATGGTTGAACATTTTAAAAACCTTCTTAAGGGTCAGCCATTATATATTCAAAGAGGCTGATTTTTGTTACAGAAGCTTATTATGAGAACTCAAAGGAGCGCACGTGTTTTTTTTCTCCACGTCACGAAAAATTTTAAATTTCAACTTTAATTCGTGGAAAATGAAGATAAACGTGGATAAAAAAGCTCCTGTTTATGAGGTGAAGTTATCACTGGATTCAGAAACAGTGAAATCTCAGGCGAAGAAAGTGGTGTCCTAGTGCCTCAAACTAATGAGTAAGGAAAGTGGTGGCCGGAGAAACATACCCTCCAGCTTCAGATTTTCTATATTCCCGATGACTTTTATGGTTTGAAGATAAGTATCCTTTTCAAATGGTAAAAAGGTAAGATGTTTAAAATGTATTATATTCATATATTTAAAATAGCTTAACTCTATCAAGGGGATTCGTGGGGGGTTGGATAGGTCACCAAGCGAACCAAAGACTGATATACAATGGATTGTGGGTTCAAGCCAGCCGGAGTATCTCGGCAAATATGGAATCATGAGAAGGATACTCTGGTTCCTTTTCATAATTCTAAATTTGTTTCGAAGAGTCGGAAGAGAGTTTGATGAGTCAAACCTATCCCAAACCAGTGGTAACGGACACCTTGGTTGCACTGAAATATTGTTGGTGAGTTAAGCATGGACAATATTTGAACGTATGATCGAGACTTCCCGTACCGACTCGGGTCGAAAGACCTATCAGCCACTGGTGGGTTTAACTACATACATACTACATACATACATACAATTCTTCAAAATCAAAGGTCCTTACAAAAATTTTAAATTTTAATCGAGTTTACATGAGTAGAGAAAAAACCTTTTTTTAAACGTAACCCTACTTCTTTTTTTAATTATTTCAGAGTATTTAATACATTTTTACCCATATTTAAAATGGTTATGCTTGTGGTTCAAAAGAATAAGCTTGCTCATTTAAATACCTAAGTAAAAAAAATTCTTCTAAATGAAGCGTTCAAAATCCTTTTCATCGATCATCGTTTCTACATCATTGTGTCACTCGCGACTTTTGCGTGAAACTTGGCAGGTGGGGGTATTGGAGGCAGGGGAAGGTTCTTGTTATGGTTTGAGACCCCTTCCTATCTCTATAAAGGTGGAAGGGGCTTCTCAAACAAAAGACAATTTTTTGCATAACTCGAGCACCCATCAAGCAAATGGTATCAAAATTGGCATGGGGTGATATTTGGGTACGAGGAATATTTCTATGAATATTAGGTACCCCTCCCTCCTCTCAGTGGGGTGATAGGAAGGGGGAAGGGGGGCTACCTTACAATTTTTCATATAACTCGAAAACTAATAAGATTAGACAAAATGCAATATAGCTTAAGATGGCTAAGGTATGATATATCCGAATAAAATTTTCATGTTTTTAAGGAGGTGATCCCAAATTTATGACTGGCAGTGTATTTATGATATCTAGATAGATCCCAGAACCTACGAGTTCAAAATGAGTTTTGTATCGAATTTTAACATTTAAAAAGATCAGTTGGTTTAAGAGATGGATCAGGCATTTAGAGTTACAACTGTATGAAAATAAATGAAAATGATTAACATTACATTCAAAATAAGTCTTTTTTTTTTTATAGAAAAAAAACTAGTTTAAATAATATGATTCCTGATACCTGATATAACACCTGAAATCAGATTTCAGATCTTATGAATTAAACGAATCCTACCTATTTATCAGAATCTACTCTACGATAATGCAGGCAACCGTAAAACCACCACCCCAAAGTTTGACTCCATTTAAAGGTTAGACTCGGTCACTGTACACATATCTACATATGTATTTAGGTATTGCTAATCCTATTAAGTAAATCACGCGAAATAGCGAAAGGTACTACGCTTGTGGCGGACTACACTGTTCGGCAAAATTTATTATGAATTTAAACAGCCGCTCGACTTCAATCACTTTTTACACATAGTTAGGATACAGAATCAACATTCTTTTTTAAGTAAAACTGTTTTTACTTAGATGAATCTGTTTTTGAGATTTTGAAGACGAGCTACCTCAGTTCAGCTGATCTATTTTATTGTAGCGAACAGTGGCAAGCAGTAAGCTGATTTTAGAATAATTTGACGCTAGGAATGAACAAACCGATTAACCTTCACCTTGCTTCTGGAAAGCAACAACCAAGCTTCGGTCTATGTTGGAAAGCTGGAATATGTATGAACAGAGCAAGAGGAGAGAAAACTTTTCACGGTATCTTTATTACACACCACCTCGTAGTTGACCGGAACAAAATACTCAGACATTTTTTTAACCCTCTGAATTATATGTGCCAGGGCAAAGCCGGAGAAAGTCCAGCCAGAGCATGTGGTCCTTCTAATGCGCAAACGCGCCATATTGGAATTCCACGTACTATCGGAATTCCAAACCTCCGGATTCAGGTGAAGATACGCTCTCGCTCACTTGCTAGTAAGTGGGAAATCGCTAGTAGAAAAAATATAAATAAACTACACGTTATACTGACCACTTCGCGGGAGAATCCTTGGAACTGCTCTGGTGTGGCGGATCTGTCCCGGTTTCGAGTTGGTACCTATAGTATAGGTCAATCGCGCTACGCAACCAAACGGGGACCAATCTTATCCTTCCGAAGTTAGTTCGGATTGACAGCAGATAGGACGTTGCGTGTTGTCGCCGCCGTGAATTTTTCGTGCCGTCGACAGTGACAAATTGTTTCCCGGAGATTGATTTGTTGTTTCGGTTCCGAACAAGCCCCCCGTTCCCAGTTGGGCTGGAATGGTTTTAGATACCTACGTTTTTTTTCGAGTGAAATACGATTGACATCTTTGATTTTTCGATGTGAATTTTCCAGGAACCATCGTTTATAAATTTTCCATCATTTCTACCGGAAATTGTTCACAGTTTGCTTTAGATTCCGATCGCCAAAATCAGAACTCTCAACCATAATGGCATAGCGCAAAAATCAGTGGAGTGGGTGACCCAGACAGTCTGACGACGGCGTCGCCAAATGTTAACGTGCCCTTCTCTGGCTGGATGCTCCGGATGATGACGGCAGACGTCGTTCCAGTCAGCTGAGTAGGAAATATAAACAAAACATTAATGAGGTGGTGAGTTTTCCATAGACTTTCTGCGAGTGGTGGTAATGCATTTTCCCAAACATTTAACATAACAAAACTAACTGAACCGAAGGAAGTGCGATGAAGTGGTAAGTGATTTCCTTCGTTAATTATTTTTATTGAAAAAAAATCCATTATAGTTTTTGATTCAAGCTTAAGATCAACTTTTCCTAACGTGTGAAAAAAAAATACGAAGACAGGAACATACTCACCACAGTATGTTTACAGCATACGCATACATTCAGGCGTTTTTCTGGTGCCGGCTTGGGAACTGAGTTCCACGTGCTTTTCTGGAATGTTTTCCACAGTTTTGTGAGTACTCGACGCCTTCTGCGATGGGTGGTGGAATTCAAAAGCTTACTCTGTTCGTTGGGGGGCGCTCATTTTCGGCACTAGGTGGAAAGTTTGGTGTGATGAAATGTTACAGTTGACATGTACAAATTATCGAGAATACGAATGAACCTCATTCATTTTCTAAGGTTATTGAAGTGCTACCGTTCAATGCGATGATTAACAATAACTTGGAAAGTGATCTTTTTTTTTTTAATTTCCATCATTCGAGCCATTATGTCATGGGTTTATTCTATGAGATTTGCTGCAATATATTTTATTCTCGTTGAACTTTTACCTATTTCATCCTCATCCGTCTCATATTATTATATTATTATTATTATGTCTTTATTTGTACCAATTCATCATCATCATTGAATTCAAAAATTAACTGTCCAGAGCCCTATTGTTTACTAATCACTAAAATTTATTTATTTATTTGAATTTGCTGAGCGCAATCAAGTATTTTTATGTAGGGGAACATCCTGTAATGTCAAAATTATCTTAAACTTACAACCAAAAACTAAAACTACCTATCCTAAAATTAAACTAATTAAAGAGAGAACGAATCTCTGCGATGAAGGCTGCATCGATTTGCCTCTGAACTTGGAGATTATTTTGTTGGCCATCTCTTCGATCGATTCAATGCCCGCAATCCGATGAAGGTCTTCGGTACTGTGCCACGGTGCCAAAGTCAACCCTGTTCTGAATCCTTTGGATGGCTTTCTTCCTCGTCGCGCAACAGCTAGACCAAATCGGAACTGCATACATTATCGCTGGTCGGAACACCTGTTTGTAGATAAAAATCTTATTTCGCAAACACAACTTGGATTTCCTGTTAATGAGAGAATAAAGAGATTTAGTGTATTTATTAGATTTAGATTGAATATCTTCAATGTGATTTTTAAAAGTAAGATTCCGATCAAGTGTGAGTCCCAAGTACTTCACGTGATCAGACCATTCTAATGAAACCCCATTAAAAGTTATGGAATGATTTTCATTAGGTTTAAAAATTGAGCTCTTGGCTTATGGGGAAATAAAATAAGTTGAGTTTTGGAAGCGTTAGGAGAAATTTTCCACATTTTCAAGTAATTCAAAAAGGAATTTAAATTTTGTTGCAATCTACTGCGTACCACCCGTAAACTCAGACCTTTGGCTAAAAGCAAAGTATCATCAGCAAATAATCTACTACCTTTTACTAGTGGTACATCAGGAAGATCAGAAGTAAAAATATTGTATAAAATTGGCCCAAGTATACTACCCTGAGGGACACCAGCTCTAATGGGTGTCCTTTCAGAGCATGAATTTTGATAGCTTACTTGTAAGGTTCGGCTAGTCAAATAATTTTGAATAATTTTAGTGAGATATACAGGAAAATCAAATCGAGCTAATTTAGCTACTAAACCCTTGTGCCAAACACTGTCAAAAGCTGTTTCAATTTCATGAAGAGCAACACCAGTTGAATAACCTTCAGATTTGCAAGCGTTAATAATATAAGTTACACTCAAAAGTTTGTGTGTAGTAGAATGTCCATGACGAAAACCAAATTGTTCATCAGGGAAAATAGAATTCTGATTAATGTGAATCATCATTCTATTGAAAATAACTCTCTCAAATAGTTTACTTAAAGAAAGAAGCAAACTAATTGGTCGATAACTTGAAAGCTCTGAAGCACTTTTTCCAGGTTTAAAAATTGGAGTTACTTTGACATTTTTCCATTTAGGCCGGAACAAATTTCAAATCCTTCTTTTGTCTCTCGGAGTTTGAACATCGCGAGGGGGGGGACAATAAAAAATAATACGAAAAACGAATAAATTGGAATAAATTGCACGAAAGCTTTTATGCAACCAAATTGCATACTATATTATTGCATAAAACCTATAAATCAAGTATTTTTATATCGAAAAATTCAATAAAATCAAGAATACAAAATGTGAATACACTTCCATCTCCAAAATTTAGTTCTTGGTCTTGTAATCTTTTGGATATTGGAATTTTTATTTGAAATTTACTTAAAATACTTAGAACTTTATGTAGTCCCCCCTTCGGGATTTTGGGAATTTCGAAGGGGGGGGGGGGGGGGTGACAAAAGAAGAAATTTATATTTGTTCCAGCCTTATTGGGAAAATAAGCCAAGTGAAAACATTTATTGATGATTTTTACAAAAAAATTTAAAGTGCTTTCAGGCAACTTTTTAATAAGAATATCCTCATCCTTCTCTGTTTTTGTTTTGTTCGATCAAGTTCAAGGAATGTCAATAGGAAACTCGCTATTTCTCTTGTTTTAGTTTTGGAGATTTTTTTAGGTACCTAACTAAAATATAATTTGAGTTTTATTTTAATCTTTTTCCGGGATGTTTTCCTGTAGGATAACGTATCCCTGTGCCTGTATTATTTTCCTAGACAATATTCAGCTACAATGATTTACCCAAGTAACCAAAAGTTCCATAAAACAGTCTCTTAAAAGCTTACTCAGCCCTGCTCGAGCGCTGTATAACATTCTATTCGCTGAAAATTTAAGTTCTTATCCACACTTTTAAGTTCTATAATCAAAGTTGAGTAGAAGGCTACTCAGCCTTTGCAGGAAACCATCAATAAAACAGAAATGGAAAAAAATTCCGCTTTCATGTATATTTACTTAATTTGGAATCTACCATGTTCTCAAATCTGTGTAGGACTATTTTACATACCTCATCTTTTTAAATGAATTTAAATGTATTCATTTGCACGATTCGAAAACAAACGTAAGTTTTTCAAAGTTTGGTTTTGTTTTTTTGTGATATATTGTGCCTTACTTTTTCTTTAAAATTCTAACTGAAAAAAATAACTCCAAGCGGTGAATCAACGAGTTCTTTTAAGAAACATCTGACAATGAAGTGCTGCTGAATCTTCAACAAGAGAAAATGAAAGCCAAATTGAGCTCGTGAAAAAGTACGATTTTTTGAAGGAGTTTTATTTTGTACTGCTTCACTAACGATAATTTGTAGATATTAGATTCTTGATGGGAGAAAACAATCGCAATTCTTCAAAATGTATCAGGAAAAAAATTTGAAGGACGCATTATTTTCGGTTGCTCTTAGCGGAAACACAAATGCACGAAGAGATTGGTGATATATGTGCTTCCGGTCGCAAGAAACTACCTTCGGTGCCAACTAGTGACGAACTTACTCTAGGTTCTGGGGGGGCTACCGCTTCTACTGTGTCAGCTTTTCGTCCAAGGAGAAAATCAAAAACAGAATGGTACCTTTTTCACGGCAGAAAATTTTCACATTCAATATTGGTCAAAATATTAATGTAATCGGCATACATTTCCACAGTGTCCATCGATGAGTTCCCCTTTGATACCAGCTGTTTGTTGTATTTAATTTTTTAGTTGCTGTATGTGTCGTTGCGGTTGATGTGAGAGTTGCTTACATCGAGGAGGAAAATAAGAAGAGTCGGAATCGCTGTGGAAAACGTAAAATCTTTGAAATGTAGTAAGATTGTGAATATAAATTAAATTTATAAGTTACGAATATTGCTGATGAATATACATATCCTAAATTATTTTTACTGTTTTATGTTCCTCCCTTCACCCATTTTTGTCATACAGTGAGCGAAATAAGAATAGCACCACTATGTGTTTTGCTTGTTAAAATATGAATTATTGAAAATTACGGAAACTTTCTTCCACAGATTGTTTTGAATTGCTTAACGGATAAATCAAGCATAAGTTTACTTTTTTTGGACGTAGCAATTGGCGTTGAGGACCAAAAATGTGGAAAAGGGGTGCGAAATAAAAATGGAACCACTTGAGTTTTTTCAACAAAAACAAGATTAGTTTTAAAAATTGACTGTGTAAAAGTAAATAATAATGCTTCTACGAGTTATTTGAATAGATAAATGCATTTTAGGAGTTTTCCAGAATTTCAAAGGTTTTCAAAGGTTTTAAAATGGAGGTTTTAAGAGATGCTCCTCTAGCGTTAAGGAATTAGATATTTGAGCTATAAAACTTTATCAAACTGCTTGATTTCTTCATTAACATTCATAAGTAGGATGCAAAATTATGAAACATAGATTTGAGGTTGAGTTTGAATCCAAAAAGCAGGTTGGAATTCAAAAATACTAATGTTTTTTAATAATCAAACACTATTCCTCTAGTTTTAAGTCATAGATGGCAGCACTATCTTGCCGTTAAACCAAATTCATGCCCATTTTCGAATATCTGGGATTAATTAGGGTGTGCTGGATGATTTTGGTCAAGAAATAAATACATGTACCGTGTGAACGCTTTGGAAATTCTAAGATCACTAAATCCAAAAAAAAATAGAATTGCATCAAGGTCACTAAAAGTGAATTTTTTGGGCCGATTATCAGAATAAAGTTATACTTTGGGATGCAGCTTGATGGACCAGACGGCTAGCAGTATTATTGGTATGATTTGCAATTGAATTGCAAGTTGAGATGAACAGGAATTTTGGCGGTTGTACATTTTTGTGCTCGTGATTTTTTTTGCAAATCCGGAAAAGCTTTCTGCAGCGTGAACTTCCACAAAACCGTAATGGGAAAATACCTCAAAATTATGAATATGGGCCTAAATAAACCTGGAAAATCAATATTGAGACAAAATTTGGTGTTAACTGCTAGATAGTGCTGCCATCTACGATTTGAAACTGGAAAAAAGCGTGGTTTACTGAACAAAATCAAAGTTTTTGATTCCCAACCTATTTTTTCTGATTAAAAATTAATCCCGAATGTTTGTTTCATCATTCCACGTCATTTTAATGAAGAAAGTTAGTAATTTAATAAAGAATTACAGCTCAAATATTAAATTCCTTAATGCTAGAGGAGCATCTCTAAAACCCCCATTTTAAAACTTTTGAAATCCTTTGAAATTCTGGAAAACTCCTAAAATGCAATTATCTATTCAAATAACTCGTAGAAACATTATTATTTACTTTTACACAGTCAATTTTTGAAAATAATCTTGTTCTTGTTAGAAAAACTCAAGTGGTTCTATTTTTATTTCGCACCCCTTTTTCACATTATTGGTCCTCAACGCCAATTGCTACGTCCAAAAAAAGTAAACTAATGCTTGATTTATCCGTTAAGCAATTTAGAACAATCTGTGGAAGAAAATTTTCGTAATTTTCAATCATTCATATTTTAACAAGCAAAAAGCATAGTGGTGCTATTCTTATTTCGCTCACTGTATTCACCATTGACCGAGAAAAAAAGCTTTGTTTGAGTGAAATATCTAGATAAACATGATTGATTGAACTGTTACTAGTTAAAACGATTTTGAAAAAAAATCCAAGCCATGTGAAAAAAATGAATGGAAAACTTCGACAAAACTCCATGAAGAAAATTAACGAAAATGAGGAAGCACAGCAATGTAAATGAGAAAATATGATTCGGTGTGAATATATACTATCATTGAAAACAATTTGAAAGCAAAATTTGGAAACAAAATTGGATTTTTTTGTTTGTTTGGCTCAAAAACTAAACTATGGATTATTAATGTTCAAAAACTATAGAATTTGTGGAAAGCTAGTGCAGAAATTTATTTGGGATTTAGTAAAGTATTCCCTTAGTATCATTTACTTATGTACCTGGACTTTTCCATTCCAATGTTCTTTTCCTAACATCATTTTTGTTCCAATCGCCGACAGTAAAACAAACCATTCTTTTATTTTTTATAAATAATTTATACGTTTGCATTGAAGTTCTTTAAAAGTTCCTCATGGAACCAAAACGTTCGTAACAAGTGCTGCATGGAACCGAAAAGTTCGTAAGAAGTTCTTCATGGAACCAAAAAATTCGTAAGAAGTTCGTAACGAAGCACGATAGTCCAAATTTAATCCTGGATTTTTAAAGGTACTTAGAACGCACATAAATGTTCTATGCTACTTTTTTAAACTTTTTATGTTCGTTCAGAAGTCCGATTCAAGCACTTATTTTCAATTCTCTCGAGGACCTTTTACTAAGCCAAATGTGAACTTTTAATGCACAAGATTAAGTATCTATGCGACTTTTGGTTACTTGGGTTATTTTTCGTTATTGAAAATCGGATAAAAAATCGATAAAACATGCTTAAGTTGCGCATATGCAACTCCAAGAGGCATTACTTAAGTGATATGAATTTTTTATTGAAACTCTATTCTTCAAAATTGAACAAAATCATTTCGGTAACTCACAGATACTAAATTTGTAAAATTAGGTCCACCGAGTTTTGAAATATAAAATGTCATTGTGGTAACCCATCATATGATTCGCTTTTCTCCGAACAGACTCAACCTCAAACGACCGCGTAAACATCAGCCAACCACTGTCCTCAAACTTCGTTGAGAGAATGAATTCATCGATCCATGCACGGTTATTCGTTGATCACGTATCAAAATAAACCCAGTGGGAAACGCATACGATACAAACTTATTGGTCAGACTTTAGGATTTTTTAATCAAACATACTTTTTGATGGTTTTAACATAAATTCTGTATGTCCATCAATTTTTTTTATCTTATCTACTACTATCCACCACAGTCTTCAACACTTTCGGCTTTTCTAAGGTACATCTTCGTGATTTTTAATGTGTTCATTTGACAAAGTTAGGTATCATTGGATTCAAAAAACGAAAAAAAAAACAAAGCTGTTTTAAGTATTTCTTTGAACATTATTGGAGCTTTTTCTGAAGCAATTAAACTAAGGTTTCCAAAACTATAAAACTTGTACAGACACTTCCAGAAGTTAAACGAGTAAAAAATTTGCAACTGTAGGAGAAATTTGATTTAAAGTGAACTGATAAGTTTTCATGAGAAAAAAAATTTCAAGTTTTTTTCTATTTTAATTTTGTTGAGTAATTCATCTATATATATAAAAATGAATGTTTGTCTGTCTGTCTGTTCCCTATAGACTCAGAAACTACTGAACCGATCATCGTCAAAACTGGCATCTGAGGGTTTTTGAGGCCGGGGATGGTTTCTGTAATAGTCAAAACTCTATCCGACTTATGGAAGGAGAGGCTTCCATACAAAATTTGTAGTTTTTCGGAACAAATTAAAGTCATGACATCCATTTTCTTGAGATTTTTTTTTTCCTTTGGGCGGTTTGTTTTCCGTATCTATGGTCGAGGCGTCGCAAAAGGAAAGTACCCCAGGCATAGCATACTGATCAGGAGGAATATTTTGGCGCGTATTTCTCAACCTGGGGTTTGTTTTTCGTCTCCATGGGCGAGCCTGTTTCTCAAACACGTGGGGCGATATGCAACCTAGATGGGTTTTTTCTTGCTTATTTGATTTGTACACAGCACGTGGTAATAAATGACGCCTATATGTGACACGGATTGGTATTTTATCAATCGAATCAAAACCAATTGAAAGATTTGCAAAAATACTTCCCTATTTAGTTCGTGTTTATGTAGGTAGCATTCGACTTTTCATTCAAGGAACATTAGAACATGTTCAAACGGTCAACTTTTTCTGTTAAAAAAAATTAAAAATTATGTTTTCTTCTAGAAATTGTTACTTCGGCCCAAATACACAACTGAAACGAATTTAGAAATGAAAATGGGTGCTTTTTATTTTAAACAATTCTGAAAAAACCATCGTACTTTTTGCTTACATATCAATTTAAGTACGTACTTAACATGAAAAGTGTTTTTGTGTTACATGGCTGCATAAAAGAGACTTTTGATCCGCTTCGTTTTTGAAAAGCGAGACTTTAGAACTGATATTCAACTGGACGCAAAATTTTTAAGAGAAATTTTTAGTTTACCCTTAAAGTGTTAAAAACAATATTCCCTTCTGTCAACTTACACGGTGGGGCAAGGGCAAACGTCGAACTTTTAAGAAATTCATCTTCAAAATGATTCAATATGTTGGAAAGACCAGAAAGGGTATTCCGAATGTTGAAACTGCAGCGGATATTGAAAATTCTTAAATCTCTTTGTAAATGAAGGTCATTCCCTTTAAACAGCATTCGTTAAAAGTGGAGTAACAAACATAAATTTATATTGCAGAAATACTGCAGATATATCAGTGAAACTTGACAAAACAAAAAACAGGAATTCGTATTAAATCTATTTTAAAGCCATCACTCTGACGCATCTGTAAATAAGCTTTGCATTGACACTTGCCCCAATATTCGGGACAAATGTAAACTTAGAAATTTGTTTTTGCCTACATTTTTGTATATTTGACTTTCAAAGAAAAAATAAAACAAAACGCTGAGAACTTATTTAGTGATGCAACTGATATTTTTTTAAATATTTATATGTTTACCGTAGTAAATTTATTTAAAAAAAAAGAAATTTGCACTGTATTTAATACAAAACTAATTTAATATATTTTTCATTACCATGATAAGTGCTGTTTGGGAATCGAGCCGGTTAAATTTGCCTACCTTCTTCAAGCAGTGGGGGACAAAATTGAAAAAGATGGGAGAGCTCCCATGTAAATTTAAGATAAAGAGCTTTTCAAAGAAGGGACTATATTTAAAAAGGTTTTTTTGGGTACAGAGTACAAATTTCAGATCTTGAAAAAAGAGTTTAGAGATCAGTTAATAATATATACCATCTACGAATTGCTATTCAGAACTGCAGCTGTAGCTCTCATTTCAAAGTTGTTGGTTCTGAAGTATGATGAGGTTTGATTTTAAACAATGCTCTCTAAAATCTAAATTATAATAAATTTTTACAAATTACATTTATTTCCGGAAGGTGTAGCAAAGCACAACGGGTCAGCTAGTTGGTTATAACCAAATTTGATTTTCAACGGATTTAAGGTAAAAAATTTTGAAATCGAGTGACCAATTTTTGCCAGATTTTTAGATAAAATAGCTTGAATTTGTCCGACCCGAATACTTGCTGAAAAAATATCGCAAACTTATATAAGAAGCTGTAAATTTTAAACCAGTAAAAACCTAAATAAAAATATTCTTAAAAAAACGAGGAAAAGGTAAGACATCTGGCTTTCTTCGAGAGCTCACTGTTTTTTTTTTGTGTTTTGAGTAATTGGTATGATTGCCTATAAGTAGTTATTCATTTTTGTAGATGGGTTTATTTTCGTAATTTTCTAAAAAAAAAATTATGCAACAATGTTACATAAATAACTATCAGAGGCAATGTAATTTTCATCTGTGAAGTAATGCCATAAATTTTTCAGAGTTATCGAGTGCCACTAATCATTCCATTGAAATAAGATTATTGAGTAATAAATATTGACCAGACGGAATAGTCAAAATTCCTTCATCAAAGATTAATGAAACAGATTACGTCCGAGCGATTGGATGTGCCACGATCATTGTCCATCCGGAGATTTGCATTCCGACAAATAATGTCCAGGGACAAATTCCAATGTTAAATGAACAATTCCCATGTATATTCACATCCACCCCTATTAACCAATGTGTAGATATAGGAAAACACACTGCGTATAAGTATGTCTGTTTGACCAACAACATCAAAATCCAGCAGCTCAATCCCGAAGCCGAGAGCTGTCGAATGATGGCCGAAGCCCGTGTGATTGATTAGGTCAAATTGTAACACAAAAGGTGCCCTCCTGCGCGCACTATTCCAATCAATGATTAGTTTCCTTCTGTACACGCAAAACAATTAGTTCGACTGAGCGTGTGTGTGCTTTGCCGCCATTGTTGTTGTTGTTGTTGTTGTTAAGCTGAGCTGAACCAATCCGAGTCGAGGAAGGCAGCGAACATTGGATTGTTGTGATGGACGTTAAGTGACAAATGTACATGGAAATCCCATATTCCCACATTAGATTGGCACATCATGGCAGGTTACCTAGCGCAACCAATCGAGGTCAGGCAGCTTGTGTGCTAGCTATGGTGTGATATCATACAGTTATCATTTTGTTAAACGCAATCTTGTAAACTGAAATACATTTTGGTTTTGGATACGGATTTTACAATTAATCGTAGACCTACGATTGAAAACTAACCATTTTATTTTACCTTTAAAAATTCATCAACGGGATTCTTGTTAAAAACATATCCACAAAACAGTTAGCATGTCACAAAAAGGGCGAACACGAAATTATTGAGACACATTCAACAGGGCATAACTTTTTTTACCATTGGGTAAAAATCAACCAAATTTTACACACTTGATGTGAATTGTTTACATGTTGTCAAACTCGAAGTCGTGTTTTCCGATTCAACGAAAATTGAGGTGAACCAACGCAATTCGAGAAAACAAATTCTTTCCAAACACCTGGAATTTTCTGACCAGATGGAAAAAATATTGAAAATTCACCATTCAACCGTCTCCAGAGTGTTGAAGCGGTTCCAGGAGTAGTTGACGTTGGACCACGGCAAAGGAGCTGGAAGAAAACCGGGACTGGAGAAAAAAAGACGGAGGTAAAGGTCAAGCGAATGATTAAAGCAAATCCCAACGTCTCTTGCCGTGTTTTGGCTAAAAAGATCGGCATGTCGCAGAGCAACGTACAGCATGCAAAGAAGAGTGCTGTACTACATACATACAACTTCCCAAATCGCGATGAGTGGCAACAATTGATGGCTAAAACTCGGGCACGGAAGCTCTACGAGAAGATGCTGACAAAATATGGCTGCTGTGTGATGGACGACGAAACGTATATAAAAGCCGATTTTAAGCAAATTCCGGGGTTGGAGTTTTTTACCGGCAAGAGCAAGTTCGATGTAGACGACAAATTTATGAAGAAGAAAATGTTCGCCTCCAAATATCCCGTTTGGCAGGCAATTTGTCTTGCGGACTGAGGAGTGAGCTTTTCGTGACAAAGGGCACAGTAAATGGCGATTTCTACAAATCTGAGTGTCTCGAGAAACGCCTTTTTCCGTTTTTGCAGCAGCATGACGAAGCTCCGCTATTTTGGCCAGATTTGGCATCATGCCACTATTCTAAAATTATCCTGGAGTGGTATGAGGCAAATTCTGTCCATTTTTTTTTCCAAATGACATAAACCTGTCAAAACGTCCGGAAATGTGCCGGGAGGAGCAATACTGGGCAATAATATAGCGGGAACTTCGGAAGAGCAAGAAGACATTCAAAGACGAGAACAACATGTTAAGAAAATGAAAAAAAAACTGAAAATACTGGTACCAGATGACACGGTAAAGACTTTGATGGAGGATATCGAGCGAGAATGCGTTCAATTTTGCACTCAAGGCTCCATCGACTATTGTTTTTTTATTTTTAAAGTAGATGTACGTATAAAACTACTCTGAAATTTTGGTCTGATTTTAAACATAATAAGAAAATTGGCATGTCATTTTCGGTGTCGCAATAATTTCGTGTTCGCCCATTATGTTTTGTCATCTGAAACAATCCAAAGAATCAGTAAATCCAATCTCGAAATTCTATTTTGCTACTTTTGTCATCCTATTCTGCCAACATACATAGCTCAACATATTCTCCAGCATTTCGATGCGTATAGAATAAGCATTCTTGATATCCCGGTTCTATTCGACTTTTTTTTTTTTTTTTGATTCGATTATAGTCGTTTTACCATCTTTATGGCATTCGCGACTTTATCAACGGTGCAGTTGGCGGATCGTTATTGAAAAACTTATCCGGTACAACTGCGTTCGATGTTTACTCTTGGGCTCGAACTCGCGGACATCGGCTCAGGAGACAACAGACTTGCCAACTGAGCTATATCTCAAGCCCGTTCTATTCGACCTGGTCCGGATTTTCAAAGAAAAACTTGGGAGAAGCCTAGTTCAGGTCGGTTTCTCGCATATCGATAAAAAAAAACGATAAACATGAAAAAATAACAGAAATTTTACCGGATTTGTCCGGATATGTCGAGTTTTTCAGATAAAAATTTAAGAATCTTATGCAAGGATTTTGACAAATTATTGAGTAAAATGTCCAAATTTGCCCGTTCCGGATATGGTCAGAAAAATTCTTAATAGCTTAGTAAAGGGCTATTTTTGTAAATAGTCTTTAAAACAATAATTTTAAACTGCGCCAAATATCCCGTTGTAAATGGAGCAATAAACTGAATACAGCACAAATGAGAGGTCTGGTAGCACTGTTTTCGGGTGAATATATTATTTTAGTACACTTTTCAGAGAATTTTCCGCACAGAGATTTGCTAAATTGGTATCGGATTTTTGCAACCTCTTCTGAGGGTGTAATGTGAGGTGGTATATGCAAATCTATCTGTATCTACCACTTCATAGTAGTTGGCTCTTACTTACTTACTTCCTTAATGATCCCGCGCCGATCCTCCGATGCATAGGGCCGTGGTAAAAGACCTCCACTGTTGACGATCCGGATCCAGCGTATTCACCTGGTCCCAGTCGAGATTCTCGTCTACAGTTCGGATTTCAGCGGCTAGGCTTCGCTGCCACGAGTTTCTGGGTCTGCCTCTTCTTCGATGTCCTTCTGGATTCCAATCAAGCGCCTCTCTGCAAATCTCGTCTTCATTTTTTCGCGTGTGCCCAATCCATCTCCACTTACGTTCCCGAATCTCGATTAAGTAACATTTTTTAAAAAGTTCCTGTAAATCATAAGAATCCCCAACATTATAATTTTGACAGACAACACCCAGTTTACCATTTAAAAAATGTAAAGTTATTTTTTCAAAAGTTACTGCTATAACGAGAAGACAAGGGCCGAAGTAACATTAATAAAGGGTTTCCACGATGAAATTTCCACACTATGAAATTGCTCAAACTTTTTAACCGTTGGGTAGAATTTAATGAAAATATGGGTGGATTTAGTTCATAGTGCATTGTTTACATCCTGTCAGTTTTAAAGTCCTGTGATCAAAACTCGCGGAAATGGAGTCTAAAAAACAACTCGTGCGTGATAAAATCTTGCGCATTCATCACGAGAACAAGGATTTCTCGCATCGTTCCATCGCTAAAAAGTTGGTAATCGCGAATTCCACAGTGTCACGAGTGATTAACCGGTTCGAAGAACGATTGACCATCGATCGGAAGCCCAGAAGTTAAGGAAAAAGTATTCCGTACAACACCAAAAATCACAACCGCGTAGTTGGTGCCTTCAACCGAAACCCAAACGCTTCCGTTCGGGATGTGGCTAAGAAGCTGCACCTAAGCCGAAGCGAAGAAGAGAAGAGGGGACCGTTTCTGTGCGGTAGTAACATTGGACGAGCGCAACGCCTTCAACAGTGTCTGCTGGGCAGCGATTGCTTCTTCGCTTATAAAAATGAGGATACGGTAATATCTCTGCAAATTAGTGGAAAGCTATTTCCAGAACCGCAAGCTACTATACATGACGAGCGAAGGATTTCAGGAAATGTATGTTACAGCTGGAGTGCCGCAAGGGTCGATACTGGGCCCGGTTCTGTGGAATATCACGTATGATGAGGTGCTGACATTGAGCCTGCCAGATTGAGTAAAGTTGGTTGATTTCGCGGACGACGTCGTGCTACTAGCGATGGGTTACTCAACAGAAATCGTCCATCTAAGAGCTTCAGACGCTGTACAAGCGGTAGAGAGCTGGATGCACTCCAAAAGTCTGCAGTTGGTTCACCACAAAACCGAGATGGTCCTGATATCAAACTTGATTTCACCACAAACAGGCAGGATTACAGTTGGATCATGCACTATCGAATCAAAGCGTGAGCTTAAATATTTGGGTGTGATGATTGACGACCAGCTCAGCTTCAAAAACCACGTTGAGTATGTGTGCAAGAAGGCGGCAACAGCAACGGTCGCACTCACGAGGATAATGGTGAACAACTCGGGGATCCGAAGTAGTCAGCGCAGGATAATTTCGAGTGTAGTTTCGTCAATCCTTCGGTATGGAGGGGCGGCCTGGAAATCTGGTCTTAACATCCAGTGTAACCAGCAGAAGCTGAACAGTATACAAAGGCGAATGAATTTGTGGGTCATTAGTGCATACCGCACCGTTTCGTCAGAGGCTGCATGCGTTGTAGCGGGAGTCATACCCATCTCGGTTTTGTTGCTGGAGGGCTCTCATTGCTACGAAAATAGAGGCACGCAAAACGTGAGAACACGAGCCAGAGATAGCTCCATGGCCAACTGGCAGCAGCTGTGGGACAGCTCAGAAAGAGGAAGGTGGACCCATCGTTTGATCCCAAACCTCAAAGAGTAAATGGAGAGAAAGCATGGCGAAGTGGATTTCTACATGACGCAATTCCTGACTGGTCATGGATGCTTCATGAAGTATCACCACAGGTTCGGACAAACGGCCTCGCCGGTCTGCTTAACATGCGGTGACGTGGACGAGACACCCGAACACGTGGTATTCTATTGTCCAAGATTTGAAGAGGAACGTGTCAACATACTCGCAGTCTGCGGACCAGATACGACAGCAGGCAACATGTTGCAGAAGATGTGTGATGACATCAACACATGGCAGGCAGTCAGTGATGGGCTCGCCCAGATAAAATGACTGCTTTGCAAAAGAGTTGGAGACTGAAGCAAATTGCGATTGACGTAGGATAACGTAGGTTAACTTTACTAAGCTTAAAGAGACCAAAGCTATGAAATGAACTACGCAAAACAATTAGCGTAGCCGATTGTGAATTAGACACCCCCTGCCGTAGTATTGCCTTAGGGCAGGTACCGATTTAGGAAATTGTCTGAGGCCCCAGGTGGAGTTTAGGGCATATGTATATACGGATGTGTATATAACGAGTTGACCCATTGTTCCCTTGTAGACACGACACTCGACGTTTGGCGAACAAGTCCGCCAAAACCCGTGCCAGGAAGTTGTACCCCAACATGCTGATGAAAGTTGAATGTTGCATCGTGGACAAACATTTATGTGAAGGTCGACTTCAAACAGATCCCCGGCAACCTGTTTTCACGGCCAAGGATAAGTGCAGCGTTTCGGAGCATGTCCGCACTCAGAAGATGTCCAAATTTGCGTCATGAAAGAGTGCCTCCTGAAGCGGCTGCTTCCTCTCCTGAAGGCCCACAACGTTCCAACAATCTTCTGGCCGGATTTGGTTTCATGTCAATACTCTAAGGACGTGCTGAAAAGGTATGCGGACAATAAGGTCAATTTCGTGCCGAAAATGTTCAACCCTCCCAACACTCCGGAGCTCCACCCCATCGAGAAGTACTGGGCGATTATGAAGCAGCACCTTCTTAAACGACCTAAAGTAGACATTCGAGGAACTAAAGAAAGTATAGGTTTACAAAAAACGGTTGATTCACAGGTTGTGCAGATCTTATGGCCGGGGTTAAGGTCAAGGTGCTGGCATTTGTGTATGGACTGTAGATAAAATACGAGTTAAATGGTGAAATGCAGTTTAATAGTTGTCAGGATGGGAACCAAATAGAAAGCATCGAAGATGTGTCAGTGCATGTCAAAAATGTCGACATTTTGACGAAAACCCCACTTCCACGAGAAGCGAACGCCGGATGTTAACTTTCTTTTGAATCTAGATAGCGTTTCCAGTTTATTCTTTGATTCCTTAAATGCAGTGTTCGGCACAAAAACGCTAATCCGCTAATCGCTAGTCAGTCCGATAACTTTTTGTTAGCGGTTTAATTTTGCCGAGCTTGATTGAGCTAGCGAATCAAAAAGTTCCGCTATTTTTTGGTTCCGCTAAATAAAGAACGCTTACTTCCAATTACTTGTTTCAAATTCACAAATTATTACTGATAGAAGTTAACTTTTTGTCATTTGACAAGTAAAGGAGACATCGGGCATCATTCTTACACCAATATGCGCTCCAAGTGAAAATGATCACTTCGAATGGTCTCAGGGCAGAAGTGCCTCATACAGATTAACTGTTTTTTCACTTTAAGTACTTCTTTTCACAACATTCTCACACAAACAATTCAATAAATATTGTTAAACAGTATTAAACTGGCTAGTGAAGTGGACAATGTGCAACTCGAGACCCCATACACCCAACCCTCGGGTAGTGGTCATATCACCTCTTGTCTGCAACTCCGATTCTCTACCTCCCCGTGGTACTAGCTGGGGTGCGAGCAACCTTAGCGGAGATCGGGTACCCAACCCCGGTGGATGCTTTGGTCGCATGCAGAATGAGTTAGGGGGCTTCGTACGCGTCTGTTCTCCATGTTAGGGGCGGCGTGCGGAGTGCAACAACGTCCTGGTGGTGTTCGGGACCCAAAACAGCAACATCACGACGGTCCTCCTGCGAGATAGTGGGGTTAGCTGCGGGCCTTGCGAGCCTGTGACTACTAAAAAAACATAAGCAACGAATAACGAACAACAAATTTCGGATGGAAATCGGCAAAGACCCACGCGACGAAAAGGGACTAGCGATTGGAAACTTGGAACATGGAACTGCCGATCTCTAAATTTTGTGGGCAGTACCCACGTGCTCTCCAACGAATTGAAGAGCCGCAAATTCGACATCGTAGCGCTGCAGGAGGTATGCTGGAAGGGCTCCACGGTACGAACGTACCCAGATGGTCGTGCCATCTACCAGAGCTGCGGCAACACACACGAGCTTGGAACAGCTTTTATAGTGATGGGAAAGATGCAAAAGCGCGTGATCGGGTGGTGGCCGATCAACTCACGAATGTGCCGGTTGAGAATCAAGGGCCGGTTCTTCAACATCAGCATCATCAACGTGCACAGCCCTCACCTCGGAAGTACCGGTGACGACAAAGACGAATTCTACGCGCAGCTGGAGCGTGAATACGACCGTTGCCCAAAACATGATATCAAGATCGTCATCGGGGATTTCAATGCTCAGGTCGGCCAGGAGGAGGAATTTAAACCGACAATTGGAAGGTTCAGCGCGCACCAGCTGACCAACGAAAACGGCCTCAGACTTATTGATTTCGCCGCCTCCAAACGAATGGCCGTACGTAGTACCTTTTTTCAGCACCGCCTCCCACACAAGTACACCTGGAGATCACCGTACCAAACGCAATCACAGATCGACCACGTTTTGATCGACAGCCGGCACTTTTCGGACATCATCGACGTCAGATCCTGTCGGGGCGCCAACATCGAGTCGGACCATTATCTGGTGATGGTGAAGATGCGCCCAAAACTCTCCGTAGTGAACAACAAGCGAAACCGGCGCCCGCCTCGGTTAAACATCGCGCGACTGAAGCAACCTGAGGTCGCGGCAGACTACGCGCAATCGGTCGAAGCAGCGCTGCCGGCAGAGGGCGAGCTTGACGAAGCCCCTCTCGAGGACTGTTGGGATACCATCAAAACAGCCATCAACAGTGCGGCGGAGAACGTCATCGGTTATGTGGAGCGATCTCGACGGAACGACTGGTTCGACGAGGAGTGTAGGAGGGTGATGGACGAAGAAAATGCCGCGCGGGCGGCAGTAGTGCAAAGAGGCACCCGTCGAAATGTGGAAAATCACCGACAGCGGAAGAGGCAGCGAGTCCGACTTTTCCAGGAGAAAAAGCGCCGCCTGGAGGAGGAGGAGCTCCAGGAGCTGGAGCAGCTACATCGTTCCCAAGAAACACGAAAGTTCTATCAGAAACTCAACGCATCCCGCAAAGGCTTCGTGCCGCAAGCCGAAATGTGCCGGGATAAGGACGGGGGTATCCTGACGGACAATCGTGAGGTGATCAAAAGGTGGAAGCAGCACTTCGATGAACACCTGAACGGCGCACATGCAGGAGATCAAGACGGTGGGGGAAGGTACATCGCCGGCGTAGCCAACGACGAAGAGGAGCCACTCCCAACGATGAGTGAAGTTAAGGAAGCCATTCGCCAGCTGAATAGAAACAAGTCGGCTGGGAAGGATGGCATCGCAGCTGAACTCATCAAAATGGGCCCGGACAGGTTGGCCGATTGCCTACATCGGTTGATAATCCGGATCTGGGACATAGAACAGCTACCGGAGGAGTGGAAGGAGGGGGTAATATGCCCCATCTACAAGAAGGGCGACAAATTGGACTGTGAGAACTACCGAGCGATCACTGTCCTCAATGCCGCCTACAAAGTGTTGTCCCGAATCCTACTCCGCCGCCTAACGCCACAAGCAAACAGATTCGTGGGAAGTCATCAGGCCGGCTTCATGGAGGGACGGTCTACGACGGACCAGATATTCACATTGCGGCAAATCCTCCAAAAATGCCGTGAACACCAAGTCCCTACGCATCATCTATTCATCGACTTCAAAGCCGCATACGACACGATCGACCGTAACGAGCTATGGAAAATCATGGACGAGAACGGCTTTTCCGGGAAGCTGATCAGACTGATCAAGGCGACGATGGATGGAACGCAGTGCTGTGTGCGGATTTCGGGTGAATTGTCGAGTTCATTCGAATCGCGCAGGGGGCTTCGACAAGGTGATGGTCTATCCTGCATGATGTTCAACGTGGCGCTAGAAGGTGTTATTCGACGAGCGGTGGGCGAAATGCGGGGCACGATTTTCAACAGATCCAGTCAACTTATCTGCTTTGCCGATGACATTGATATAGTCGGCAGATCATCTGCGGCGGTGGAGGAGATCTACCGCAAACTGAAACGCGAAGCAGGAAGGATTGGGTTGATGATTAATACGTCCAAGACGAAGTACATGCTGGCCTGCGGATCCGAGACCGACCGAACCCGCTTGTCCAGTAATAACAAGGTCACGATCGACGGCGACGAGCTGGAGATAGTCGAAGACTTTGTCTATCTCGGCTCACTGGTGACCGCAGACAATGACACCAGCCGTGAGATCCGGAGGCGAATTATCAGCGGAAGTCGTGCCTACTATGGACTCCACAAGCAACTGCGGTCGAGAAGACTTAGCCCTCGCACGAAGTGTAACCTGTATATGACGCTCATTAGACCGGTTGTTCTCTACGGGCACGAGACATGGATATTGCTCGAGGAGGACCTGCGTACACTCGGAGTATTCGAGCGACGAGTGTTAAGAACCATCTTTGGCGGCGTACAGGAGAACGGAGTGTGGAGGCGAAGGATGAACCACGAGCTCGCGCGCCTCTACGGCGAACCCAGTATCCAGAAGGTGGTGAAGGCTGGCCGGATACGCTGGGCGGGACATGTTGCGAGAATGCCGGACGACTGTCCTGCAAAACAGGTGTTCGCTACGAATCCGGTAGGAACAAGACGAGCGGGGGCGCAACGAGCGAGGTGGTTAGACCAAGTGGAGCGTGATCTGGCGAACGTGGGGTGCCCGAGGAATTGGAGAACGGTTGCCATGGACCGAGTGAATTATAGGAATTATGTTCGTCAAGTTATGTCGTGAGACGGTACACTATGTAAATAAAAAATAAAACAGTATTGAACTATTTTAAACATCATTTATATAATTCAAAGCTAGAAGGTCAATTTTTAGATACTGTTTTTTGCTTGCAAAAGTACAGTAAACGGCCTACTAGATCTATATTTTACATGACTTTAGCATGGTCGTCCACATGCGGTGATTTTTTGAAATGTGCTTTCTAAGTTAATCGATGGATTTTCAAAAGCTTTTCCAAATTTCTATGTTTTTTTAGATCTCACACTGCAAGTCTCGAATAATAAATGCTGGAAAAATCCGCTTTTTGCAACTTGTTTTAAGTGGATGAAATATTTACTTTTCACAAAGCTGTTTTTACTAGTATTTCAAATCAGGTAAAATAAATATAAGATAGTATCACCATAGAATGAATTTGCATTTTTATTTCATTTAGTTTTTTAGATACACGTTTGGCAATGCTCGTATCATGAGAATTTTGCATTACTATTTTGAAAGTTTGAAATCTGCACTATGTTTGTAAAGTATTTGAGCAAACGTATTGAGATGAAACCATAATCCACATGCTGTTGCCATCCTGTTTACGTTATAGTTTATCAACAGTTAGCGATTAGCGCTTTAAGCTTGAAGCGATAACTTTTTCCGCTCATTTAGCGGTTTTTATTAGCGATCGCTATATTTGAATGAGTTAGCGATTTAATTAGCGCCGCTAATTTTTCAATTAGCGATGCCGAACACTGCTTAAATGGATTTGTCATCAACAGAAGATATCCAGATGTGTGGGTGCATTGGTGCCTTGCGTAGTTTATTGGTGCATTGTTGTGCAGCGGTGCTTATATTGTATTACACATTTCTGATATTCATAATAGAAGTTGGCAATGAAACAAGTCACTTATCCAAGGAGTTTCCCGGTGTCAGGAACAGGAACAGGAACTCCCACTGGCAGTTTAGAAAGAGTGTCATTAACTATTACCTTTGCCTTATCTATCACTCCCGTTGGATCTGCCCTGTGGGTAAATTAGGAGTAATTGGATTGAATACACGAGGAAACATTTCACTAGAATTTTTTTTAACTTACACATCTGGAAGCTGAGCTGCAACTAGCGAAGCTAAAGCAACCATCACAATAATGGTAACAAAAATAAGTACAGATTTCATTTTTGGATACTCTTGCGAAACGAATGTCAAAAGCCAAACTGATGCTTTTACAAAGCCGCTCTGCTGCTTTTAAAGTAAAACGATAAGCGCAGGAGCAAGCTCAGCTTGAAAACTTAAGTTACGAAACGTGGCTCACGAGAAA
This sequence comes from Uranotaenia lowii, assembly GCF_029784155.1. NCBI lineage: Eukaryota > Metazoa > Arthropoda > Insecta > Diptera > Culicidae > Uranotaenia > Uranotaenia lowii. The sequence goes on from NC_073693.1 coordinate 11,496,465, forward strand.
ATGATCATAAAATTATTGAACTTTTCACGAGTTTTACTTTTCGATAAGAAAAGGCAATAAAAATAAACACAACCGACATTAAAAACGCTGGAAGACTAATATAGGTAGTATTATTTTTTAACTTTGATTATTGAAATATTCAATAACAAATTCTATTTCTAGTTTTCGAAATCATTTTATCATACTCAAGAAGATTAAAGTCATTACAATACATATTCAAAAGCATTTCATTGAGACCTTTGATTACTGATGTTTGGTGAGTTTTTCATGTTTGTTCTTGTAAAAATTTGAACAAATCGAAAATTTTGACAATTTAGACAGGAATGTCAGGAACAGGAACAGGAAATCCCACTGGCAGTTTAGAAAGAGTGTCATTAACTATTACCTTTGCCTTATCTATTACTCCCGTTGGATCTGCCCTGTTGGTAAATTAGGAATAATTGGATTGAATACACGAGGAAACATTTCGCAAGATTTTTTTTTTTTAACTTACACATCTGGAAGCTGAGCTGCGACTAGCGAACTAGGACAATTTTGACAATTTTGACAATTTTGACAATTTTGACAATTTTGACAATTTTGACAATTTTGACAATTTTGACAATTTTGACAATTTTGACAATTTTGACAATTTTGACAATTTTGACAATTTTGACAATTTTGACAATTTTGACAATTTTGACAATTTTGACAATGTTGACAATTTTGACAACTTTGACAATTTTGTCAATTTTGACCATGTTGACAATTTTGACAATTTTGACAATTTTGACAATTTTAACAATTTTGACAATTTTGACAATCTAGAAAATTTTGACAATTTTGACAATTTCGACAATTTTGACAATTTTGACAATTTCGACAATTTTGACAATTTTGACAATTTTGACAATTTCGACAATTTTGACAATTTTGACAATTTTGACAATTTTGACAATTTTGACAATTTTGACAATTTTGACAATTTTGACAATTTTGACAATTTTGACAATTTTGACAATTTTGACAATTTTGACAATGCTGACAATTTTGACAATTTTGACAATTTTGACAATTTTGATAATTTTACAATTTTGATAATTTTGACGATTTTGACAATTTTGACAATTTTGACAATTTTGACAATTTTGACAATTTAACAATTTTGACAATTTTGACAATTTTGACAATTTTAACAATTTTGACAATTTCGACAATTTTGACAATATTGACAATTTTAAAAATTTTGACAATTTTGACAATTTTGACAATTTTGACAATTTTGACAATTTTGACAATTTTGACAATTTTGACAATTTTGACAATTTTGACAATTTTGACAATTTTGACAATTTTGACAATTTTGACAATTTTGACAATTTTGACAATTTTGACAATTTTGACAATTATGACAATTTTGACAATTTTGACAATTTTGACAATTTTGACAATTTTGACAATTTTGACAATTTTGACAATTTTGACAATTTTGACAATTTTGACAATTTTGACAATTTTAACAATTTTGACAATTTTTACAATTTTGACAATTTTTTACAATATTGACAATTTTGATAATTTTGACAATTTTGAAAAGTTTGAAAATTCTACCAATTTTGACAATTTTGACAATTTTGACAATTTTGACAATTTTGACAATTTTGACAATTTTGACAATTTTGACAATTTTGAATTTTGACAATTTTGACAATTTTGACAATTTTGACAATTTTGACAATTTTGACAATTTTGACAATTTTGACAATTTTGACAATTGTGACAATTTTGACAATTTTGACAATTATGACAATTTTGACCATTTTGACAACTTTGACAATTTTGGAAATTTTGACAATTTTGACAATTTTGACCATTTTGACAATTTTGAAAATTTTGACAATTTTGACAGTTTTGACAATTTCGGCGATTTTGACATTTCAGCCGTTTTTGACGGTTTTGAGATAAGTTTTGATGCAATTTTAGAAGTACTGCGAAGGTCTCATGGAGGGATTCGTTTGTAAAAATAATTTGAATGAGTTGAGCATCAAACTGTGTCATTCCATTTGCAAATACATGAGCAAAAACAAAAGATGACACACAAAAACAAGGTCATGGTGCTGCAATTCATCAAGCAAGTCTGCTAATAATCATCCTCACGTGTTTGGTTCGTTCCTCTTTGTCGAAAGCTAATAACCTACATGCAACCACCACAACACAAACACATGAAAGCGTGGTCTCTTCCTTGTGGTTTGGTTACTAAAACTTCCCCTTTCTGCCTAATCCTGCCCTGGGGGAAATGCTGCTGAGTCAGGAGGGGTTCTGAAGGGGAAATCCTTGAACAAACAGAAAGTGGAATATAGGAAAGCTCTAGTTATTAATCGGACTTGTAAGGGAAAATAATATTTCCTATGAAAGTAGTTCATACAAGGCATGTCTTCAGAATTGCAAGTGATGATTTTTGTTTGAAACAATTAATTTTCGAACCTCGATCTCTTTCTTTGGGTTGGATTTCCTAGATTCACTGTCCCATGGTCACCCCTTGTTTCCGTAGTTTGATGAAGAAAAATCGCATTCATCAAAATGGGAAAAAAAATTAAACTAAAAAAACACCAGGATCCAACGCCTACTTTTTGTACCGCGCGCTATCATCATGCCACCGGACTTTGACGCATGGTACTCAGAACGAGTTGGTTTCGTATATGGCGATTCCTATCAACCTCGACACGTTTCAACAGATCTCTTAGGCAGTTTACTCTAGTTAATCTTTCGCTTCTGGTGGGGGTGCAATGTGGTTTTAAATTCTGGTGTTGGTGTTATTTTCTCGGGGTTTGTGTTTTCTGGTTTCGGTGAAAATGTTGAAATTTTGTCGTCCATCCTCAAAATCGAAACTCCGATCGAATCGGAACCAGGACGCCGCCACGACCGCCATTGTGGTTTCGAAAAGCGTCGACGGATTTGCCGGCACCACTAGGCGTCGGATCGTCAAAGTAAACGACGGCTCTTCCAGCACTGATGAAAGTGATGTTGCCGTTCCAAGTCCTGTCGGTTTCCGGGAGCTTCTGACAAAACCGAATCTGGGGCAACTGATGCGTCAACACTCGGCTCGATTCTGCCGGGGAAGGATTGCTGGCAAAGCCGGATTCGCCAAGGCTTCAACGCGACGTGATGGGAATGTAAATCTTCTTAAAAGGTGAGATTTGTGAGCGTGGAAAGAACCATTTCGAGCCTATTCCATCAAGAAAGATTTGTACCAGGAATGTGGAAAATTAATTCATTTCTTCTGACAGCTTCGAGGTTTTCATCAGGATTGAAAATGATAGGAAATTCCTAGGACTTAGTTCGACGTGCTTATTGTTTTGGAATAAATGACGTCATCCTGACCATCGAAGAATAAATTGAATTCATTTTTCCAATTCAGTCGATCGTTTTGATTTGATTTTCAGAGATCATTTTCAGAGTTAAAAAAAAATTGACCTAAGTTGTATGAAAATTTTCAGAAAAGTTATCAACAAGAATTAATTTACATATCTTCAAATCGATTTTTGCCAAACAAAATTACCACTAGAACTAGAAACCAGCTTAATTGATTTATCTCTGTATGGTATTGTCAAAATTGTAGAAATTATAAGAATTGTCATGATTGTCAAAATAATGAAATAATGAAATTTGTCAAAATTGTCGAAATTGTCAAAATTGTCAAAATTGTCAAAATTGTCAAAATTGTCAAAATTGTCAAAATTGTCAAAATTGTCAAAATTGTCAAAATTGTCAAAATTGTCAAAATTGTCAAAATTGTCAAAATTGTCAAAATTGTCAAAATTGTCAAAATTGTCAAAATTGTCAAAATTGTCAAAATTGTCAAAATTGTCAAAATTGTCAAAATTGTCAAAATTGTCAAAATTGTCAAAATTGTCAAAATTGTCAAAATTGTCAAAATTGTCAAAATTGTCAAAATTGTCAAAATTGTCAAAATTGTCAAAATTGTCAAAATTGTCAAAATTGTCAAAATTGTCAAAATTGTCAAAATTGTCAAAATTGTCAAAATTGTCAAAATTGTCAAAATTGTCAAAATTGTCAAAATTGTCAAAATTGTCAAAATTGTCAAAATTGTCAAAATTGTCAAAATTGTCAAAATTGTCAAAATTGTCAAAATTGTCAAAATTGTCAAAATTGTCAAAATTGTCAAAATTGTCAAAATTTTCAAAATTGTCAAAATTGTCAAAATTTTCAAAATTTTCAAAATTTTCAAAATTTTCAAAATTTTCAAAATTGTCAAAATTGTCAAAATTGTCAAAATTGTCAAAATTGTCAAAATTGTCAAAATTGTCAAAATTGTCAAAATTGTCAAAATTGTCAAAATTGTCAAAATTGTCAAAATTGTCAAAATTGTCAAAATTGTCAAAATTGTCAAAATTGTCAAAATTGTCAAAATTGTCAAAATTGTCAAAATTGTCAAAATTGTCAAAATTGTCAAAATTGTCAAAATTGTCAAAATTGTCAAAATTGTCAAAATTGTCAAAATTGTCAAAATTGTCAAAATTGTCAAAATTGTCAAAATTGTCAAAATTGTCAAAATTGTCAAAATTGTCAAAATTGTCAAAATTGTCAAAATTGTCAAAATTGTCAAAATTGTCAAAATTGTCAAAATTGTCAAAATTGTCAAAATTGTCAAAATTGTCAAAATTGTCAAAATTGTCAAAATTGTCAAAATTGTCAAAATATTCAAAATTGTCAAAATTGTCAAAATTGTCAAAATTGTCAAAATTGTCAAAATTGTCAAAATTTTCAAAATTGTAAAAAATTTCAAAATTGCCAAAATTTTCAAAATTGTAAAAAATTTCAAAATTTTCAAAATTGTCAAAATTGTCAAAATTGTCAAAATTGTCAAAATTGTCAAAATTGTCAAAATTGTCAAAATTGTCAAAATTGTCAAAATTGTCAAAATTGTCAAAATTGTCAAAATTGCCAAAATTGTCAAAATTGTCAAAATTGTCAAAATTGTCAAAATTGTCAAAATTGTCAAAATTGTCAAAATTGTCAAAATTGTCAAAATTGTCAAAATTGTCAAAATTGTCAAAATTGTCAAAATTGTCAAAATTGTCAAAATTGTCAAAATTGTCAAAATTGTCAAAATTGTCAAATTTGTCAAATTTGTCAAAATTGTCAAAATTGTCAAAATTGTCAAAATTGTCAAAATTGTCAAAATTGTCAAAATTGTCAAAATTGTCAAAATTGTCAAAATTGTCAAAATTGTCAAAATTGTCAAAATTGTCAAAAGTGTCAAAATTGTCAAAATTGTCAAAATTGTCAAAATTGTCAAAATTGTCAAAATTGTCAAAATTGTCAAAATTGTCAAAATTGTCAAAATTGTCAAAATTGTCAAAATTGTCAAAATTGTCAAAATTGTCAAAATTGTCAAAATTGTCAAAATTGTCAAAATTGTCAAAATTGTCAAAATTGTCAAAATTGTCAAAATTGTCAAAATTGTCAAAATTGTCAAAATTGTCAAAATTGTCAAAATTGTCAAAATTGTCAAAATTGTCAAAATTGTCAAAATTGTCAAAATTGTCAAAATTGTCAAAATTGTCAAAATTGTCAAAATTGTCAAAATTGTCAAAATTGTCAAAATTGTCAAAATTGTCAATATTGTCAAAATTGTCAAAATTGTCAAAATTGTCAAAATTGTCAAAATTGTCAAAATTGTCAAAATTGTCTAAATTGTCTAAATTTCCAAAATTGTCAAAATTGTCAAAATTATCAAAATTGTCAAAATTGTCAATATTGTAAAAAATTGTCAAAATTGTAAAAATTGTCAAAATTGTTAAAATTGTCAAAATTATCAAAATTGTCAAAATTGTCAAAATTGTCAAAATTGTCAAAATTGTCAAAATTGTCAAAATTGTCAAAATTGTCAAAATTGTCAAAATTGTCAAAATTGTCAAAATTGTCAAAATTGTCAAAATTGTCAAAATTGTCAAAATTGTCAAAAATGTAAAAATTGTCAAAATTGTCAAAATTGTCAAAACTGTCACAAAATACTTAACAAAAAAATGTTAGTTTGAGATCAGCAAAATGATAAAAAACTCAATCACAACCGAAAAAAAATTAGGAAAATTCCATTGGATAGGATTCTTTTGAGAAAAAAAAGGTTAAATTCGAAAATTTTATTTAGTTTTTCTCAATTTACTTCAGATTTCTTAGCTTTCAATCAATTCGGTTTCAATTTATTCTTTTTACGTTTCACATGATTGATTGATGAACAAGATTTAAAAAGTCTTCCATTTTTTCTTTTTCCTATCCTCATTACAGATCGATTTCAGCCGGTGCCTCAAAGCTTTCTCCAGTAAAGGGTAAGTTCTTTTATAGTTCTTCTATAGTTAGATGTATGGAATCGAATCGAGCAACTCTGAGCTCATTACAGGATATTGCTGCAATAATCGCCATCCGATTGCAAAATATCTCATCCAGCAAAATCGCTCTAGCGTTCAGTGAAATCACAGCATGAAATGGGAAATATCGTTCCGACTTCCAGGCCAAAGACGACGACGATGAGAATGACGCCGATAGCGGGCGAGATTTTTGTATGTTGAATTATTTTACTAGAGGGGCTGGAATTTGACTTTTGTTTAAGACAAGGGTAATATTGAATATTATTCATAGAAGAAAATTCTTCCACTTGTTGAATCTAATGAGCCAATATTTGAGTCTGCTTCCAAAAAAGTTATTTTGGTTTTTTTACGGTAAAAAGTTTATAATTTTCTAGCCACTCTAGTGGCATTCAATCTATAACTTACACATCCGCCACTCCTGTGACATATTTCTGCTAGTCATTCAATAAATTCAATTCTCCAGTAGTGGAAGTTTCACTTCATTTGAAGAATAGTTAATCGGGCTGGCTAGTGAAGCGTTACACATTTTTATTCATTCCAATCGAAACTGGCTGGGCATTGGACTATAGGGAAAATTCCTAGAGCTGTGCTGACTAGTAGTAGGTTTCACTTAAATTATCAAAATCCAAGTTATAATTTTCTGTTTTGAATTTTTGTTGAGAAAGGTGTTGGAAATTTCGGTTTTGGCGTTATTATAATTTCATTTTCCAAATATAACGATTTGTTTTGTTTTTTCCTCTTGCTGCAATTTTTCGGAGATCCATCAGTATTACAAATGAAATAGCTAAATAGCCCTCCTTCTGAATGAAGTTCGAAAAGCCCACTGATCTGTTGCAGCGTATTTGAATGCTGCTTTATTTTCTTTTTATTTGGAGCTTCATAGGGTTGCCACATTTTACGACAAAGTTATATGTTGAATTTGAGTTCTGATTATGTTCAAGTTAAGAAATGTTATAAAAAAATAAAGGCTGAAACATAAGTGTTCAGTTTTGTTTGATGTTTAGAAAAATTAGAAGAATTTTTGAATCTGAAAAAGTTCAATTTTCTTAATGTATATCGAAAAAAATGAGGAAGATCATTCGTGTTTCGGTAAAATAAAGGGCGAACACGAAATTATTGCGACGCGTTCAACAGGTCATAACTTTTTTACCATTGGGTAAAAATCAACCAAATTTTGCACACTTTCTCATCGATGAGTATTGTTTACATGCTGTCAAAAAGACTTGCCTTTCGATTTAATTAAAATGGAGGCTAAACAACGCGAGTCGAGAGAACAAATTCTTTCCAAACCCCTGGAATTTCCTAACCTGTCGCACCGGCAGTTGGGAAAAATGTTGAACATTCACCATTCAACCGTCTCCAGAGTGTTGAAGCGGTTCCAGAAACGGTTGAAGTTGGACCACGGCTAAGAAGCTGGAAGAAAACCGGGACCGGAGAACAAAAAGACGGAGGGAAAGGTGAAGCGGGTGATTAAAGCAAATCCCAGCTTCTCAAGCCGTGATTTGGTTAAAAAGATCGCCATGTCGCAGAGCTACGTCTAGAATGCAAAGAAGAGAGCTGGACTACATACAAACAAGGTACAAAACTTCCAAAACCGCGATGAGCTGCAACAATCGACGGCTAAAACTCGAGCACGGAAACTCTACGAGAAGATGCTGACAAGATATGACTGCTGTTTGATGGACGACAAAACGTATATAAAAGCCGATTTCGTGGTTCTAGGGTTAAATGACAGCTTGCTGTTAAATTCCTGAAAAAAAAATCCGGGATTGGAGTTTTTCACCGGCAAGAGCAAGTTCGATGTAGACGACAAATTTAAGATGAAGCAAATGTCGAAGTTAGCCTCCAAATATCTCGTTTGGCAGGCCATCTGCTCTTGCGGACTGAGGAGTGAGCCTTTCGTGACAAAGGGCACAGAAAATGTCAAGATCTACAGATCTGAGTGCCTCGAGAAGCGCCTTTTGCCGGTCTTGCAACAGCACGACGAAGCTCCGCTATTTTGGCCAGATTTGACATCATGCCACTGCCACATGTGTCCATTTTGTTCCAAAGGACATAAATCCGCCAAACTGTCCGGAGCTGTAACCAGTGGAGCAGTACTGCAGGAACTTCGGAAGAGCAAGAAAACAGTCATAGACGAGAAGGACATGCTAAGAAAATGGGGAAAAAATCTGAGAAACTGGTTCTGGATGACACTGTAAAGACTTTGATGGAGGGCCTCAAGCGAAAATGCGTTCAATTTTACACTCAAAATTTTTCTCGCGCATCGCGCATCTGAGCTACTCGCACGCAAAGCTGGCAAAATTGCTAAAAGTTGCCAAATCAACCGTTACAAATGTATTTAAAGTGTTTGGGGAACGTTTGTCGACAGCCTGGAAGTCTGGATCGGGGGGAAATCGAAAACCGGAAGCCGCTGAGACGACAAAGAGAGTTGCTGGTAGTTTCAAGCGAAACCCCAACCTCTCTCTCCGAGATGCCGCAAATAAGCTAGGTGTATCGTCTACAACCGTGCATCGATAAAAAAAAAGGGGCGGACTATCGACTTACAAGAAGGTAGTGACTCCAAATCGCGATGATAAACAAAATACGATGGCCAAAGCGCGATCCCGGAGTCTGTACACGACGATACTGACGAAGTTTAACTGCGTGGTAATAGACGACGAAACCAACGTCAAAGCCGACTACAAGCAGCTTCCGGGACAGGAGTTTTATACGGCAAAAGGAAGGGGAAAGGTAGCAGATATTTTCAAGCACATGAAACTGTCAAAGTTTGCGAAGAAATATCTGGTTTGGCAAGCCATCTGCACCTGTGGCTTGAAAAACAGCATTTTCATAGCTTCCGGGACTGTCAACCAAGAAATTTACGTGAAAGAGTGTTTGAATAAACGTCTGCTGCCTTTCCTGAAGAAACACGGTTATTCCGTATTGTTTTGGCCGGATTTGGCATCTTGCCATTACGGTAAAATGGCCATGGATGGGTACGCCGCCAACAACGTGCAGGTGGTTCCCAAGGACAAGAACCCTCCCAACACGCCAGAGCTCCGCCCAATTGAGAAATGCTGGGTTATTGTCAAGCGGAACCTAAAGAAGACCAAAAAACTGCTAAGGACGAGCAGCAGTTCAAGGCAAACTGGCTTTCTGCGGCGAAGAAGGTGGACAAGGTGGCTGTAGAAAATCTGATGGCAGGGGTTAAGCGTAAGGCCCGGCAATTCGGATTTGGAAAAGCGGAAGCCTAACTGAATATTTTTCCTGAATTTTATACTAATTAAACTTGAAAAAGAAATTTAATTTGATTTTTTAAATATACGATTTCACCGATTTACACGCGTTTCCCTTGACCAAATTTTGACCGTATCACCCTTAACAGTGTGGGAATATGAATACATTGATTCATATTCACAATGAAATGACTTTTACAGCTGAATAACTTTTTAGACTGAGTGCTGAAAACCAATGATCTAGCTTTAAGCAACCAAACATTTTCAAATTTTTGGAAATCCTCATAGAAAAAAAAAATAATTATACCCAGAGTTATTTATAAGCTGACAGATTTCAACGCTTTGATAGGCATGTAACAGTTTAAACGGGGGAATAGACCACTAAACGAGAATTTTCTGGAAAAAGTTAAAACCGAATCCAATGCTTGAAACTTTTTAGTAATTGAATCTGAAGTTTTTAGTTTGATACAATTCAACCTGAAAAATTATAACTTTTCAATAATTGTGGCCATTCTACCATCCGATTTTGAGAAAATAATAACCATTTAGAGCCGCGAATTAAAAAAAATCTATCGATAATTACCAATTTTGAAGTCAAATTTACCGAATTTTAAAGTCAAGCTATTTTTTAATAAGTTTGCCTATGTTTTTCCATTTTGAATTTTTGTGTTTTAAAACATGAACCTTTATTTTTTCCCAATCAAAAATTCACATTTCAAATCGCGATTTTTTTTTTTTTTCATATTCAAAACACATCAACTCTTGAATTGAAAATGAAGAAAAGAAATGTAAATTATGATGAGTAATAAACATCAATTATGATCATTTTTCCAACCATCAATCATGGTTAATATTTAACCTGATCTGACATTTATCTATTGGACTTTATTGGAATCCAGATTTATTCCAAATTTGCAAACTAGACTGCTGTGAAATTATTTTGAAGCAAATTTCTTGTTCAGAGTAAGGAACAGCATTGTGATTTGTTTTGAGAAAAAAAATTGATAAAATTTATAATTTTTTGAGTTCATGTGAAAATTATGAGTAAGGAAATGATGTTAGAAATCAATTTCCTTCTTTATTGTGTATTTTCGGTATTGTTATTACTTTTAGCTAAATTTGAATTTCGAAACATCCCTCCCCTCCCCCCCATGGACGGGTTCTTCGCACGGGCCTGCCTTCAAGGCTGCTGTTCAGCATTATTTTCAGACACTGTAACGAACTTCAAACTTCAGTTTTGGGCTGCTTAGAGTTCTCTAGGAACTCAGACGAGAGCTGATTAAACTTCATGAGCCCGCTTCAAGTGAATTCGGGTTGCTTGGGGAGCAACAGGAAAATCACAGATTGGAATGGCCGTTGCTAAGAATGTTCTCGGATTGTCCCGGCTCTGGTAAACAAAGACCGAGCGACATGAAAAGCACAGATTGGAATGGCTGTAGCTAAGAATGTGTTT